>NW_027507788.1:30990781-31348281 GCF_037356315.1 Lithobates pipiens | reverse complement strand
GGGGTGTAGATCAGTGCTGGGATTATTTTTCTTGTGAAGGGGGGGGGGGGTTTGCTGAGACATGATCCGCATAGGTTACGGGGGGGGGGCTAATAGAGATATCTATCCTTCTATCTATCTATCTATCTATCTATCTATCTATCTATCTATCTATCTATCTATCTATCTATCTATCTATCTATCTATCTATTTATCTATCTATCTATCTATAAAATATTGGCCAATGGTTGTGGGGGCCTGGGAGCAAGGCCAGGACAAGGAGTGAGCAGTGAACTGTGCCAGTGAAGGACCATTGCCATCTAAGGGAAGGGGGCACCATATGGTAAGCTCCCACCCCTGTAGCATTTTAGCTATGTAAGTTTCAGGAAGGGAGGGGGGAATTGTGGTGGGAGGGGAAATTTAACAGGCAATTTGTGCTAGTAGGGGGGTGATTTGGGGAGGGGATAGAATTCGTGTTAGAAGGGGGGATTTGGGGGAGGGGGAATTTGTGCTAGATGGAGAAATTTGGAGGGGTTGGTATTTGCATAGGAGGGTTCTTTTTTTTGGGGGGGGACTTGTTCTAGGAGGGTAGAATTGGGGGGGATTTGAGTTGGGAGTGGAGGGAATATTTTTATTTTTATTTGGGGAAATATTGGGGGCTTGTAGAAAGATAGTATGCTTAGGGGTAGGGGTGTAGATCAGTGCTGGGATTATTTTTCTTGTGAAGGGGGGGGGGGGTTTGCTGAGACATGATCCGCATAGGTTACGGGGGGGGGGGCTAATAGAGATATCTATCACTCTATCTATCTATCTATCTATCTATCTATCTATCTATCTATCTATCTATAAAATATTGGCCAATGGTTGTGGGGGCCTGGGAGCAGGGCCAGGACAAGGAGTGAGCAGTGAACTGTGCCAGTGAAGGACCATTGCCATCTAAGGGAAGGGGGCACCATATGGTAAGCTCCCACCCCTGTAGCATTTTAGCTATGTAAGTTTCAGGAAGGGAGGGGGGAATTGTGGTGGGAGGGGAAATTTAACAGGCAATTTGTGCTAGTAGGGGGGTGATTTGGGGAGGGGATAGAATTTGTGTTAGAAGGGGGGGATTTGGGGGAGGGGGAATTTGTGCTAGATGGAGAAATTTGGAGGGGTTGGTATTTGCATAGGAGGGTTCTTTTTTTTGGGGGGGGGGGGGACTTGTTCTAGGAGGGTAGAATTGGGGGGGATTTGAGTTGGGAGTGGAGGGAATATTTTTATTTTTATTTGGGGAGATATTGGGGGCTTGTAGAAAGATAGTATGCTTAGGGGTAGGGGTGTAGATCAGTGCTGGGATTATCTTTCTTGTCAAGGGGGGGGGGGGGGGTTTGCTGAGACATGATCCGCATAGGTTACGGGGGGGGGGGGGGCTAATAGAGATATCTATCACTCTAACTATCTATCTATCTATCTATCTATCTATCTATCTATCTATCTATCTATCTATAAAATATTGGCCAATGGTTGTGGGGGCCTGGGAGCAGGGCCAGGACAAGGAGTGAGCAGTGAACTGTGCCAGTGAAGGACCATTGCCATCTAAGGGAAGGGGGCACCATATGGTAAGCTCCCACCCCTGTAGCATTTTAGCTATGTAAGTTTCAGGAAGGGAGGGGGGAATTGTGGTGGGAGGGGAAATTTAACAGGCAATTTGTGCTAGTAGGGGGGTGATTTGGGGAGGGGATAGAATTCGTGTTAGAAGGGGGGATTTGGGGGAGGGGGAATTTGTGCTAGATGGAGAAATTTGGAGGGGTTGGTATTTGCATAGGAGGGTTCTTTTTTTGGGGGGGGGACTTGTTCTAGGAGGGTAGAATTGGGGGGGATTTGAGTTGGGAGTGGAGGGAATATTTTTATTTTTATTTGGGGAGATATTGGGGGCTTGTAGAAAGATAGTATGCTTAGGGGTAGGGGTGTAGATCAGTGCTGGGATTATTTTTTTGTGAAGGGGGGGGGGGGTTTGCTGAGACATGATCCGCATAGGTTACGGGGGGGGGGCTAATAGAGATATCTATCACTCTAACTATCTATCTATCTATCTATCTATCTATCTATCTATCTATCTATCTATCTATAAAATATTGGCCAATGGTTGTGGGGGCCTGGGAGCAGGGCCAGGACAAGGAGTGAGCAGTGAACTGTGCCAGTGAAGGACCATTGCCATCTAAGGGAAGGGGGCACCATATGGTAAGCTCCCACCCCTGTAGCATTTTAGCTATGTAAGTTTCAGGAAGGGAGGGGGGAATTGTGATGGGAGGGGAAATTTAACAGGCAATTTGTGCTAGTAGGGGGGTGATTTGGGGAGGGGATAGAATTCGTGTTGGAAGGGGGGATTTGGGGGAGGGGGAATTTGTGCTAGATGGAGAAATTTGGAGGGGTTGGTATTTGCATAGGAGGGTTCTTTTTTTGGGGGAGGGGGACTTGTTCTAGGAGGGTAGAATTGGGGGGGATTTGAGTTGGGAGTGGAGGGAATATTTTTATTTTTATTTGGGGAGATATTGGGGGCTTGTAGAAAGATAGTATGCTTAGGGGTAGGGGTGTAGATCAGTGCTGGGATTATTTTTTTGTGAAGGGGGGGGGGGGGTTTGCTGAGACATGATCCGCATAGGTTACGGGGGGGGGGGGGGGCTAACAGAGATATCTATCACTCTATCTATCTATCTATCTATCTATCTATCTATCTATCTATCTATCTATCTATCTATCTATCTATAAAATATTGGCCAATGGTTGTGGGGGCCTGGGAGCAGGGCCAGGACAAGGAGTGAGCAGTGAACTGTGCCAGTGAAGGACCATTGCCATCTAAGGGAAGGGGGCACCATATGGTAAGCTCCCACCCCTGTAGCATTTTAGCTATGTAAGTTTCAGGAAGGGAGGGGGGAATTGTGGTGGGAGGGGAAATTTAATAGGCAATTTGTGCTAGTAGGGGGGTGATTTGGGGAGGGGATAGAATTCGTGTTAGAAGGGGGGATTTGGGGGAGGGGGAATTTGTGCTAGATGGAGAAATTTGGAGGGGTTGGTATTTGCATAGGAGGGTTCTTTTTTTGGGGGGGGGACTTGTTCTAGGAGGGTAGAATTGGGGGGGATTTGAGTTGGGAGTGGAGGGAATATTTTTATTTTTATTTGGGGAGATATTGGGGGCTTGTAGAAAGATAGTATGCTTAGGGGTAGGGGTGTAGATCAGTGCTGGGATTATTTTTTTGTGAAGGGGGGGGGGGGGTTTGCTGAGACATGATCCGCATAGGTTACGGGGGGGGGCGCTAATAGAGATATCTATCACTCTATCTATCTATCTATCTATCTATCTATCTATCTATCTATCTATCTATCTATCTATCTATAAAATATTGGCCAATGGTTGTGGGGGCCTGGGAGCAGGGCCAGGACAAGGAGTGAGCAGTGAACTGTGCCAGTGAAGGACCATTGCCATCTAAGGGAAGGGGGCACCATATGGTAAGCTCCCACCCCTGTAGCATTTTAGCTATGTAAGTTTCAGGAAGGGAGGGGGGAATTGTGATGGGAGGGGAAATTTAACAGGCAATTTGTGCTAGTAGGGGGGTGATTTGGGGAGGGGATAGAATTCGTGTTGGAAGGGGGGATTTGGGGGAGGGGGAATTTGTGCTAGATGGAGAAATTTGGAGGGGTTGGTATTTGCATAGGAGGGTTCTTTTTTTGGGGGAGGGGGACTTGTTCTAGGAGGGTAGAATTGGGGGGGATTTGAGTTGGGAGTGGAGGGAATATTTTTATTTTTATTTGGGGAGATATTGGGGGCTTGTAGAAAGATAGTATGCTTAGGGGTAGGGGTGTAGATCAGTGCTGGGATTATTTTTTTGTGAAGGGGGGGGGGGGTTTGCTGAGACATGATCCGCATAGGTTACGGGGGGGGGGGGCTAATAGAGATATCTATCACTCTATCTATATATCTATCTATCTATCTATCTATCTATCTATCTATCTATCTATCTATCTATAAAATATTGGCCAATGGTTGTGGGGGCCTGGGAGCAGGGCCAGGACAAGGAGTGAGCAGTGAACTGTGCCAGTGAAGGACCATTGCCATCTAAGGGAAGGGGGCACCATATGGTAAGCTCCCACCCCTGTAGCATTTTAGCTATGTAAGTTTCAGGAAGGGAGGGGGGAATTGTGGTGGGAGGGGAAATTTAACAGGCAATTTGTGCTAGTAGGGGGGTGATTTGGGGAGGGGATAGAATTCGTGTTAGAAGGGGGGATTTGGGGGAGGGGGAATTTGTGCTAGATGGAGAAATTTGGAGGGGTTGGTATTTGCATAGGAGGGTTCTTTTTTTTGGGGGGGGGGGACTTGTTCTAGGAGGGTAGAATTGGGGGGGATTTGAGTTGGGAGTGGAGGGAATATTTTTATTTTTATTTGGGGAGATATTGGGGGCTTGTAGAAAGATAGTATGCTTAGGGGTAGGGGTGTAGATAAGTGCTGGGCTTATTTGTTTGTGAAGGGGCGGGGTTTGCTGAGACATGATCCGCATAGGTTACGGGGGGGGGGGGGGGCTAATAGAGATATCTATCACTCTAACTATCTATCTATCTATCTATCTATCTATCTATCTATCTATCTATCTATCTATCTATAAAATATTGGCCAATGGTTGTGGGGGCCTGGGAGCAGGGCCAGGACAAGGAGTGAGCAGTGAACTGTGCCAGTGAAGGACCATTGCCATCTAAGGGATGGGGGCACCATATGGTAAGCTCCCACCCCTGTAGCATTTTAGCTATGTAAGTTTCAGGAAGGGAGGGGGGAATTGTGGTGGGAGGGGAAATTTAACAGGCAATTTGTGCTAGTAGGGGGGTGATTTGGGGAGGGGATAGAATTCGTGTTAGAAGGGGGGATTTGGGGGAGGGGGAATTTGTGCTAGATGGAGAAATTTGGAGGGGTTGGTATTTGCATAGGAGGGTTCTTTTTTTGGGGGGGGGGACTTGTTCTAGGAGGGTAGAATTGGTGGGCATTTGAGTTGGGAGTGGTGGGAATATTTTTATTTTTATTTGGGGAGATATTGGGGGCTTGTAGAAAGATAGTATGCTTAGGGGTAGGGGTGTAGATCAGTGCTGGGATTATTTTTCTTGTGAAGGAGGGGGGGGTTTGCTGAGACATGATCCGCATAGGTTACGGGGGGGGGGGGGGGGGGCTGATAGAGATATCTATCCCTCTAACTATCTATCTATCTGTCTATAAAATATTGGCCAATGGTTGTGGGGGCCTGGGAGCAGGGCCAGGACAAGGAGTGAGCAGTGAACTGTGCCAGTGAAGGACCATTGCCATCTAAGGGATGGGGGCACCATATGGTAAGCTCCCACCCCTGTAGCATTTTAGCTATGTAAGTTTCAGGAAGGGAGGGGGGAATTGTGGTGGGAGGGGAAATTTAACAGGCAATTTGTGCTAGTAGGGGGGTGATTTGGGGAGGGGATAGAATTCGTGTTAGAAGGGGGGATTTGGGGGAGGGGAATTTGTGCTAGATGGAGAAATTTGGAGGGGTTGGTATTTGCATAGGAGGGTTCTTTTTTTGGGGGGGGGGGACTTGTTCTAGGAGGGTAGAATTGGTGGGCATTTGAGTTGGGAGTGGTGGGAATATTTTTATTTTTATTTGGGGAGATATTGGGGGCTTGTGGAAAGATAGTATGCTTAGGGGTAGGGGTGTAGATCAGTGCTGGGATTATTTTTCTTGTGAAGGGGGGGGGGGGGGTTTGCTGAGACATGATCCGCATAGGTTACGGGGGTCTGACGCACTTTGTCATCTATGCCCTGAGCACTAAATAACATTGTCCCGGCACTTGGTGGGAAGCTTATTGGAATCTAAAAGCCCCCTTTGATAATAAAAGAATTTCCTAGATACTGTACCCCACTATGTGCAATCTACTACATTGCATTTTAGGCAGAACCCCCAGGGATAGATAGATAGATAGATAGATAGATAGATAGATAGATAGATAGATAGATAGATAGATAGATAGATAGATAGATAGATAGATAGATAGATAGATATTGATTAGAATAAATGCAATTATTTGATTACAATAAATAGATACACTTGATGATATTAGATATATATGGGGATAGACAAGCAGATCTGAAGTCTGAATACTGTATTTAATGTGTGAATTTCTAGGCATGTCTTGTGCCATCTAACATGCCACGATTTTCTTTTCTAGGCAGTGCCAAGAGCTGCATCACATGCGAAGCCCATGGTGACGTTAACAACTGTGCGGGTGATCTGCAGGAGTGTCCAAATGATGATGATTTCTGTGTAACACAAAAAGAATCCAGCATAATAGGTAAGATTTAAAGAAACGTATAACATTTTTTGTAAATTGTACATTACTAAGACATGTACGAGTCAAGAAAACTCCTGTTCCCTTGACCTAAATGTAAGACAAGCTTGCAGTAAGGGAATATCTAATACATTTTACATTTTGCCCCTTAAAGGGTATTTTCACTTTTGCAGCCTGATTTGAGAAAACCCGCTATATGTTTGTATGTGTTCCCATTCACAAAGAATACCTTTTTTTCTTTATATATTTCTTTCCATTTTAATCAGTGGTCTTCAAACTGCAGCCCTGGGGCAAGATGTGGACCCTTCGTTTCTTTTATTCTGCCCTTGGGGTGATCGTTTTTTCACTGAGACCAATGAAGGACGCAGTTTCTCCCAAAGACACCAATGATGGGGACAGTTTCTTCCAATGACACCAACAATGGGGCCTAAAGACACCAATGATGGGGCACAGTTCATCCCAATGACACCAACAATGGAGCCTAATGACACCAATGATGGGGCACAATTCCTCTTAATGACACCAACAATGGGGCCTAATGACACCAATGATGAGGCACAATTCCTCTCAATGACACCAACAATAGGGCCCAAGGACACCAATGATGAAGCACAATTCCTCCCAATGACACACAATGGGGGCCTAATGACACCAATGATGAGGCAAAATTCCTCCCAATGACATTAACAATTGGGCCCAATGACACCAATGATGGAGCACAATTCCTCCCAATGACACCAACAATGGGGCCCCAATGACACCAATCATGGGGCACAATTCCTTCCAATGACACCAACAATGGAGCCCAATGACACCAATGATGGGGCACAATTCCTCCCAATTCCTCCCGATTACACCAACAATGGGGCCTAATGACACCAATGATGAGGCACAATGCCTCTCAATGACACCAACAATAGGGCCCAATGACATCAATGATGAGGCACAATTCCTCTCAATTACACCAACAATAGGGCCCAATGGCACCAATGATGAAGCACAATTCCTCCCAATTACACCAACAATGGGGCCTAATGACACCAATGAGGAGGCACAATTCCTCCCAATGACACCAACAATGGGGCCCAATGACACCAATCATGGGGCACAATTCCTCCCAATGACACCAACAATGGAGCCCAATGACACCAATCATGGGGCACAATTCCTCCCACTCACAACAATGATGGTGGATTGTTTACCGGGACATTTTGTACTCCTGATGACCACAGTCTGACCCCCTTAAAGTTTGAAGGACAGTAAACCGGCCCTTTATTTACAAATGAAAAAGAAGTGGGGAAAGACTTTAAATGAGAAGCAGGAACACCTACGTCTCCATCCCTAGAAAATGTAAATAAGCAGCAAATTGGGACTTTAAATGAAGCATGTTCAATATGGTCAGAAAATTTGTCAATAATATATATATATATATATATATATATATATATATATATATATATATATATATATATGCATTTATTATTTGGACAGTGAAAAACTGTCTCATATTGAGTACAATTGATAAACATACAAAAAATATATACATTAAATAGCAGTTGATCAAGCCATATATGGATCAAAATTTAGCTGGCACAGCAAGGACCAACTATCGATCGACTTGTGTACAACAAGCCTGTCTGGTTTTATCTGGTTGTAGCTGATCACTGTATTATGCCTGGCCTGGCGATGCATACTAGCACATTATGCCTTTGTCTTGAAGGTTTCTTTTTTTTACTCGGTTCACAACCGCTTTAAACATTACTCTGCATTTCCCTGCTAAACATAAAGCAGTGAGATTGTGGATTAAGGATATTTAAACAGTGAAAAGCACTTACAAAGGTAACCACTAACCAGCATTTTTTTTAGGTTATGTTATGTTAAAGGGAACATATAACAAATATAAAGTAGGTTTGATCCCAATTTGGCTTGAAAGGTGGAAATAGACTTTAAAGCCCAACTCTGGAGTTGTAAACTATGGGGTTGATTTACTAAAGGCAAATAGACTGTGCACTTTGTAAATGAGGGGGAGCTCTGCTGACTTCCATCATCCAATCACATGCAAGCAAAAAATGCGGTCTTTTTTCACTTTCCTTGCACGTGATTGGGCATTTTTTGCACAATCTTTTTGCCTTCAGTAAATCCAGCCCATTATGTATCGTCTGATAAGCTAATGTTTCCTCTGAGAACTACATTTATACACTGTACTTTATTGTGGAAATTTAAAATAAGAAGTTGTTAAACATTATAAAATACAGAAAGAAGCAAAGGGGGAGCCTGGACAATGTAAAAAACTGCCTAAAGCTCCACCTGCTGGCTTAAAAGAGGAATACAAACAATATATTTGCAATATTTCACATTTACCTGACTAGATATATCATCTTCTATAATTTTTGCTTTTTTTAGTCTATAATAATGATTAAAATACCGTATATAACATTATACATACCACATGACTTGCTGTGTTTTGTTCCTCTTTTAGGCACTGATATCAAAATTACAGTCAAAAAGAGCTGCATGCCTGCCTCTAACAAGAATGTTTGCCGCCCAGAACCAATGACTTTAGATTGCGGTAAAATGACATTTTACGTGTACTCAGAATGCTGCTTTGAAGATCAATGTAATTCAAATGGGCTCCAAAGTAAGTGTGACTTTTCTAAGTTTGAATATGTCCCTACCTGCTAAAAGGCATAATTATATTTAGTTTGCTAATACAGGCACCTTTGGCAGACAATGTAGCCAGGTTTGGACCATTTATATTTTCCTGCTGCGGTCAAAACATTAAAGCTTGGTTAACACTGTGATTGTAGAATGAAGTATCAGCAGCTTGCTGATGGGAATAATTTGATGGGGTTTTTTTAATGTTTTTTTTTTCTCTTATCAGAAAGCTTAATTTGGTTTGATTGACTTAGATCATTGCCTTCCTGCTCCCAGTTTGATTACTTTAAGCACTAGCTCTTATTTTTATAAATTAATGCCCCCCCCCCAGGTGTAGGTAAAAAAAAAACAGCTCTGGCTGCAGTACTCACCATCTATCCAACGCTGCCAAATGCAGTGACTCCTTTCAGCCACTAGATGTCATCTGTCTTTTGGATCGAATGATGTTGAGGGTCTTTTAATCTGGCTGAACTTTAATATGCTTATATTTTGCCTTCCCTTGGTGCCTTTTCTCCCTTTTCCGATTCTAAAAATATTCAGTTTTTATTGCATTCCAAACTTTAGACTAAGAACCCTTTCACACCGAGTGCGTTTTACAGGCGCTATAGCGTTGTAAATAGCGCCTGCAATCCGCCCTCAAACTGCTGCACCATTCATTCCAGTGTGAAAGCCCGAGAGCTTTCACACTGGAGCGGTGCGTTGGCAGGACGTCAGGGAAAAGTCCTGCCAGCAGCTTCTTTGGAGCACTGAAGGAGAGGTGTGTTTACCGCTCCTCCACCGCTGCTCCCCATTGAAATCAATGGGGCAGCGCTGTAATACTGCCAGCAAAATGCCGCTATTGCGGCGTATTTCGGGTGGTTTTAACCCTTTCTCAGCCGCTAGCGGGGGTAAAAGTGCCCGTTAGCGGCCAAAATGCACCACAAATCCGACGGTAAAAAGCCGCTAAAAATAGCGGCATTTTACCGCCGAAGCTATAGGCTCTGCGGTGTGAAAGGGGTCTTAGTGATGTCATCACTGGGTCTCTGTGCAATGTAGGCAGATCATGGCTGGTGGGAGGGACTGATAGGGTGCTCTACATGGCTCCCTGAACATATCACAGCACCCTGCCTCAGTACTCCCCCCAAGAGCCCACAAGCCTGATGCAAACAGTAGGGCATCTGTTAGGAGAAGTTTGCGAATATCAAAATGCCCTCATGGGGGTGGGGAGCCTGTACAACAAGGCAAGACTGAAGGAGATGGTGGAGTTCATCACCAAACCTCAAATCGAGTTTGGATATTTCTCAGAACTTCTAGCGGTGAGGGTTCTGTAGACCCTAGACTTCTAGAAAGATCTGACCACCAGCTGTTGCCAACTTGAAGGGCTTCCCAGAGTTATGTCTGAAGTTTTCACATATTGTATATCAGCCTTTCTGAAAACCTTTTTTTCCCCCAGACTAACCCTTGAAATAATTTTCAGATTTTGGGGAACAAGTCCATTGCAGGTCAGTGGTGGTTGGTCAGAATGCTTCCCCCTTACAAGCAGCTAAAGCGATTATTGGTGTCATGCCGCTGGTGCTTTTAAATTGCATTGGTGCCAATACAACGAAAGCACCATCAGGTAGAAGGTTTCTAATTCTTTTGCTCAACAGTGCAAAAAGTAAACCAGAAAAAAAAGGGCACATGGCCCTCCACAAAAAGTAAACCACAAAAAAAGGGCACATGGTCCTCCAAAAAAAGTAAACCAGAAAAAAAGGGCACATGGTCCTCCACAAAAAGTAAACCAGAAAAAAAAAGGGCACATGGCCCTCCACAAAAAGTAAACCACAAAAAAAGGGCACCTGGTCCTCCACAAAAAGTAAACCACAAAAAAAGGGCACATGGTCCTCCACAAACAGTAAACCAGAAAAAAAAGGGCACATGGCCCTCCACAAAAAGTAAACCACAAAAAAAGGGCACATGGTCCTCCACAAAAAGTAAACCACAAAAAAGGGCACATGGTCCTCCACAAACAGTAAACCAGAAAGAAAAAGGGCACATGGTCCTCCACAAAAACTAAACCACAAAAAAAAGGGCACATGGTCCTCCACAAAAAGTAAACCACAAAAATAAGGGCACATGGTCCCCCACAAAAAGTAAACCACAAAAAAAGGGCACATGGCCCTCCACAAAAAGTAAACCAGAAAAAAAAGGGCACATGGTCCTCCACAAATAGTAAACCACAAAAAAAGGGCACATGGTCCTCCACAAAAAGTAAACCACAAAAAAAAGGGCACATGGTCCTCCACAAAAAGTAAACCACAAAAAAAAGGGCACATGGTCCTCCACAAAAAGTAAACCACAAAAAAAAGGGCACATGGTCCTCCACAAAAAGTAAACCACAAAAAAGGGCACATGGTCCTCCACAAAAAGTAAACCACAAAAAAAAGGGCACATGGTCCTCCACAAAAAGTAAACCAGAAAAAAAAGGGCGCATGGTCCTCCTCCTCCAAAAAAAAAATTACCCTGACCCTGATACCCCAGGAATGCAAGGCTCCTGACAGGCACTGGGGTACTCGTGGACCAGATGGACCTCCTTCTATCTGCCATGACGAGGTCCACCCAAGGACTAAGTTGACCAGTTGACCCCATGGACGGGGAGAACTTGACCATAAGACCATATGCCCTCCACATAAGACTTTCATGTCAAGTCTGAGGACCCACATCCTACTAATTGAGGGTGAGTAAAGTTCCATGTGCCTTGCAAAAACTGCAAAAATGTATAAGTGCTATGGGTGTCAAAGTGCCTAGAATATGGTGGGTCTTCAATCAGCTACAACTCCCCAGAAACCTGTGGAGGAACCCTAGGGTTCCACCGAACATAGATTCCCCAATCCTTTTTCTCTGCAGCCTCAGCTGCACTGAAGATAAATGAAAAGGAAGCACTCTGAGGCTTCCTGTTCATTCACAAACTGAAGCATAGTAAACACAGCCTACTATGCTTCAGTTATAAATGAACACAGTGAGTGATCAATACCAGTCACTCGCTGTGTTCATTTAGGAAAGGAAGGTGCCAGTAAGTATGCTATATTTACCATGACCCCCCCTTCCTTTTTTGGCTCTCCCTCTGAAGATCCCAGGAGCCTCGCAGCAGCAGAAAAGTACCAGAAACTACAAAAGGGAAGATTCACGGGTAGAGTTCTTTAGCGATAAGGTGCTGGTGTCCTGTCGGATAGTGTCCCCCCCGTCGAATAGTGTCCTCTGTATGCATGCGCAGTACACAGGACAACCAGATTCCAATAATAGCCGAAGATGAACGGCGCCTGCGCTGTGAGTCCAGTTTCTAGCCCCCCCCCCATCCAAGTGCACATAGAGCTAGAATAAAAAGAGCTGAGCGAAGCCAGGCCGTGCCCGAAGCTTGGCGAGCGAATCGAGCCCGCGAGGGGCCCTCTAATATGTGCAGCCCTATGTCCACTTGGATGGTGGTGCTTGCACCTCGACTCACGGCGCAGGCGCCGTTCATCTTCGGAGATTTTCCGAATTACCTTCTGCTCCGTGCTGTGCAAGCGCTGCGCCTGCGCAGTACGGGGCGGACACTTTTCGATGGCCGGACTGAATATGTCACAACACCAGAAAAGAACACAACCCAGGAGGTTCTACTTAGGACTGAAGTATTACTTTTGGATGTAATGTGTCTTTAGGGATATCTGAGAAATGAATGTTCTTTGAAAAGCAACTACAGATTCATGTAATTGAGATATTATAGCAGTTTCTTACTTTTGATGGTCATTGACTATGTTTTTCTTCCTTCTTAATATTACTTTTTCTACAACGTCAAGTGCCGGCAATCAGCACAGAGAAGAATGGTCGTCAATGCCCAACCTGCTTTGTGGAGAACGAGGACGTGTGTCCAGAATCAGCAACCGAAATGAAAGACTGCACTGGCCATGCAAAGACATGCTTTGACTTCTCAGGCAATGTACAACGCCCAGGTAATACATATCTCCCAACTGTCCCTGATTTGGATGGACTTTCCCGGTTTTGGATCCCTGTGTCCCTGTTTACTAATCAAATTTTCCTCTTACTGGTCTGAGATATAGGCACTAAAAAAAAAAAATACACTATAGGGGCATATTTAAAAAAACAAACAAAAAAAAAACGTTTACAGAGCTACTCATGCTGCAAAACCGCGTGTAGTGTGCATTCATTTTGTGCAAATGGCGACAAGAACAAAATGTAATGCTACAGAGCTATTTTTCTCTCTAGGTCCAATGTTATTCATTCATACAGCAAAGAATGAGTCAGGAAAATATTACATTATGGCCATTAGATGGAGGTGGCGAACTTAGTAAATATGTATTTATTTATATAATCGTCAGCTCCATCTAGTGGCCATAACAGAGGATTTCCCTGATTTACTCTACTCTTTATACATAAATAACAGTTGACCTGGAGAGAAACTGGTCTAAGGCCCCTTTCACACATGCGGACAGTATGTCCGTATTTCATCCATCCGTTTGCGGATGAAATACGGACATACATGCATCCCTATGGGATAGCGGGTGTCTGCGGATGAACATCCGCAGATACCCGCTATCGTCCGCCTCCGCAACTGTCCGATTCTGCAGACGGAGGAAACTCCTATTTTTCTATCCGTCTGCAGAGCGGATCGGATGAACACGGACAGACGGTCCGTGCTCATCCGATCCCCATAGAGGAGAGCGGAGAGCTGACAGGGCGGTCCCTGCACAGTGTGCCGAGACCACCCTGTCCGCCGCCGGCTCAGCAGGGACAACGGAGCGATCCCCGCTGAGCAAGCGGATCATCACGGGGCGGATCATTACTGATCCGCCCCGTGTGAAAGGGACCTAATACTTTTGACAAAATGAATGTACATGCAGTTTCGCCAGAAGAATAGCACTGCATTTTTTTTTTTTATAACTACATCCCTATGTACAATAACTATCAAAATTGTTGACTGTCCTAAACCTCTCATACAATTAAAGAATATTAATTAAAGTGTTACAAAACCCACAACAGTAAAATCAGTCTGTATATTCAGTGTAACATACTTGTTATACTCACTGTGGAACCTAAGGGGTTAATCCTCCACATTGTGTAAAAAGGTTGTTTGATCCTGTCTTCTCTGAGCCTCCCCTTCTTCGACAGTCCCCGATCCATCTCCTGATAGAACAGAGGCTAGGGCACAAGCTGCACATGCTCAGTTTGGTGTGTATTGCTAGAGTGTTTATTTATTTTTATTTTTTTCTTGGGAGGGTGCATGTGATCAGCACAGGGCCAATCAACACTGTCTAGAAATAGGTCAGGGGTCCTGCAGCCTCATAGGACAGTCAGAGGAGAATGAAAACTCCTCCTACAAGCTTTAACCAGACACTGATAGAAGTCACATGACTGACATGACTGCTATATACTGCTGATGAGAAAATGTATTTAGCAGGTTGTTTTTTCTTTGCTTGCATTTCCACTTTAAGCCCTTGTACACACAGTCGGACATTCTGACAACAAAATCCGTAGGATTTTTTCCGACGGATTTTGTCCGAAACTAGTGTTGCATACACACGGTAGGACAAAGTTGTCGGAAAATCCGATCGTTCAGAACGTGATGACGTTTGTTCGTTACGACGGTACTACGTTCAGGCTAGTAGCCAATAGCTTTGGTCTCATAATTTGAGCATGCGTGGCACTTTGTCCGATCGGAATTCTCTACACATGATCGGACAAAGTCCGATCGGATCATGTTGTCGGAAAATTTTATATCCAGCTCTCAAACTTTGTTGGTCGGACATTCCCATGGAAAAAGTCCGATGGAGCCCACACACAGTCGGATTATCCGACAACATGGTCCGATCGGACATTTTCCGTCGGAATTTCCTACCGTGTGTACAAAGGCTAAGATTTCAAATATGGCATTAGGACATTTATCAGATCTATACAAATGTAAGCATAATAGTTTGTTACAGGGGTGGAGACATTTAGGGCTGGGAAAGGGGTGGCAGGAGGGGCAGCTGCCCTTGGTGCAGTGGTGGTGGTGGTGGTGGGGGTGCCATCTCACCATATGCTCCAGATCAGTGGCTGGCAATCAGCAGACTACCGGCTTTTTGACCTGATCTAACAGCTATTGCTGTCACAACATGTTCCAACATGGTCACTCTCCACCCCAACGGCCCACAACTTCATGCGTAACACACGAGCATGTGCCTTCTAGTTGCTGGAATTCAAGCAGTTGGCAATGCATGGGCAGAGAAAAGATTGTGCGTACTCCGCGCCTGTATAACAAAATTAATATAATAAAGAATATAAAGCTGCTCCCCAAATTACCGTATTTATCGGCGTATAACATGCACAGGTGTATAACACGCACATTCATTTTAAGAGGGAAGTTTCAGGACAAAACTTACATTTTTGTATTGGCATATAACACGCACACGCTATTTGCACCCGATTTTCATGGTGAAAAAGTGAGTGTTATACGCCAATAAATACAGTAAGTAATAATGATACTTAAAATGTGATTATAAAGATAAAGAGGGCGCTATAAAATAGTTTGTGATAATCTAAACTTTTTTTAACCAAAAGAAACATTCATGAGTGTGCTAGAAATGCAATATAACTAAATAACAATTAACCTCCCTGGCGGTATGACTATTTCAGATTTTTGATGCTGAAAGCGGCACAATTATTTTGCATGGAAATTTGGCGTTTTATATTGTAGGCCTGTAATTCTTAGCCCTTGTACACACGGTCGGACATTCCGACAACAAAATCCGTCGGAAACTGGTGTTGCATACACACGGTTGGACAAAGTTGTCGGAAAATCCGATCGTTCGTAATGTGATGATGTTATTTTGTTACGACGGGACTACGTTCAGGCTAGTAGCCAATAGCTTTGGTCTAGGAATTTGATCTGAGCATGCGTGGCACTTTGTCCGATCGGAATTCTCTACAAACGATCAAACAAAGTCCGATCGGATCATGTTGTCGGAAAATTTTATAGCCCAGCTCTAAAACTTTGTCGGTCGGATATTCCGACGGAAACAGTCCGAAGGAGCCCACACACGGTCAGATTATCCGACAACGCGGCCTGATCGGACATTTTCTGTCGGAATGTCCGACCGTGTGTACAAGGGCTTATGCCCTGTACACACAGTCGGAAATTCAGACGGAAAAGGTCCGATCTGATTATGTTGTCGGAAAATTCTGATCGTGTGTGGGCTCTATCGGACTTTTTTCGTTGGAAATTCAGACGGAAAAAATTTGAGAGCTGGATCTAAAATTTTCCGACTAAAAAATCTGATAGTTTGTAGAGAATTCCGACGAACAAAGTGCCATGCATGCTCAGATTAAATTACGAGACCAAAGCTATTGGCTACTAGCCTCTAAGTGGTCCCGTCGTACGCAACGAGCGTTACCTCCTTCGGAACGATCGGATTTTCCGACAACTTTCGCCGACCGCGTGTATGCAACACAAGTTTCGGCCAAAATCTGTCGGAGAAAATCAGATGAATTTTGTGGTCGGAATGTCCGACCGTGGCATTAGGAATCACTCACCCTGTTTCCCCGAAAATAAGACCTAAGTGTGATTGTTGGTGATGGCTGCAATATAAGCCCTACACCCCAAATAAGTCCTAGTTCAAGTCCTTGTAGGTCTTATTTTCAGTTTCGGGGAAACACGGTAGGGCTTATTTGGGGGGGGGGGAGGGCTTATATTGCAGTCATCACCGACAATCACGCTAGGTCTTATTTTCGGGGAAACATGGTAAATCTGTCCAAACAAGAGTCTAGTAGACATCCTGGATATGATAAAGTTTTAAACACAAAATCCTAAATTATAATATAATAAATAACTATAAATAATTATAACAAATAATAATCTAATAATAAAATTATTTAATAATGTAATCAAATCAAAAACACTGAAATTTGCTCAGTTGCAGAATTGTCGCTGTCATTACTTTCAGCGTTTGATGATTAATTTCCCCACAAATCACTATCACTCAGTTCTGCAAATGATTCCAATTCATTATCGCTGATTTCGAGCTGGTCTAAAACTGCTTCTGATGTAAAGGGACTGTTTTGGTTGCTATGGACAATCTCAAGTTTCCAGGTCGGAAAAAAACAGTACTTATAATATAAAACTGCATCCAGGGCTCTAGACAAACCCCTAGGGACAAAAGGAATGTGAAATAAATTGATACAGTAATGTAATCTGTAAGATTACAGTGTACAGTATGTATTGTTCGTTTTACTTTTTGAATTTGGCGCCGTTTTCCGTCCCTGTGCGTCGCAACACTCGCAGGGAACGGAGCTTGGCGATGTGATGAATCGAGCGGAGGACGGCTCACACACAGAGCGGGGAGGACATCACAGGATCCTGGGGATAAGGTAAGTAAGCTGTACCTGGATCCTGCAATGCGATCCCGAGTGTGCTGAAAATCCACCCCGAGCCAGGCTTGGGAATACCATCAGGGAGGTTAAGCTACATTCATGTGATATAAACATGTGCTCATAACAATAAATTGGGCCCAAAAAAAAAAAAAATAGACCCCCAAAAAAAATCAATAATTAGAGGGAATATTCTGTGCAAATAGTCTTCCAGAAACAAAGTGAATAATCCTTCACCCCAAACTGTAGAAACACCTCACGTGCTCTCAGTAAATATTCTGCTTACCAGAAGGATTTGATTATTTTAATTAGAAAGTGAGTCAAACAAAGCTTTAGCGGTATAATGCCTGTTACATTAACTGGAGATGTATGGAAGCCATCCTCCCTAGAGATTAAACATGGCATATATAAGAAAAAAAGTGGAAACCCATAGCATAATTCTATTTATTAAAAATTAAGTAAAAAAAGCCAAGTGGCCGATTATATGTATGAGTGCCTTGGAACGGCACTGGGGCTGCTGGCTTGTCTGTGCTGGATGGTGCTTTACGTCCAGCCTCCGTAGCTTAGTGTTCCACCAACCCGACCAGAACAACCAAAGGGACCGGAAATGCGTGGAGTAACATGACCAAGTACCGCCCCGACGTACGTTTCGTGATTACGTCTTCAGGAAGGGTGTTTAGTTATATTGCATTTCTGGACTCATGAATGTTTCTTTTGGTTAAAAAATGTTTAGATTATCACATACTACTTTATAGCACCCTCTTCATCTTTATAAATGCATGTGCAGAGCGTGTTCCATGCCAACCATGGACAGCAGGAACAAGGGGGCAAAGAATGCACTCATTCTACATTATATATACATTAGCAGCAAGGAGGGAAGTTCTGCATCCTTGCACTAAGCACTAGATGAATCTGTCCCAGTACTGGAGACATTAAAATGTAAGCTTTAGTGGTGCAGAGCCTGATTTAGGCTTGAAGCACATTATTAGATTTTTTGTCTGGTGCCTTTCTGATCAAACCAATGGATATTCATCAAAAAGCATGTCAACGTGCCTTATAGTGCATGTTTCAACACATGTTAATGTGTAAATAATGAAAATTTTGGCAAACTCAAGGGAAGGGGAAGAGGGGGCACCACAGCCTTAAATAATATCAAAGACTATTTATATTCGGTAGTAATGGACTTTTGAGGTGCCCCAAGGATGCCTTGCAGTACAAAGTTTAAAACACGGGAGAATAGACATTTGGATCAATAAAATGTAAAAGAGGTGTCTATTCCTCCATGTTTTAAACTCTGTACTGTGTGACTTCCTTCCAAAAGTCTATTACAACACACAATATGAATAGTCCATGTCAACGTGTGTCATGCAAATACTGTAGATGCACTATATTGTAAAAAGTATTGGGACACCTCCCTTTACATGCACATGATGTTTAATGGCATCCCAGTCTTAGTCCGCAGGGTTCAATATTGAGATGGCCCACCCTTTGCAGCTATAACAGCTTCAACTCTTCTGGGAGGGCTGTCCACAAGGTTTAGGGGTGTGTCTATGGGAATATTTGACCATTCTTCCAGAAGCGCATTTGTGAGGTCAGGATGATGTTGGATGAGTAGGTCTGGCTCACAGTCTCCACTCATCCCAAAAGTGTTGAGGTCAGGACTTGCTTTGTGAACTGGTCCAAATCATTTGGTGGAGGGGGGTTTATGGTGTGGTGTTGCTTTTCAGGGGTTGGACTTGGCCCCTTAGTTCCAGTAAAGGGAACATCTAAGGTGTCAGCATACCAAGACATTTTGGACAATTTCATGCTCCCAACTTTGTGGGAACAGTTTGGGGATGGCCCCTTCCTGTTCCAACATGACTGCGCACCATTGCACAAAGCAAGGTCCATAAAGACATGGATGAGCGACTTTGGGGTGGAGGAACTTTACTGACCTGCATAGAGTCCTGACCGCAACCTGATAGAACACCTTTGGGATGAATTAGAGTGGCGCTGTAAGCCAGGCCTTTTCGTCAAACATCAGTGTCTGACCTCACAAATGCGCTTCTGGAAAAATGGTCAAACATTCCCATAGACACACTCCTAAATCTTGTGGACGGCCTTCTGAGAAGAGTTGAAGCTGTTATAGCTGCCAAGGGTGGGCCAACTCAATATTGAACCCTACGGACTAAGACTGGGAGGCCATTAAAGTTCATGTGCATGCAAAGGCAGATGCCCCAATAATTTTGACAATATAGTGTACATATCAATGTGCATTTACGAGCCACGGTATCCATGGTATGAGTTGACATGCATTGATGACCAATGCAAACAGTACATTGCGACACTCACGGAAAAACAAAATGGCGACTTGCATTGTCATGTGTTTCCATTTATTTCAAAGGAAAACGCATCAGAGCAAAACAGATACGTGCCAACTGGCCCTTAGTGATCTCTGTACAATGTGACTAAATACAGTAGTGCTAGACAGTATAGTTGTTTAAAAATAATAATAGTTGGAACACAAAGTTGTATCCAGTACACAACAGTCCTAGGAAAATTACTGCCAATTTTTAAAAAGGAATATGTGTAAAAAGTGAAAAGTGTATACCTTTATCAACATTTCTTATGTTTATGTTTTTTTCCCCCTTTTTGCAGAGAGCGAGGATAAGCTTTATTCATTTAAAGGTTGTGCCGATGGAAATTTATGCACTACTGACCTTACACTATTGCCCGGATGTAAGGTTGGTAGCAATGCCAAGTTTACCTGCTCCTAAAAGAGGAACGTTTGATGGATTGCAGAGTTAACAAAGCTGTTGCAGTTATTTCGTTTTTTTCCTTTACATTGATCTTGCCCAGCATGCTGGAGATCACCGCCTCCTCTCACCTTCTTGTTTTCTGTCTGCTGCAGGTTGCATTTTCATTGCGGAACAACATCCCACCACCATTTAGTGGTGCTGAGACAGTGGGGGTAGGGGTAGCGCTGCCATGTCTTTGAAATCCCAGTCCCAGTCCTCTATGTGGCCTAATGTTTGTGGGGGTAGGTAGCCTGCTCGTGGGTTTGTAGTCCCAAGTGCACTGGGCTATTCCTTAGAAAACAACAGGTTGAGCAATGAGTAACCAATGGAAGTAGGGTGGCAGAACCAGCATGCTGGGCTGTTATTACGCTTTACTTATCTGCCTTAAAGTGCTTGTAAACCTCAGACATGAAATATAAACAAAGCATATCCCTCTATAGTGTGTACCTGTCTCAAATAAGAGCACTAAGTGTCACCTTTGTCTGCTGCTTCCTTCCCCTGCTATTAGCTGAATCACTTTTGACAAGTTTTCCTGACACCAAGAGCAAAAAGGTGACAAGGGAGGGAGCACCAACTAATTGACAGCTTTGGCTCCATTCCTGCGTTCTGTGTGGAGGGGGGAAGGGGGAGGGTGTCTTCCATCCAATCAGCTCTCACAGCTCTCCTCACTGAGCTCTGTAGAGTGTAAATTCAGTTCCCCGCCCCCTTTTTTCTGAACTCTGAGGCTTTAAAAGGTTAACACTTTGAACTGATGTAGAGAAGAGAAGACTGCAGATAGACAGATACAACTTATGTATGATTTGTTTATCTCTCTGTGTGTCACCTAAGGCCAGTCACTTCACTGGGTATATGGAAGGGTTTACAACCACTTTAATACAAACCTGCAGTTTGTAAAACCATGTCAACTAACATTGGAAAGTGATATTAGGCTCCAATAGTGTGCCTACATGTAGTGCCAACTTTCACCTAGATATTCCAGGAGCAGAGCCGGATTACCAAATAGGCCAAGTAGGCTCCAACCTATGGGCCCCACACCGTTTAAGGGCCTCTTGACAACATATCAAAGTATTACTGATTTGATTGTGAAAGACATACGCCATAGACATCAGGTTCACATTACAGTTTGTCTCTTAAAAGCTTGTCTTCTTTCAGATTTATTTTTACAGAAATTGTAGTGCAACCTACATACATGTAATGTACAGTAGTGATGGTCTTCTCCACCTAGAGCAGGGTTTTTCAACCAGGGTTCATCCAGAGGTTGCTAGGGGTTCCTTGAGCAATTTCTACCTCTTAGATAAGTTCCCACTGACACCATTGATATTTTAGCTATCTGTACGGGGGTAATTCCTCCCTACACCACAAGCTTAAGGAGCATTCTTCCTGCTGACCATCACATTATTTATCATTAGTTGTAGATATAGTAACATTTACCAGGGGTTCCCTGAGACTGGAAGGTTATTTCAAGGGTTCATCCATGTTGAAAAGGTGGAAAAAGGCAACCATAGAGGCTGACATACACACTACTTCAATGTTATCCCACTAGAGGGTGCAAAGGAGAAAACAACTGTGAGGAAGGCCCTAAGGTTTTGAGTGCCTAGGGACCTCCACAGAGCACGCTATTCCACAAACACCTAAAGGTGCCTATTATTACTTCTTAATGGTGGGTTTCGAAATTGTATTTGGCTGCTGGTACACTTTAAGTTGATGAGTTGATCTTTCATGCAGGAAAATCTTTGCTATATGTTTGCAACCGCTAGAGAAATGCACCTTCATGTAACCGCCAAGATATTGTACCTGGACTCTGTCCTGAGCTTTGAGCTTCAATAAAACAACACTTTACTCTGCAACCAAATTGTCTCCGGTGTCTCATTCTTTTTTTTTTAAGCTTTATTTAAAGTGGTTGTATAGTCAAATTTGGGACTTTTACCTACAGGAAAGCCTATAATAAGGCTTACCTGTAGGTAAAAAAGTTATCTCCTAAACCTATACCTGACTGCAGCGGAGCATGCGCACAGGGGATTCTCGGCTGAAAGTCTGGCAGACGCCGGACCGTTCCGGAGAGAAATCTCCCGCGCGAATGCGTGGGAGTGACGATATCGCGGCTCCGGCCACTCACAGCGCCGGAGCCGCGATACCCGGAAGAAACGCAGAGGGAACATGTCAGCTCCCTCGGCGTGGATCGGGCCAGATGGAGCCTCGTTCTAAGGTAAGTATTTCATAAGTATTTCATAATGAGCTAGTATGCAGTGCATACTAGCTCATTATGCCTTTTCCTTTGCAGGTGATAAAAAATAAAAAATTAATTCAGCGGATATACAACCGCTTTAAGGAATGCGGTTTATACAGAGTGACAAAATAACACACATGTCAACCTACAAAGATCAGTTATAAGCAAAACAAACAACTCTTCAGAAAAGTCCACCTAGATTAGAGAGAGAGAAAATATGGCTTCACACCATTGTCATATTAGGTCAGGGGTCCACAGCAGTAATAACCTGTAATTTAACTTAACAATAAAGGGAACTCTCAGTCCTAAAATAAGGTTAGTTTCATTGGGCTTATATAGGCCAGTGGTTAGCAGCATTAATGAAAGAGAGAGACCACCTGAGGACTAAAATAAACTTCCTTATTTGGCAGGAGCTCATCTTTCCTCATCTAAAATGTGGCTCTAGGCCCTGATTTTGCAGGGGCAATACTAAAGGATTACCGCAGTCCAATGGGTTTTTCTCTTTTGTGAGAAAACAGAGTAAATGACACCAGAGGTGTCCAAGGGGAAAGAAAAAAAAGGGATAGAGAGTAAAGTAAGAGTAGGAGAGAGTAGGTAAGTGGGGAGGGGGGGGGACAAGGGGTTTCGGTAGGGTCGACGGCCCTTAGCTTCAATTTCCCATAGAAAAGGTCATCATAGGTAGGGTTTGTGCTCATCTGAAAAACAGAACAGATTCCAGTGTCTCGAACGAGTGTTGTGTTCCTCCTCTTTTTCCCCCAGGGCAGCTGTGAGTTGCTCCATCCGTTGTATGTCACACACCCTTGCAAACCATTGTGATACCATCGGTGGAGATTGTTGCTTCCATACACTGGGGACGCACGCCCTGGCTGCATTCAGGAGGTGTTTCAGTAGGGATTCGTAATATCTCTTGCAAGACATGGGGACTAGGTTTAGGAGTATCACCGCCAGATTATCCTGAAGGGAAACATCCCTAATCTTGTAAATGATTTGTAATACCTGCCTCCAGAAGAGGGTTAAAGTGGTTGTAAACCCTTACAAACCACTTTGACCTACAGGTAAGCCTAGATTAAGGCTTACCTGTAGGTCCAAGCAATATCTCCTAAACCTATATGGTTTAGGAGATATTTGCCCGAAGATGGGCACCGCTGTCTACGGCGCATGCGCCGTAGACAGGGGCGCACAGGCGCACTAAACGCGGCAGTTCCAAGAATGGAGCTGCCGCATTTGTCGACTCCCGTGCACATGCGCGGGAGTGACGTCATCGCGGCTTCGCCGAATGACAGCGGTGGAGCTGCGAGACGCGAGTCCCATGCACGTGCGCGGGAGTGACGTCATCGCGGCTTCGCCGCTGTCATTCGGCGGAGCTGCGAGACGCCACTAGCAAGATGGATGCGGCGGACTACAGGGGACAGCGGCGACTTCGCTGGCTCCTGTGTCAGGTAAGTGACACATAATGGGCTACTATGCGATGCATAGTAGTCCATTATGCTTTACCTTTGCAGGGAAAAAAAGAGGAAGTAAACTCATCAGGGCTTACTTCCTCTTTAACTCTGGGCATTCCCAGAAGGTGTGAAGGAGTGTGCCAGTTTTATTACCACACCTCCAACACAATAGGCTATGTCCTGGAAATATTGCCACAAGTACAGACGGAGTCCTGTACCATCGTGTCAAAATCTTATAAGTGATCGCTTGGTATTTGCTACACAATGATGATTTGTGTGCAAAAAAGGAGAATACGGTTCTTTTGATCCTCAGTGAATGTGATCTTAAAGCGGGAGTCCGCCGTTTTTTTTTTTATAAAGCCAGCAGCTACAAATACTGCAGCTGCTGACTTCTAAAATAATGACACTTACCCGCCCAGCGCGCCCGCGATGTCGGCACCCGAAGCCGATCTCTCGATCGTCTCTTGGGTGCTTCCGCCGCCATCTTCGGTAAGGGAATCAGGTAGTGGACCCTTTCGGCTTCATTTCCCGGTTCCCTACTGTGCATGTGTGAGTCGCGCTGCGCAATAAGGATGGTCCCTGCTGTCTCTGGGATCCGTGTGTTTCCCAGCAGGCAGCGGGGGACCTTCGGAAAGGGGCGTAGATTCTGAGGAAAGGGGCGTATATTCTGAGGAAAGGGGCGTACCTTCTGCAGAATCTACGCCGGAAGTGGGTGCAGATACCTGTACTGTACAGGTACCTGCACCCCCCTCCCCCCTGAAAGGTGCCAATTGTGGCGCCGGAGGGGGGGAGGGTTCCAATGAGCGGAAGGTCCACTTTAGGATGGACCTCCGCTTTAAGCTCTCGCTCCCATTTCCACAAGTATGGGGGATCCTTTTGAGATATGTGGGCGAGTAGGATGTTGTAAGAAAGAGAGAGAGATTTCCGTATAGGTCCATCTCCCAGGCACAGATCCTCAAAGGGCGTTGGCTGCCTTTGAAAACAGCCGTCATCGGGGAGGGATCAGATGAAGTGTGAAAGTTGAGAAATCTTCCAGTTACCCAAAATAGAGGAATTAAGGGTAGGATATAGGCATGTGAGATCAATCTATTCTGAGGGTTCAAGAAAAGAGGAGGCTCTAATCAGTCTCTGTTGCAGTTGGATCCAAAAGGATCCATCTGAGAGACCTGGTATGAAGTCTGGATGCCCAATTATGGGCGTTAACAGGGAAGGAAAGCTTGCAGTTTCCGCTATCCTGAAATATCTGTGAAGCTCCTGTAGAGTGGGTGAGGAGAAAAATTGGGAAAAGCGAGATCCACTCCAAGGTAAACCCACAAGGGGAATTGGCACTGATTCCTGTTCCAGGTAGACCCACAGCTTATGTGGAGAATGTCTGCACTAGTCCACAACTCTGTTCGTGTGAGTTGCTGTATAGTATAATGTGGGATAGGGAAGACCTACCCCACCTCCAGTTCAGGTGACCTGGGGTCCCCAAGATATCTCCTTAATGTGCACAGATTTCCTCTCACTTCCTGTATGGCTATGTGACAGGAACTGATAGGAAATCTCCCCACTTCAGCCCACTTCCTGTTTCTGGTATGGTCATTAGCTTAGGCTTGTGACATCATGCACAGCTCTCTCTCTAACGCTTGTGAGAGTTTTCCAGGAAGCGGGGGGGGGGGGTGTCATAAGAGGGTCAACGAGAGCTGCAAAGCTGGAGGTATGCCTCTGCATGTCTATGTAAATCCAGGAAGTGAACAGGCAGCAGCTTCAGCTGTCCACAGTTAAAATGGCTGCAGCCAGACTAAGTGAAGGGGGATTTCTGCAGCATATTTGGCAAGTACAGAATCACAGTATATATAAAATAATATGCAACGTGGTTGGAGGGAAGCTTCAGAATGGCAAAGATGTTTTTATTAAAAATGATGTGAGCAGACTGCAGTTCCTCTTTAAATCAAAATGCTGAACCACCAGTTGATGATAGTTACAACATTTATTACATACCACCATCAGTATCAAATGTCCAAAGCAATGGTCCTCAAACTATGGGTCATGGGCAGGATGCAGTCCTTTGCATACCCTTAACTGTTCCTTGGAGCATTATTTCTCCCCATCGGACCAATGATGAGGCACTATTCCTTCTACTCACACCAATATGGGGCACTATTTCTCCAACTGAGACCAATGATGGGGCATTATTCCTCCTAGTAACAGCAATGGTGCTGCTCTACCTCCTCCATTGACTCTGACAATGTGACACTATTTTTTCCACCAATATCACAGATAGATTACTATTCCTCCCACCGTTATCGATGATGGGGCACTATTCCTTCCACTCACACCAATATGGGGCACTATTTCTTCAAATGAGATCAACATTGAGGTACTATTCCTCCCACTGACAACAACATGGAGACACTAAAAAGTAAACACTATATCAAACACTAGAAGAAACGTATTGCTAAATAAATATGTGTAACCTAATGGTGCGTGATCACCTCAAATACCCTTGGGACCAGCCCAAAAGGTTCTATAATGAAAACTACTCATATATAAATCTAAAATTAAAATTAAAATAAATCCACATATAAGTGAAATAGCCAAACAGAACGTGATGTAATCAGGTAGAATATCCCCAGCTAAGGTGCTCATATAAATCTAATGTGTATATACATAAAACAATAACTTCATGGACAACAGGGTGTCATGCACAACAAAGTGTAAATAGTGATCAAAGTTGCAACAAAGTGCTGAGTGCATATAATAAACGTATAATAATGATCAAAATTGCATCAAAGTGCTGAGTGCATATAATAAACGTATAATAATGATCAAAGTTGCATCAAAGTGCTGAGTGCATATAATAAACGTAGAACAAATTAAAACACACAATAATCCAGCTAAGTGAACAAAGTCCAGTGAAAGTATCAAATGCAATTATAAAGTGGCTCAGTGCTTGTAAAGTGCAAGAATACTCTTCCTCCCCACTCTTTAGTCACGTCCATGTAACCGCTCCATAGGTAAATTCCAATATGGCTCAAAAGATAAGTGTAAGGACGACCATAGTGTAGTAAATTTTTAAATCACAAAATGTATTCACAACTTAAAATTACTCACAAACAGCCGAGGTGAGTCAGGCAGTAACAACAACAAAGCTACGAGCGAACCGATCGGGTGCAGGCGTCACTTCCGGTCTCCCAATCCTACGCGTTACGTCACTTCCCGTGACTTCAACTGGGATGACATCTAAAATTTACTACACTATGGTCGTCCTTACACTTATCTTTTGAGCCATATTGGAATTTACCTATGGAGCGGTTACATGGATGGTGACTAAAGAGTGGCTACTTGAAGTTTCCCCCCTCCCCTTTGATTCCCTGTGTACCTCTGAGAAGGCTGCAGATACGCTGTATACCTTACAGCGGGGAGGTAATTACCTAGTGTGCGTACTAACACGTGGAATCACCGGAGTGGAGGAAGAGTCTTCTTGCACTTTACAAGCACTGAGCCACTTTATAATTGCATTTGATACTTTCACTGGACTTTGTTCACTTAGCTGGATTATTGTGTGTTTTAATTTGTTCTACGTTTATTATATGCACTCAGCACTTTGATGCAACTTTGATCACTATTTACACTTTGTTATGCATGACACCCTGTTGTCCATGAAGTTATTGTTTTATGTACAGTGGTGTGAAAAAGTGTTTGCCCCCTTCCTCATTTCCTGTTCCTTTGCATGTTTGTCACACTTAAGTGTTTCGGAACATCAAACCAATTTAAACAATAGTCAAGGACAACACAAGTAAACACAAAATGCAATTTGTAAATGAAGGTGTTTATTATTAAAGGTGAAAAAAAATCCAAACCATCATGGCCCTGTGTGAAAAAGTGATTGCCCCCCTTGTTAAAACATACTATAACTGTGGTTGTCCACACCTGAGTTCAATTTCTCTAGCCACACCCAGGCCTGATTATTGCCACACCTGTTCACAATCAAGGCATCACTTAAATAGGAGCTGCTTGACACAGTAAGGTCCACCAGAAGATCCTTAAAAGCTACACATCATGCCGAGACCCAAAGAAATTCAGGAACAATTGAGAAAGAAAGTAATTGAGATCTATCAGTCTGGAAAGGGTTATAAAGCCATTTTCAAAGCTTTGGGAATCCAGCGAACCACAGTGAGAGCCATTATCCACAAATGGCGAAGACATGGAACAGTGGTGAACCTTCCCAGGAGTGGCCGACCGCCCAAAATTACCCCAAGAGCGCAGCGACGACTCATCCAAGAGGTCACAAAAGACCCCACAACAACGTCCAAGGAACTGCAGGCCTCACTTGCCTCAGTTAAGGTCAGCGTTCATGCCTCCACCATCAGGAAAAGACTGGGCAAAAATGGCCTGCATGGCAGAGTTCCAAGGAGAAAACCACTGCTGAGCAAAAAGAACATCAAAGCTCGTCTCAATTTCTCCACAACACATCTTGATGATCCCCAAGACTTTTGGGACAACATTCTGTGGACCGATGAGACAAAAGTGGAACTCTTTGGAAGGTGTGTGTCCAAGTATATCTGGCGTAGAAGGAACACTGCATTTCATAAAAAGAACATTATACCAACAGTAAAATATGGTGGTGGTAGTGTGATGGTCTGGGGCTGTTTTGCTGCTTCAGGACCTGGAAGACTTGCCGTGATAAAAGGAACTATGAATTCTGCCGTCTACCAAGAGATCCTGAAGGAGAATGTCCGACCATCTGTTCGTGTACTCAAGCTGAAACGAACTTGGGTTCTGCAGCAGGACAATGATCCTAAACACACCATCAAGTCCACCACCGAATGGCTGAAGAAAAACAAAATGAAGACTTTGGAGTGGCCTAGCCAAAGTCCTGACCTGAATCCTATTGAGATGTTGTGGTATGACCTTAAAAAGGCCGTTCATGCTCGAAAACCCTCTAATGTAACTGAATTAGGACAATTCTGCAAAGATGAGTGGGCCAAAATTCCTCCAGGACGCTGTAAAAGCCTCATTGCACGTTATCGCAAACGCTTGGTTGCAGTTTTTGCTGCTAAGGGTGGCCCAACCAGTTATTAGGTTTAGGGGGCAATCACTTTTTCACACAGGGCCATGATGGTTTGGATTTTTTTTCACCTTTAATAATAAACACCTTCATTTACAAATTGCATTTTGTGTTTACTTGTGTTGTCCTTGACTATTGTTTAAATTGGTTTGATGTTCCGAAACACTTAAGTGTGACAAACATGCAAAGGAACAGGAAATGAGGAAGGGGGCAAACACTTTTCACACCACTGTATATACACATTCGATTTATATGAGCACCTTAGCTGGGGATATTCTACCTGATTACACCACGTTCTGTTTGGCTATTTCATTTATATGTGGATTTATTTTAATTTTAATTTTAGATTTATATATGAGTAGTTTTCATTATAGAACCTTTTGGGCTGGTCCCAAGGGTATTTGAGGTGATCACGCACCATTAGGTTACACATATTTATTTAGCAATAAGTTTCTTCTAGTGTTTGATATAGTGTTTACTTTTTGGATTAACTTAACTTTGGAAGCGCAGCACCATTGATTTTTCTATATCTATTCTTTACATGAGTACGTGTCTCATGGAAGTGTTTGCAGCATCCAGCTAATCAGACAAATAACTACTCCTTATTCCATACACAGCGCAGGAGCCTAAATTAAACAACATGGAGACACTACACCTTCCACTGATACCAACAATGGGGCACTATTTATTCCTATTGGCACCAATGATGGGACGCTATTCCTCCCATTGACACCATCGGTAGGACATTACCTCACTCATTGACACTAACGGTGGGTCACTATTTCTCCCATTGCATCAAAGATGGGGCACAATTTCTTCCCACTGAAACTACCAATGGGGTACTTTCCTTCAACTAACAACAAGGGTGGGAACATAATTCCCCCATTCCACTAACCACAGGTACTAGGCTATGTTTTACTTCCACTGCTCATCAAGGTCATTGGTCTAAAAACTCTAATCCCCCAAAAATATACAGTATTTTCATTATTATGCACTATAACTTACTCCGAGAGTCATTTTGCGATTTGATGCTATTATTAGTTTAGGAAATCTATGCATAGTTTTTATCAGATGTGCAAATATAGAACTATGTGACTATCACTTTGAGTCTGGGGAGAAGAGGCTCTCACTGTTTACTCACAACTTCACCTGTCAATGCTGTAATGTGCTATCTACATATCTCCAGGAATAAAACAGTCTGAAACAGCTATATACGGCCTACTTATAAAAGCCCCCCCTTTTCTGAATAGCAGCAAAAACTATAACAGAAGTGATAGAAGTAAATAGAATGCTTACCCTCAGATACAGCATGCAGCACCTAGACAAGGGTGGTGCCATTCTCCTCTTGGCAAGATCCGGGGAAGGTAAGGTTCTCAAATCTCAATGAGAAGGCATTTCCTGGATTGTTCTATAGTGTCTTGAGAGATTTGGAGTACTTCCTTGGGATGTCGTTAGTAGAAGGAAGACAATACCCCAGGCACCATGGAAGCCATAGAAAGGTGAGAATATTACCGCCCCACTGGTATTTTTGTGGATAGAACGGAAAGGAACAAAGAGCAAAAAGAACATAGACCTGAAGTGTGTCGGGGTCATGCGGTCAGTATGCCTTAAAGGGGGCAAAAATAACACAGTAGGATGAAAGCTTAACAGCCAGATTACACAGTGAATTAATGTCTAACCTGGGGTATTTTTTAATGCCTATACTGTATTTTAGCAAGGAAGGGGTGCTTAAAAAGCAGATCTTGTATTGAGGACTTTAGCTGGTCCAAATCATGTTATTCCCACAGATAAATTATCCAAAGTAAGAGTGGGAAAGTGTATATCTGGTCAAGAAATAATTTAGTACAATACAAACTCTGCAATACAATTTGCTCAAATAGGCTTTATACACCATGCAAAATTATGTTTTCTTCCAAAAGTACATATACTGAACTGTTGGTTTAAAGTACAGAATAAGCCTAATAATTTAAAACCATTAATTTCAAGCTGCATACAGCTTTTTCAGAAAAATAGATATATCATCAGTGTAACATATGGAAACCTTGGCTTCTATAGAACAAGACCTAAAGGGTAAGTTCACTTTTTCATGAAAAATGAAAAGTAGAACTGACTCTTTTAGAAGGTTTTCTTTGGCCTAATTATCTAATATTAATCAATTAACAAATATTAACACATGCATGAATGGGTGAGATCTTTTCAGAATAATTGAGTTGAATATATCTATTTATATCTCTTCTATGTATGGAAAATGTGAAATTATATACATAGATTCTTATATTTGTAAAAGTATATGATGTTATCAGCTCATAAACATTTCTTTGGAGAGCTCACATATGGCAATAATTAGTTGGTTTCCTTTCACCTTCCCCCATCTGTGAGAAGGAAGGATTCACGTACTTTAAAGCAGTTTTGTACCTAAAAATTTTACTTCATATTATTAAAAGCACATGGTAGCATACTTACCTAAATGAACCCTGAAAAAAAAAATATTCATTACTTACCTTATATTTCAGATGTTTGTGCTGACTTCCGGGCTGTCCTCCCGTGGGAGTAGGCGTGGTTATCATCCTCGCAATGGTCCCTGGGAAATTTCTAAGCTATTTCCCAAGAATACATGGACAATGAAATTGCGAAATCTCGTGAGATTTCGGGAGGACGCCAGTCACGTGACGAGGGCCTGTCCGAAATTGCCATTTTTAAAGTGGGCAGGCAGCTGTATCTGCCATTACCACCGGAGCATGCTGGGAGCCGAGCGTCATAGAATAGAGGAAGTAAATGCCTGGGGGGTTCAGACGCCCACACTTAAAATGGAAAACGCCTGAGTACTTTTTTAATACTGATCCGAAGCAAAAGAATCGTCGTGCCGGGGGTCAAAAACACGCCGATCGTGGATGCTAACCGACGGTAGCAATCGCCCACCTGTGACACAGGTAAGAAAAAAAAAAGCAGCGGAATCCCGCTTTAAAGAGGAGGGCCGGTTAAAAAAAAATAATTAAAAGTCAGCAGCTGCAAACACTGCAATAAGCTGCCTTACCTGTCCAGGGCGCCCGCGATGTCGGCCGCCAGAGGCCGACCCGTCCCTCGGCTCTCGGGTCCCGGCGCCGCCATTCTATCTATGGGAAACAGGCAGTGGAGCCTTGCGGCTTCACTGCCCGTTTCCTACTGCGCATGCACGAGTCATGCAGCGCTTTGCAAATGGGACGCGCTGTGTTCTGGGACACACAGTTCCCAGAACACAGCGTGACCCATTACCCAGAAGACGCCGCACGGAGGAGAGAAGAAAGAAGATCTCCGCGGAGGAGGAAGAGGCAGATTAGGATGATGCGCCTAGCAACAGGCATTTCTGGTAAGTAAAAAAAAAAAATTTTTTTCATTTTTTTTTAAAGATTTTTTTCTAATTTTTAATGCATATTTTTTTTTTTCAGGGTGGTCCTCCACTTTAAGATGAGAAAGTTAGTTAAGAAATATAAGTCCTTTATATTATAATGTTTCTTGATTAGGATATTAATAAGAACATTGTGTTTTAAATTAATATAATATACATACTGCTATATGTAGTATTTGATTTAGAAGTTAAAGGAAACTTAGGCCTCTTTCACACGGACTGTCCATTCAGGTCGGCCTGTCAGTTATTTAGGCTGACCTGAACGGACGCTCCATAGACCTCTATAGATCGTCATATGTCAGCGGTGACATGTCCGCTGACATCCGACCCGCTCCGATCCGAAAAAGTGTGATGGAGGAAAAACCTACTTTTCCAATCATCTGCGGATCAGATCGGGTGACGATGGTCCGTCCTCATCCAATCACCCATAGGGGAGAGTGGCGTTCTGACAGGTCCGTCCCTGCGCAGTGTGCAGAGACGGACCTGTCATCTTCCTGACGGATCGATCCCCCACTGAGCAGAGCAGGCTCCGTACACGGACACGTCTGTGTGGAAGAGCCCTAATGTTGTATATGTTAAAATAGGTTTACACACTGTCTTTGGCCACTCTTCAGGAATGTCAACCCCCACCTTTGTGGGAGGTGGGAGGGAAGCTAAAGCCTGCAGTTTTCTGTGGAACTATAAGATGAAACCAGCCTTTTTAGGAGAAGGTGGGGGATGAATTTAGGAGTAAAAATCTAGTAACAGAGGATTTTGCGGCAGACACAACACATCATGAGACATTGAAGGAAGCTGGTACAGCTTCGCAGACTTCACGAGACATTGCTGCCACATCTACATACACACATACATCTGATTCAATCTTCATATTAAGAATATAATACATTATTAATGACATTCTATACTTTGATATTGTTCTTGAAATATTTTGCTATTTTTATTATCAAATACATTTTTGAGTTTTTACACAGACTTTCTTGGAACTTTCCTCATCAATATGAATTATTGAAATACCGATATTATTACCATAAAAACGTGAATCCAACAAACTCCAAATATCCTGCCCACCCCTCTAGACCTCCTTGTAGATAGAGATCATGATCAGCAGCGGCACAAGGTCATTTAGAGCCCAGGGCGAACATGCCACATTGCAGCCCCCCCCAAGATGTATGATCATTATGTGTCAGCAAAAACCCCTCCCCCCAAAAAAATTGACCGCTATTATGCATGCTTAAAGCGGAGGTCCACCCTAAAATGGACCTTCCGCTCATCGGATTCCTCCCCCCCTCCGGCACCACAATTGACACCTTTCAGGGGGGAGGGGGGTGCAGTTACCTGGATAATCCAGGTAACTGCACCCACTTCCGGGCTAGCTCTCTGCGGAAAGGGGCGTACATTACGCCCCCTTCCGCAAGTGCCCGCCCCCTTCCGCAAGTGCCCCGCTGCCTGCTGGGAAACACACAGATCCCAGAGGCAGCGGGGACCGTCCTCATTGCGCAGCGCGGCTCGCGCATGCGCAGTAGGGAACCGGGAAATGAAGCCGAAAGGCTCCACTTCCTGATTCCCATACCCAAGATGGCGGCGGCAGCACTCGAGTGTCGATCTAGAGATCGGCTTCGGGTGCCGACATCGCGGGCGCGCTGGACAGGTAAGTGTCACTATTTTAAAAGTCAGCAGCTGCAGTATTTGTAGCTGCTGACTTTAAAAAAAAAAAAAACGCGGAGTCCCGGCGGACTCCCGCTTTAACTCAAATCATCTCATTCTCCTCAAAAAAAATTCCCCTTTCCTAGAACCAATCCTCTACCCCTCAAATTTCCCCTCCAAGCATAAATCCTTTCCCCCAGCACAAATTCCGTCCTCCTATCCCCCATGCCCAAATCCCACTACCCCCTCCAAATTTCCCCTCCTAGCACAAATTCCCCCTAATCATCCTACTAGCACAAATTCCTCTCCCACAAAAGATTTCCCCTCCTAGCACAACCCCCCCCCCCCTCCAAATTCCCCATCATAACACAAATCCTCTACCCCAATCTCGCCATTCAACACAAATCCCCTCAAATCACCACTCCTAGCACACCTCCCCAAATTTCCCCCCCCAACACAAATCCCCTCCCCCCAATCTCTTTGCGGTGTCCCCGAACCTCCATCCTACCACAGTGCCCAGGACAGCCACCACTTGTCCCGAGCCTGGTCGTGATGCCCTTTCCTGCCATTGTAGTGATCTCTAGACATGTGTTTAGTTACAAATTCGTTTTTGGACAAAATTCTGCATATTCGTTCATTTGGAAGCATCTGAATGAAAGAAAGACTCTTTTGACGAATGTATACGAATTTTCAGAAAGAATGAAAACCCAAAAGAATGAAAATCCGAAATAAAGAAAATCCAAAAGAACAAAAATCTCAACAAACTGAAATACGAAAATCTGAAAGAATGAAAAATGATTCAGCCTACGAGTTTAAGAAATCAATTACATATGGCTAATTTAGTTTTTCATATTTTCTACTATAATTAGATTATTAAATATTATTATAGGTTTTTTTATTATTATTATTGATTATTTATTATTATAAACTATAAAATTATAAGTATTGTCATTTTCTTTCAAATTTGGCAAAATTAACTGTTAGTGAATGTGATGAATACGAATACATCTGAAATTACGAATTATCAGAAGTAACAAATGCCACATCTAACCAAATGGAACGTAGTGAATACGAATGCATCTGAAGTTATGAATTATCCGAAGTACGAATGCCGATCATAACAAATGATCTGATAAACAAAAAAAACATGGTTGCAGATACATTTTAAAAATGGCGAACAAACCTCTTACTTATTGGATCTGTGATGGAAGGTAGACATGCAGATACAGTACCTATTGTTTTAGGAAGGCTCTACTGTTTTTCCACACTTATTAACCACTTGTCGCCCGCCCTATAGGCAATTGACCGTGGCAAAGTGGTTGCATAATCCTGATCGGACATCATATGACGTGATCAGGATTATGAGCCGCTGCGCGCATCGCGGCAATCGTTGTTGCGGGGTGTCAGTCTGACACCCAGCAACTACGATCTCGACGGAGACTCTTTACCACGTGATCAGCCGTGTCCAATCACAGCTGATCACAGTGTAAATAGGAAGAGCCGGTGATCGGCTTTTCCTCACTGTCAGACGCGAGTAGAGGAGAGCCGATCGGCTGCTCCTCTGACAGGGGGGGGTCTGTGCTGATCACAGCCCCCTCCAGGATGCCCACACTGGACCACCAGGGACGCCCAGAAAAAGGTAATCCTCCCTAGATCACCAGGGATGCCAGTCAGTGCCACAATGGATGCCAATCAGTGCCCATAATGGATGCCAATCAGTGCCCACAATGGGCATCACGGATTGGCATGCATTATTGTTTGGCACTGATTGGCATCCATTAGTACAGTATAACATAATACAATGCCGCCTATCAGTGCCCACCTGTGCCGCCTATCAGTGCCCACCCATGCCACCTATCAGTGCCCACTCATGCCCATCTGTGCCGCCTATCCATGCCCATCTGTGCCGCCTATCCATGCCAATCCGTGCCAGCTATCAGTGCCAATTTGTGCCACCTATCAGTGCCCATCCGTGTCACCCATCAGTGCCACCAATCAGTGCCGCCTATCAGTGCCACCTATCAGTGCCATATATCAGTGTCCATCAATGCCACTTCATTGATGCCACATCATTGGTGCCCATCAGTGCCGCCTTATCAGTGCCCATCAGTGTAGCTCCATCAGTGCCCATCAGTGAAGGAGAAAACATACTTATTTACAAAGTTTTTAAACTGAAACAAAAAAAAACATATTTTTTTTCAAAATTTTCGGTATTTTTTTATTTGTAGCGCAAAAAATAAAAACCGTAGAGGTGATCAAATACCACCAAAAGAAAGCTCTACTTGTGGGGAAAAAATGATAAAAATTTCATTTGGGTGATGAACTATAGAGGGGGTTTATTCTGCCTATAACAGTCCCTGTACGCTTATGTCAAGCAGGCCTATCGAAACTATAGTCTCTGGCCAAATGGCACTAGGGCTGAGGCAAAGAAGGGGACCTGAAGTCCTCAGGCTGGCCAAGCAGTAGATAGTGTCTGTTTTCCGGATCCTGGGATAGTCCAATGTCAGAGCAGGGAGCAAGTAAACATAGTGTGAAAAGAACATCCAAGGTCAGGGCTGGTAGAAAGAAATTGTAGCCCAGTTAACAATACAAATTCAAATTCAAGAAGCAATCCAAAGAGTAATTCAGGTTCAAGGCAAAGGTTGGCAACACATGAAACCAAGATAATAGCAGCAGTAGTCAAAGACACAAACTCGGAGCCAGGAAGCAAATGCTAGCACAGACACAGGCCGATGAGATTTAAAAAAGATGCCTCCTGCGCTGAAGATCAAACCAGCTAGGGGGCATTTGGCCAGACTCGTTGAACTCATAAACCCTCAGGTGACAGGAGAAGTTGTAAGGCTGCCAAACAATAAGTCCTGTTTACTAGAAGACATGGTTTCTATATAGTGTTCTGATGATGACCACTGGCCCCCTAGCCAAACACAGCTTTATGCTAATTGGAGTCAATTCTAATTATCAATACAGCTGGCCTATACCTCAACTTTAAACAAATGTTTATACAATTCTCTTGTTATTTAGAGATGTATAAATGCCCCTAACTGTTTAATGAATATATTATTCAGAGAAACAAATGGTTTCCTCTTCAGGGCTAAACAAATACAGCCAGTGCCATTTACCCTTAGTGCTGGAAGATCTGGATTGCTGGATTCATAAAGTTGATCTAGGTCCCAATTTAGAACAAATATTACTTTAAATATTTAAATTTCTCTAAATAGAACACACAACAAAAGTAAATAATTTTTAAAACAGCCTCCACCCCTACACCAGCCATTAGCATATAAATATTCGTTACTGAGGGCAAATTTTATCACAGAAGCACTAGAAGATTTAAATTATATTGGAGACATTAGGAAGAAACAAAATGAAGACTTTCCTTGTCTGTCTCTTACTTCTGACCTTCAGTCTTTTTGCAGGTAAGTGTAGGATGCTCATTTCATGCTGCCCATCTACCATTGCTTCCAGTGTTGCTGCTAGATTCCATTTTGGATCCAGAGTTAGCTGGTACAATGGACTATTCATTAGACATGTGCATTCTTTTTCATCCGAATGCATTTTTGTCCAAATTTCAGGTATTTTCGTTTTAACAAACGATAACGAATGTGCAGAATCCGAAAACCGAAAGATCTGACATAAACAAATGCTTTATTTTCATTTTCGTTGCGACAACAGTTCGATATAGATAGGAGATTCGTCATGACGCTGACAACAGAGATCTGTGTCCATCGAACCTGTGGTCGAATGTGCCTAACCTTAGCTCTATTAGGCCAAGATTATTCGACATAGAGAGAAAAGATTCAACATGAGGATTCAATGAAGCAGTCGCCACGAGCGGACATTTATGGTCAAATGCTTCGCCCATAGGCTATAGAAGAATTCTAATGTTGGTTGACTAGAAATAATAATTAATAAATATAGTTATTACTAGTGTCATACAACATTAGAATTCTACTAAGTAAGCGTGCAAAATAAATTTATTTTAAAAAAAATACTATATTAAAAAATTGACATAAAATCACCAAACGCAACTAAACAAAAAAAAAAACAACGTGAAAATAGTCCAATCATAAAGTCTGAAAAAATGCAATAAGGTACATAAAATGTGTGTAATCCTGAAAAGAGATATATATAAATGTCCTCTGTGCATATTCCAATCCGTCTGACCGGATTGGAATCTGCCCAGGGGGACATTTATATATATATCTCTTTTCAGGATTGCACACATTTTATGTACCTTATTGCATTTTTCGGACTTTATGATTGGACTTTTATGTTTAATAGCACTATATTCATATTAGTTTTTTTTTGTGTAGTTGCGTTTGGTGATTATAAGTAAATTTTTTTATATCGTATCTTGTTTTCAAATATTTTTTTTTGCACGCATACTTAGCCATAGTTTTAACGGCTAGGTATTATTAGTGTTCAATTTTCGGCGCCCCTCATTACACAATTTTTTTTCACATTAGAATTCTACTATAGCTTGTGTGCGGAACATTCGAACTGAAATGTACGATTGTGGCATCGTACAGTTTAGCTGCTCTGTCGAATCTTCTTAGAACATTCAACAGACACCATAAGCCTTCAATGACAGATTCAACCTTAATTATTTCGTATTTTTGGACAAATGTATTTTTTTTAACGAAACAAAATAAATAATAACTCATTTCGGGAGTAACTTAATAAATTTATTTTTCGGACGAAAACAAAATTCCGAAACAAAATATTTTAGTGTGCACATGTCTACTATTCATTCAACCCTATAGTTTTTTTATTACTGCCACTAGGTGAGGAACGATACACATTAAAAACCTGTAAACAACTCTTTTTGAAGATGATCACAGGTTTTTGGTTTGATGTGGATTTCTGAATGTTGACATTTTTGCAGAAAATGCAAAAGTGTTTCCTGGATGACACCGAGCAAATTATCTCCTGTGTTCAAAATCTAGCAGGGCAACCACTTGGCACGGAACCTCAAAGATAATAGAGATCACTGCGGGAGTGTTTTTTGTTCTTCTTTTAAAAAAAAGGAAAATACTCCCATACTTCCATAACCCTTATTAGTCATTAAAAGTCCATGTCATCTTTAACCACTTGCCGACCATCCTACAGCCAAATTAAGGGCTCCCGTAATCGCGCCTACTGAGGGGCGCAAGGGGCATTCTCTGTGATTAGTGTCAGGAGGACACTGCTGATCACAGATTGAGGTAAAGAGCTAAACAGCAACTCTTTGCCACTTGATCAGCTGTGCCCAAACACAAGACAAGCTGGTGATCGGCACTCTTTTACTTATGCTGATAGCATGAAGGATCGGAGAATAGAACCAGCTTCTCTAATCAGTGTCCTGATTATCAGTGCAGTCCCAATATTGCCCAACAGCACTGCCAATCAGTGCCCACCAGTGCTGCCAAACAGTGTTCATCAGTGCTGCCTACCAGTAGCCATCAGTGCCGCCTATCAGTGCAGCCTCATCAGTGCCCACCAGTACCTCCTCATCAGTGTTCCCCAGTACTGCCTCATCAGGGCCCAACAATGCCCATCATTGCTGCCTCATCAGTGCCTCCTCATCAGTGTTCCCCAGTTCTGCCTCATCAGGGCTCAACAATGCCCATCATTGCTGCCTCATCAGTGCCGCCTCATCAATGCCCATCAGTGAAGGAGAAAAATTACCTGTTTCCAAAATTTATAACAAACTATGAAAAAGATTTTTTTTCAAAGCTTTGGTCTTTATTTGTTTATTTAACAGAAAGTATAAAAAAAAGTGTGACAACGCTAAAAAGTGGTTAGAAAACACCCTCATTTTGATTTTTCCTTTCACTTCAATGTATTTTTTTCAAAGCTTTGGTCTTTATTTGTTTATTTAACAGAAAGTAAAAGAAAAAACCCAGTGGTGATTAAATACCCACAAAAGAAAGTTCTATTTGTGTGGAAAAAAATATAAAAAATGTATTTAGGTATAGTGTTGCATGACCGCACAATTGTCATTTAAAGTGTGACAACGCTGAAAAGTGGTTAGAAAACCTTCATTTTGATTTTCCCTTTCACTTCAATGTATTTTACTAAAAAGTCCTGCCAAAATCTCCCAATTTTTTGTGTTACAATTTTGGGAAAATTAAAAAAAATCTAAATTTCTCTCACTCCTAAACCTGTGGTTATATGAGGCTATTGGAGAATTTGACCCTGCATGTTGGATTGTTTTACAGCTACTAGTATAGTAACATAACTCCCAACAGTCCCTCATTTGACAATAACCAAACCCATCCATCCCTTTCATCCTTAGTTGTCTCTACTATAAAATTGCTATCTAATTCCCAAGAGTGTTAAACTTCCTTCAACCTTTCACCTAACCTATAAATTATTGCATTTGTCATTTTTAAAAGTCAGAAAAAAGGGGACCTATGGGTTTAATCAATACATTTTTGTTTATTTATTCTTCATGATCCCCCATAACAAAGACAGTTGTGTGTTCTACAGCTACAGTGCCTTGAAAAAGTATTCACACATTTTCCACATTTTGTCACGTTACAACCAAAAACCTAATGTATTTTATTGGGATTTCATGTGATAGACCAACACAAATTGTCACATAATTGTGAAGTGGAAGGAAAATGATAAATGGTTTTCAAATTTCTTTACAAATAAATATGTGAAAATTGTTGTGTTGTGTGTTGAGTCAATACTTTGTAGAACCACCTTTCGCTGCAATTACAGTTGCAAGTTTTTTTGGGGATGTCTCTACCAGCTTTGTACATCTAGAGAGTGACATTTTGCCCATTCTTCTTGGCAAAATAGCTCAAGCTCTGCCAGATTGGAAGAAGAGCGTATTCTTACAGATTCTCAATTGAATTTAAGTCTGCATTTTGACTGGGCCATTCTAACACATGAATAGGCTTTGATCTAAACCAGTCCATTGTAGCTCTGGCTGTATGTTTAGGGTCGTTGTCCTGCTGGAAGGTGAATCTCCACCCCAGTCTCAAGCCCTTTGCAGACTCTAACAGGTTTTCTTCTAAGATTTCCATGTATTTGGCTCCATCCATCTTTCCATCAACTCTGAGGCCGCGTACACACGGGCGGAGTGTTCGCTCAACTTTGTCCGCTGAACAGTGTTTCAGCGGACAGTCCGCTCGTGTGTGGGGCTTCAGCGGACAGTTTCAGCGGACAGTTTGACGAACAAAGTTTTTCGGAAATTCCGAAAAACTGTCCGCCGAAACTTGGTTTGAGCGGACAGTCCGCCCGTGTGTAGGCCACTTTCGAAATGAGCAAACTGTTCCCGCTCGGAGGAAAGTCTGCTCATTTCGAGCGCGTCTCCAGGTAGGCGGGGCCCGCGAAGGAGACGTCGCGGGCCCCGCCGCCTGGTATGGACTTAAAGGGGAACCCCAACGCCGAAAAAAATCGGCGTGGGGGTCCCCCCAAAGTCCACAACAGACCCTTGTCCGAGCACGCTACCCGGCCGGCCAGGAAAGGGGGGCGAGCGAGCGCGCCCCCCCTCCCGAGCCGTACCAGGCCGCGTGCCCTCAACATGGGGGGTGCCTTGGGGAAGGGGGGCCACGCGGCCCCCCCACCCCAAAGCACCTTGTCCCCATGTTGATGAGGACAAGGGCCTCTTCCCGACAACCCTGGCCGTTGGTTGTCGGGGTCTGCGGGCGGGGGGCTTATCGGAATCCGGGAGCCCCCTTTAATAAGGGGGCCCCCGGATACCGGCCCCCCACCCTATGTGAATGAGTATGGGGTACAATGTACCCCTACCCATTCACCTGTGAAAAAAAGTACAAAAAAAAACACAACACAGGGTTAAAATATTTTATTGCACAGCTCCGGGGGTCTTCCGTCTTCGGGGTTCTTCTCGCCGGACTCCTCCGCTATCTTCTTGTAGCTCTTTTGCTAGCGGAGGAGTCCGGCTTTCTTCCTCCCCGCCGCCGGCCTCTTCTCCCGACTTCGGGGGTCTTGTCCCCCTCTTCGGTTCTTCTGCCGGGCCACCGCGCCTTCTTATAGCTCTTTTACAGGCGGTGGCCCGGTCTTCTGTCGCTGCCGCCTTCCGTTCTTCTGCCGGGCCACCGCGCCTTCTTATAGCTCTTATAGCCTAGAGGCGATTCAGTTCGCATTGTGCGCTATATAAGTATTTCATTCATTCATTCATTCATTCTCATAAAGGGCAGATTTGTGGAGTGCACACCTAATAGTTGTCCTGTGGACAGATTCTCCCACCTGAGCTGTGAATATCCGCAGCTCCTCCAGCATTACCATGGGCCTCTTGGCTGCTTCTTTGATGAATGCTCCCCTTCCCAGCCTTCCAGTTTAGGTGGACGGCCATGTCTTAGGTTTGCAGTTGTGCCATAATCTTTCCATATTCAGATGATGGATTGAATGGTGCTCAGTGAGATGTTCAAAGCTTGGGATATTTTTTTATAACCTAAGCCTGCTTTATACTTCTCCACAACGTTATCCCTGACCTGTCTGGTGTGTTCCTTGGCCTTCATGATGCTGTTTATTCACTAAGGTTCTCTAACAAATCTCAGAAAGCTTCACAGAACATCTGTATTTATACAGACATACCCCACTTTTAAGTACACAATGGGGTTTATTTACTAAAGCTGGGAAGTGCAAAATCAGGCTCACTTCGGCATAGAAACCAATGAGCTTCCAGGTTTTATTACCAAAGCTTGATTGAACAAGCTGGGGTTAGAAGCTCATTGGATTCTATGCTGAAGAGAGGCTGATTTTGCACTTTCCAGCTTTAGTAAATAAACCTCATTGTGTACTTAAAAGTGAGGTATGCCTGTACTGAGATTAAATTACACACAGATGGACTCTATTTACTAATTAGGTGACTTCTGAAGGCAATTGGTTCCACTTGATTTTAGTTTGGGGTATCAGAGTAAAGAGGGGCTGAATAGCTGAATACAAATGCACGCCACACTTTTCAGATATTTATTTGAAAAACATTTATAATTTTCCTTCCACTTCACAATTATGTGTCACTTTGTTTCAGTCTATCACATAAAATCCCAATACAATACATTTACCTTTTTGGTTGTAACATGACAAATTGTTGACAATTTCAAGGGGTTTGAATACTTTTTCAAGGAACTGTATACACATGTTACAAACGTAAATGCGATCATTGTAAAATTGTGTGCTTTAATTTGGATGATGCTCAGGCAATATTGGGTGACTTGGGCAGATTACTAACACATTCTCTTTGGTTTAGCCCTAGCTAATAACATCACATGTTATAAGTGTCATGCTCGTAACTCTGACTACTGTAAGGGTGAAGATCATCAATGCCCAGCTCACAGTGGCTGTATGACCGTCTATGAAAATCTAGAGTGCTGTAAGTACTCTATTAATATCCAGCATCTCTCCGTATGTACTCTCCATATGTACTGTATATGTATGTACTTTGTTTTCTTTTATGTATGATATAATGGAATAATGCATCTGCAAATCCATTCAGCAGTTATAAAGAGATTAAAAGAATGTTAGTATAATGTTATTATACAACTATGTACAGTGGAACCTCAGATTGTGAGTAAAGCGGTTAACGAGCGTTTCACAATACGAGCAATTTTTTTTTTTTTAATCCTGACTAGGTTTGTGAGTGTTGCAAAACCAGCAGGATTCAAGCCTCTGCGGTGTGCAGTAGTGCAGGAGTGCAGTAGTGTGCATTTGGCACTCGGAACAATTCAGAGCTGTTCGGAAATACTTGGAAGAACTCAGAAACACTCCATTCCCGAGTGTTTCCGAGACTTTCCAAGGGTTTCTGAGTGTAGCCGAGCTGTCTCAAAGTGTTTCCGAGTCTCTCTGGCGCCCCCCATCTCTGGCCACATGCAGTATTGCATGCAATAGAAGTCAATGCGGAACAAATTATCTTAGTTTTCATTGACTTCTATAGGGAAACCTGCATTGATATGCGAGTGCTTTGGATTACAAGCATTCTCCTGGAATGGATTGTGCTTGTAATCCAAGGTTCCACTGTGCAGGAAAAAAATTATGAAATAAGGCAACAATGAATTACAATGAAAAGGACTCATTGAAACTTTGTTGCTATTAGGAATAGGCTATGTGTCAGTGGTTAAAAATGGTCATAGAGTGCCATAGCTGAAACTGATTTCAGATTGCACAAAGACATTTCAGATTTTGCCATGACCAACGTTTTACCAAATTTTGCATGTCAGTTTAGCCAATTTCAATAAACTTTCAAATACAGTGATCACATGGCTTTGTCGATAAACAAAGTGTTAAGGTTAATGCTAGGGTTAGCATCAAGGATAAGTTCTATTTTTGTTCCTCAATATCTAAAATCATGTTCCTATCTGATGAGATGTTATTTTTATGGTACAAGAACAGGTCCAGTATAGATGAATGGAGTCTATAGCCCTCTGGAGATATTTGAAGCTCATTCCAGTCTTAAACAATCACTGAAGGCCACTTTAAAGGGACAATGTCATCTTTCTCATGTTGGGTAAAGTGGCAATGTCTTTTTGAAGGTCGTCCCTAGAACCCTATATACTTACTTTAGCATCACTTGTAGATCCTTTATCTTCTGCAGCTGGTGAGACTATCTGGCTTTTGGGTATAGCGAATGTGACCTGCTACACTATGCAGTTGCCCAGGCTAAGCAGTCAATTGCAAGGCCTGAGCACTATTACATGATTGAGGGAATGACATCATGTCTCGCTTAGGTCGCTAACACAGATAATCTCAGGGCCAGCTGCAGAAGTACAAGATGCTGACACAGGTAGGTTAAGTATGAGGGTTTTGGGGAATATCTTTTCAGAGACACTGTCTCCTTGCACACTCAGGACAATGGGCATCTTATGCCCTGTATACACGATCGGACTTTCCGACAACAAAACCGTGGATTTTTGTCCGATGGTTGTTGGCTCAAACTTGTCTTGCATACACACGGTCACACAAATGTTGGCCAACAATTACGAACGTAGTGACTTATAAGCCCCTGTACACACAGTCGGAGATTTCGACAACCAAATCCGTCGGATTTTGTCCATCGGATTTTGCCGTCGGATCTTGTCCGAAACTGTTGCATACACACGGTCGGACTAAGTTGTCGAAAAATCCGATCATTCAGAACGTGATGACGTAATTTCATTACGATGGGACTACGTTTAGGCTAGTAGCCAATAGCTTTGATGTAGGAATTTGATCTGAGCATGCGTGGCACTTGGTCCAATCAAAAATTCTCTACACATGATTGGAGTATGTCCGATCGAACCAGTTGGTAGGAAAATATTTCCAACAAGTTGGAAAATTGGATCCAACGGATAGTCCGACGGAATCAGTCCGATGCATACCACACACAGTCGGATTATCCGACAACACGGTCCGATAGGACACATTCCGACTGATTCTCTGACCCTGTGTACAAGGGCTAAGACGTATGGCGAGCCAATAAAAAGGAAGTTCAATAGTCATGTGCCACCCTTTTGGCTCCTGCTAATGTTGTGTTTGGTGAGCATTGATTCCGAGCATGGACATGGACTTTTGTGCAATGGACTTGTGTACACACAATGGGAAAATCCGACAACAAAATTTGTTGGAGGAAAATTTAAGAACCTGCTAGCCAACATTTGTTGGTGGAAAGTCCGCCAACAAATGTTTAATGGAGCATACACACGCTTGGACTTTCCTCCAACAAGCTCACATCCAACATTTGTTGTTGGAAAATCCGATCGTGTGTACGGGGCATAAGACTTCTCTATTGACTTCAAAGCATTTGCTGAAATGAATGCACATGTATGTAATAGACACTGCTACAATAGTAATTGCCACTAGCTTCCATGTTATGCATTGAATGACTGCCCTGCTGCATAGTATCCACAGGAGCTTACTCGCTTAGCATTATCCCCTTCAAGGGACACTTTGCATTCTCTCAATCAACGTAAAGCATTCTCTGATTGAATGAGGTGGAAAAGCGGGCAGTGACATCATGATCTGACACTGGACCTGGAAACTAGCGGCGATCACTGTAGTAGTAGTAGTGGCTGGTATAGTGCATGCAGGGATCAGCCATTCTTGGAATTCAGGTCTATTTTGCATAGTCAGGACTCAGGTTCACTTTAAACTGAAATTTAACAGACACAACTGAATGAGCAGCGATTTTCCTCCACCTTGCCATTCCAATGTGCTCAGAAGTTTTTATATGGTATTTTTTTACTAGGTGAGGGTTGCTCTGATTGGAGATGGGGAAGGAACCTAGCTTGCAGTTGGGCTTTAAAGATTTCTCCTGTCTTCAGATTGACTTACTATGGTTTATATTTAGAAGAGACTATTACTAAAATTGTATAATGATGAAAAAATCTTATTTTATTATTATTATTTTTATTTTTATATAGCACATTGTATATTTGTTACAACTTTTTTTTTCACAGATGGAAGTTTTCATTCTATAAAGAGGCGCTGTGCTTATGACCTGCCTTGTAACATTACAATGTATGGGTATACCAATGATTCGATTTTCTTTGGCCTTGCAACAAAATGCTGTCACAATGATCGTTGCAATGATGGGTTTTTCGAAAGTGAGTTATTTCTGTATGTGTTTAACTGTATGTGTATAAAAGAGCCAAGAGCTCCACCTGCTCACTCAAATGCAAAATATTCGTATGCAATTAATCAGATTTACGTGTATGTGTGTTTTAGTTCCTTCATTTTTTTAAATATTTAAAAATCACTGTAGATTGTCCAGTAAAGGAAATCTAACATAAGAGAGACATGGAAGTTGCCATTGATTACCTTTCTTTTGAGACATGCTGGTTGGTTGGTTGTCTTGGTGAGACTCTGACATCACTACCACGAGTCATTGACCTGCAACTAGTATGCATGTAAGGATGTCTCACTTATTTATGATTTCCCAATCGAAAATGATTGATTTGGATCAGTGATTTAAAAATCTTAAATTTGCAACATGTTGCAAAAAAAACAATTTTGAAGATAAACCAAATTTAAAAAAGGTTAAAAAAATCAGGTAAGGATAAGGATGAAAAAGAGAATAATATGGATCATTTTGCTGCATTCTTGGCTTTTGGTGGCTGCTCTTCTGTGCCAGAATTTTGAACATCTTGTAAACAGGGGCATGAGATTTTATCTAGTGGCCTTCTGAAATACATTTATTCATGATACATTTTGCTGCTGGTATGGCTTGGATTATGGGAGCAAAGTAGCAATTTGGGAAAGAAGGAATTAAGTTGATTATGAGCTATGAACCTCTTATGCCATGTACATACAGTCTGACTTTCTGGCAGAGAAGGTCAGACCCATCGGATTACAAGAAGTGGTGATCAGTGATAGTGTCACTAGGCAGAACGTTGTTTACTTTAGCATTTCCCCGTTCTTCCTCCCCGTGAGACGATCTCCCCCGTTTAAAGGAAGAAGGAAGGGCATCTCAAAATATGAGGTATGAACCTCCTAGAAGGGATCTAAATATGAGATGAGCTTGTAAGGAAGAAAATAAGGAAAAAAGGAAAATCAAAACAGATTAGGAAATATGTATAGGATGAAACATAAAAACTGCCTAAGCATCAAGTCTACAGATTACTCTTACACTGAAATGAAAAACAAGACAAAACTGCGCTGGTGAGTAACTAGACGTGCAAATATCAATACCACTAACTCGAGATATAATCACATAAACAAGACAATAAAAAACATATGTGTTGCACTAGTCCATGTGTCATCAAAGCGGCACCAATGAAATGCCTTCACAGTGTGAATATGTGCAGAGGTTCAGCACATTAATAGACCACCACCATAAGTTAGGATGTATTCTTACACGAGAGTGTTGACCACCTATTACAGGTGGTCAAAAGGGGCTTAGAAAAGGCTAAAGACATTTTGTTCCAGTTTTCATGTTTGGATTGAGCCCATTGTTTTAGCTGATGACATTTTTTCTTTCAATGTAATGTCATGTCAGGGCATTACTTGAATAAAACCTAATTTTAAGGATTTACACTATGTGGCATTTATCTCTTTCCTGATACATTTCACTGGATACTACGATCTGAGACCAGAGGAGTTTCATTATCCATACGACAGTTAGATGATCCCTCCTGCTCTTTGTATGCTAAGGAACAACAGTGGATGAAGCATATGAGATTTATGAGCCCCTTTTGACCACCCGTAATAGGTGGTCAACACTCTCTGGTGAGACTACATCCTAACCTTTGGTGCTGGCCTATTCACGTGGTGGAGAAGCTGAGTGAATTCTAACTCCTGCACATAGTCACATTGTGAAGGCATTTCATTGGTGCTGCTTTGAAGACACATGGACTGATTTACTCTTACATTGCCCAGTCATTTAAAGGAGTTCCACCATCACTTACAAGGACTGGATGAGATGTGTACAATCTCATCCAGGGGAAATGTCAAACTCTTGAGGAATTGTTTGTTCTCAGAGAGATTCTGCCCATCTAGGGTATGAAAGGAATCTAGAAAGTGATCCAACTAGCTGGTCAGGTGCCCACCCAAATCCTCTTTGAGTGTAGCTGACCTTTAAATGGTCAGCTTTTCACCATTGAAACATGTAATGTTTATCTTTTTTCTCTTACATTTTGTGGCACAGTACCAAAAATAAGCAATGAAACTGAAGGGCGTCTATGTCCAAGTTGCTTTGCTGCGAATACGACAGAGATGTGCAAGGCAGAAAAGAAGACCATCTGCAAAGGAGAAACCGACCAATGTGTCCAGTTCATTGGGACAACTAAACTACCTAGTAAGTCCATGAAGGTTGTCATTTGTCCAGATCATGGTATATCCAAATTATATAAATAAATTTATCCGAAGTTACAACTAACAACTAACTATTAAATTTAGGTATTGGAATTTTTTTTCAAATTTGGCTGTTAGTGAACGTAATGAATATAAATGTATTCAAAGTTACAAATTATCAGAAATAACGAATGTCATATCTAAACGAATGGAACGTAACAAATTAATAATAATAAATTACAATACGAACGGTTAGCTATATATTTGCTGTACAGAATATCGGACCATTAAAAATGAAATATTCAACCAAAATAATATCTGTAACTTTGTCTAATAGCAACTTTGCATAAAGCTACAGCTCTGATCTATTGGGGTGAACCCTTCATTACTGGGTCCAGCTTGCATAAACAATGGCTTGTTTTCTATAATGCTGTTTGTGTAAGAACTCCAGTTTCATGTTTCAAAAAGACAACTTTTTCCTGGCAATATTATAATAAATGATAAGAATACCCTGCAGTCATGCAGAGATGTCCATAAATCCTAAATATTCTTCTACTTATACCCACTGCACTTACAAGGAAAAGGGGCACAACATTTCACAATCCACACATTCTGCTTTGGATTTCAGAAATAAAAATACATAAAAACAAAAGGACCAACAATATGTATGACGGACCAGAAAGCACTTGGCCATCAAAACTATAAACCAACTGGCTGCACGCAGCATCTATCCTTACAGGGTGTGTGGACTTGATGTGATGGGTCTGTGCAATTTAAATGTTATTATTACTCTCACATCATGGACTGCACATTAAGTTATCAGACTTTAAGATTTCATTTCTGTAGAAAAACTTCCTTATGTATCCCATTCATCTTGGCTTTGTTAAACATTATTGCAGCTGTATTCAAATTAACAACCTCATCTTAATCTTTTTTTCTTTCCACTCAATAAATGTAAAATTACAAAATTGTTATCTTAATCTAAACTAATTCCTTTTTTACCAATTTCCCCATTAACCTGGATTTCATTTCCAACCAAAGGTTGTCTAAACCAGTTTCAATATATTTATTAATAAAATTGTTAAACTCATATTAGAAATGAATACTCATATGATAATTTCAATATCACACACTAATATATATGCACAGATAAATGTCCTTAAAGGGGGACATATTACTTAATTTTACTCAATTTCTCTCTTTTTTTTTTTTTAAATGCACTGTTTCCACTATCAAAAGATATTCAATTAGTGTAAGACATGGTTAAATGTAACCTTGATTTTACCATGTTTGGAAAACAGATTCAAAAATAATTGTGATCACATTGTTTATCATTAGATTCGTTAACCCGGCACATTTTGTTATAAATGTTTTGTCTAAAAAACTGAAATTGGCATGGTGTCCTCCCAGCTTATCACCAACTCTCATCCCAGCTACATTCTTTGAGGAGAGCACAAAGGAGGGGGTCACATCTGCGTACATGACACAAGCGAGCGAACTAAAGGTTCCAGCATTCACAAACATACTCAAATATATCTCTAAAATCGCTTACATTATTCCCATTTGTAAACAACACATGCCTATCATTCTCTCACTTTCTTTTAACGCTTTTTAATACTTCCTTGCTTAAATTTCTGCTTTCTTTATTTTGTTCTGATATCCTTTGCATCCAATGTATTGTAATTCCATACTTCACATACTGTACCTTCTATGATCAGACGGGCAGCTATAGTGCTCATCCCATCTTCCCTCTCTGACAACATATAAAGCATTCTGTTTTAACTCTCATTACTGTTTCTTGACTTTACTAGTTGTAATGCCTGACCCCAAATTCATCCCACAACTTAACACCAAAAAGTCCCTTTCTGTCTAGTGTTAATGTCACTCTTGATCCATCCTGCTCACATAAATAGCTGTTTCTCTAGCTGTATACTCTGCATGATTCTTTGTCCCTGTGGACTTTGGTGGTAACCCAGTTACCCTTTGTGGATCCCTGTCCACTTTAACCATTAATCTAGGGGCTCAGTATAGGCGGAACCGCACCTTCGGTTCATATATAGCGCTCCTCTTGCGCTGGGCATTTTTGAGGGTCTCTTACCCTTCATTCCCTTACTTAATTTAATGCCCATAATGACTGGCCAGTCTTCTCTACGTGTGCCTATACCCTTTTGCCTCTAAACTACTTTAACTAGCAGATGTACTACATATACCTGTGAACAGCACTATTCTTCCCTTTCTCTATAACACTCCGATGGACAGTAGACAGTGACAAAATAACATATAACCACTAATCAATACAGTTCGATTAAGGGGAGTAAAATAGGTACCCTTTGTCCCGAAAATGCCTTACCGATCAAGGAAGTCTGACAACTCAAATGTAAGCAAAAGGCTTACCTCAGCCGGCTGATTATCAGAAATTCCCGGATCGTCTCAAGCTCCTCGTTTCGGATACTCAGGGTCACCTGATAACCCCTGCTGGGCTGGCTTCGCCACCTGAAATTGATATTTTGATGATAGGCAACTCCTATCCTCATATTGATTAGTGGTTCCAAATTAATAACTACTGCAGTAGGGAACAGACACAAAAGATACGCTCAGCATCTTTCCAAATAACCGTTCTCCTTTATTATGACGCATTTGAAGGCTTTTATACACATGATTATGTAGGTATCACATTAATATTACAATTGTACGTTTATGGTAACAAGGGGCGTTACATAGGCAGGCTAATTCTAATCTGGACTTGAAAGAATGCAAAACATGTACTGAAAACATTGTTAGTGCCGTGTAAACAGTGAGGGCATTGTGCAATACATATAAAATAGAATACAATTATATACAGAACCTACAAATTTCCATTACAATAATAATAAAAACTTTTTATTATTATTTATTATTAATGTGTTCTGCTGCATTTGTTTAGGTGTGACATTCATTATTTCGGATAATTTGTAACTTTGAATAAATTTGTATTCATTACGTTCACTAACAGCCAAATTTGAAAATAAATTCCAATACCTATCATTTAATAGTTAGTTGATTTTAGTTAGTTAGTTAGTTATTCTTTCGAATGTTCTGATTTTCTTTCTTATTTTCAGATTTTCAAATTTACAAATTTTCTAATTTTCAAATTTACGAATTTACGAATTGTGATCATATTGAATGACCTGAAAAACTAAAAACAAATTAAATGAAAATAAATACATTTTTCTGCTGGGCAAATGGCTAGCCAGTATGAACAGGTTCTATTTTAAATGTTTCACGCTAGGCACTGCCCTTTCTCAAAGAGAAAATTCTGTACCTAGCACAAAACACGGAAGAAGCACAGCTAAAATATGGAACTATGAATTGTCCTACCTCTCCAGAAAACTGTAATCTACATACTAAGTCTCTTTTCATATATTCTGACCTCACTTGTTTCTGCTACAGTTAAAGCCATATAGCAAGGTCAAGGTCCACCCCTCTCTTCGATCGGATCGCAAAGTTGCATAAACACACTTATTTTGTGTTCTCCGCTCCCATCAGTCAGCTTCCTAAGGCATTAATGCTTTATCGGCATACAGTGTTGGTTTGTCCTCTCCCAGTCTGAATCCTCTTGGTCAACTTCAAAGTGAAAAGCATTCTTCAGGCAGGCTGCATTGCATAAGTCACTTTAAATGCCAGATTTCATTTTTAACAGGAGTGTACTTTTAAAATGCTAACGTTTGCTATTTTTTTTTTTTTTTTTTTTTAGATGGCATTGAAGCCAACTTTACAGCTCAGGGATGCATGTCGAAAAATGCCTGCCAGTTTGACTTCACCACACTGATTGGAGCATATGTATATAATCTTAAACTGCTCAAGTGTTATGATCCTGATTCAGAACATTAAAGAAAAAACAGCAAATTCAGGTTTTGAATCATATTAAAATTTAAGTGAAACTTCATTGAAATAGCTGCATTTACACAAAAAAAGAGCAAAATTTGCTGCCAATAGAATTATTTGAATCAGTAGTATTGGAAACACATTTGTAGTGTTTTACCTGTCAAACTCTTTGTAATTCTGTTCAACCAATCTAACCAATATACAGCCTGGTAAGTGACACCACTTTTCTTTTGATTGGAAACAGCAGCATCATGCTAATTTATAATTTATCTGCTCGCTACTCCTGTAAGCATGATCACAGATCTGTGCGCTGTAATAGAATTCTGATTGGCTGACACTGCTGGTCACCCCTGTTAGTGCTTCTGTGCAGGTTATTATGGGAGAATTATCATTTTATCTCTTGGGTTGAACCCTTTTTTAATGCATGCCAGTATTCTGTTTGCTTTGCCTGCAGCAGCTTGGCATTGGATGTCATTGCTGGTCCTAGCAGATGATAGGCTCAGCAATGACATGCAATGCTAAGTTGATGCAAGCAACACAGATAGAATATTGGCATGCATTAAAAAGGGGATTAACTCCAGAGATAAAATGATAATTCTCCCGCTCTATAAGACTCTGGTCCGGCCGCACCTGGAGTATGCCGTCCAGTTCTGGGTACCAGTCCTAAGGAAGGATGTACTGGAACTGGAAAGAGTACAGAGAAGGGCAACAAAATTAATAAAGGGTCTGGAGGATATTAGTTATGAGTAAAGGTTGTGGCCCTGAACTTATTCTCTCTGGAGAAGAGACGCTTGAGAGGGGATATGATTTCAATGTACAAATACTGTACTCGTGACCCCACAATAGGGATAAAAAAATTTCCGCGGTTACATTTTATTAAATGGGAGGCAGGTCTTAACACAAACTTCACTCCCAAACAAAGGGTTAGTTCCTTTAAGTTATTTTTTGCAGATAATTGCTGCATTATGCTTTGGGAACTAATGCAAAAGCTGTCATAAAAATGATACTTGACCCCCCTATTGACCCCTTATTCAGACCAGAGCCCTCTATGTTGAAAAGGATGTGGACACATTGGCACTTTATTACATTACCAGGGATAACATTTTTTCGCAGTTACATTTTGTTAAATGGGAGGCAGGTCTTAACACAAACTTCACTCCCAAACAAAGGGTTGGTTCCTTTAAGTCAATCTTTGCAGACAATTGCTGCATTATTCTTTGGGAACTAATGAAAAAGCTGTCATAAAAATGTTACTTGACCACCTATTGACCCCTTATTCAGACGAGAGCCCTCTATGTTAAAAAGGATGGGGACACATTGGCACTTTATTACATTGACTATGGACTTGAAAGAACATTGGTAGCTACTGGCACAAAGTTTTCCAGGTAATTTCCAAAGTAACAGGGATCTCGACAATGCCTAATCCACCCTTAACTATTTTAAACATTAATATTGATAGTTTCCTGGCTTGTTTCCAAGTTGCAGTCACACATATTCTATCAGCTGCCCGACTAAACATCACTAGACATTGCAAAAAAGACTCTGCTCCTAATATATCAGAAGCTATTGAGATCGTCCAGACCCAATATGTCTGTGAGAGAATACTAGCCTTCCATAAAGATAAGACTGCTATGTATTGATAACCTTTGGAAACCGTGGTCACATGGGAAATTTCCTAAAAGACTGCGTTAGTATGCCTATTTAACATATGCTCCATACTTGCCGCATACCACCGTTTACATACTGCACAGATTTCCATTATTCTTGCTTTCCTTTTATCCATTTTGTTTACATGCCTAATTTGTTCCCATTTTATATTGAATACAATCTTTACACAAAGCTTCCATCGAGATAGTTGGACTGTTATAGGCCATTAACCACAAAGCCTACGCTAATTGCTTATCTAATTGCATGCTATCTATGTAACCTACGTATTGTAATCAAAATTGTTTGTATGTTGCCACTCAGGCTGCAAAGTGCATTGTTTTTCTGTAATGATCTAATTGATGAAAATCAAATAAAAACTAATTGAAACAAAACTTTTCCAGGAATGGGAATTTAGTTAGACACGTGGCCATTCACTAAAATTAGAAGAAAAGCGATTTAACCTTAAACCGCGTAGAGGGTTCTCTATGGTAAGAGCGGTTAGGATGTGGAATTCTCTTTTACAAGCAGTGGTTTCAGTTGGGGGGCATCGTTAATTAAAAAAAAAAACTATTAGATAAGCACCTGAATGACCACAACATACAGGGATATACAATGTAATACTGACATAAAATCACACACAGGTTGGACTTGATGGACTCGTGTGTTTTTTCAACTTCGCCTACTATGTAATTATGTAACTTACTATGTAACTATGGGAAGTTTATATAGGTAATGCTTATCCATTTGGTAATTTTAGCTACTGAATGGTGGTTGAGATTTTTAAGAAAATTGCTGTGTGTTAGCCCTTGTACAAAGGGTCGGACACTCCGACAACAAAATCCGTCTGATTTTTTCCGACTGATTTTATCCAAAACTGGTGTTGCATACACACGGTCGGACAAAGTTGTCGGAAAATCAGATCGTTCTGTGATGACGTTAGTTCGTTAAGACAGGACTACGTTACGGCTATTAGCCAATAGCTTTGGTCTCGTACTTTGATCTGAGCACGCGTGGCACTTTGCCCGATCGGAATTCTCTACAAGCGATCAGACAAAGTCTGATCGGATCATGTTGTCAGAAAATTTTATATCCAGCTCTCAAACTTTGTTGGTCGGACATTCAGACGGAAAAGTCTGATGTAGCGCACACACGGTCGGATTATCCGACAACACAGTCCGATCGGACATTTTCTGTTGGAATTTCCGACCGTGTGTACAGGGGCTTAGGCCAGCATAAGGAGATTTTTACACGTCTATATTAAAAATGTTTAAAGCATCCTTATGAATGATTGATAGTTAAAAACCTCATGAAAAATGATGTGATACTTGAATTATCAATTACGGTACATCATTTTACAGATCTGGTTTATCTATGCTGTGGCTGGAGATGCAAAGAGGGACTAAATTTATCAATGAATCTGGCAGAAGAACTGCTTTGGGCAGTCTGTGTTGTCCACTATAATATTTTGACCTTCTTTGGTGCAGATCTTTGTTGCTTAATCTTTTTTGCCAAACTGAGGCAAAGTTGACACTGGCCAAGTTAAATTTCTGTTGCAGTACATCAATATATCTGCATCATGTCTGAAAGCTCCTTCTGGAAGCAGCTCCCCACTTGGCTTTTTACGCTTGCCATGTCCAACAACTAGGCCTGTCACTATTGTCCATGCTGCCTCCATTCTCCATACTACATAAGACTTTTTGTTCTTCTATCCCAGAGCATTATTTAAGCAAAAATGTTTTACTCTTTGAAGAAAAAGCCCTGTCAAATAATTAATGAATAGACATGAATCTCAAACATCCATGTCATCAGCAGGACTGGAGTTGCTGAATGACTTGTGCCTTCTGTACGAGTTGAAGAGATAAAAAGGCATCTTTTTTCATGTACATTGTACCATTATTGGTAGACATTCAGTCATCTCTTTTTTTATACAGCCACAATATTCTAAGCCAGGTTTAAACCAGGAAAACAAGGAAATGTCCTATGATAAAGAAGTGATGTTAGCAAGAGGTTTGCAGACAGTTTTGTGTCCACAGGCTTGCCTTAAATGCAGCAACATCATTTTGCTGCAATGCAATAAGATCCAAATGTTACTAAATTAGGACTTTGTAGTTTTTAGTGTGACATGTTTGCTTCTGTTACCATTGACAAAATCCCAGGGCTCAAGTCCTGCGGGAATGCATGGGAACGGAGTTCCTGTACTTTTTCCACAACAGAAACTCGGTTCCCATTAGCAGCCACGTCCTGCAAGACTTTGAAGTATGCGAGCTGTGTGGCAGGTGCTAGCAGCCGCCGACACAGCCTACAATAGTAAGTGCCACTGACCATTCAGGTATTGCCAGTAGGGGGCCCCATGACAGCTTCCTCTTCGATCTACCTGTCAACCACAGCTATCTGATGGGTAGATCGGGTCCCTGCTGCTAAGAGATTGTATTTAGTCAGACCTCTCGTGATGCGCTCTTCCCCGCCGGCCCTTCCTTATTTTCTGTCTCCTCATCCCCCCCCCAGTCTCCTGCATACTTGCTCTGTGTGTCCAGCTATTCTGCTCACAGGATATGCAGGGAGAGAGGTGAGCTGAGGGAGGAACATCAGTTTGGGGTGGTAAGCTGAGCACAATACCTGGTAAAGTTTAATGCCAGGAGGGAAGTTTATGTGGAAATATGTGAAGGGTTGGAATAGCAGCGAGTGTGTGTTGGAGCCCTGCAGAGTTTGCAGCCCCCCCAAGCTAACATACATCTCCTAAGCAGGAACACATCACTATCTCCCCAAGCATTCTGCCCAGATAATGTGCAGTTCATTTATGACCTTTCAGTTTATCCCTGTGCTATCCAAACTCTGTTCAATGAAAAGTGTAAACTCACCACATAAACACTCTATATACAAAATAAAATTCCCCAATAAAGATCAGGACATGATGTTCACATTTGCATGGAAGCACAATTGAATCAATGCTGATTATTCAGAGAATTACCGTATTTATGTTTATTGAGGATTGATTTTTTTTTATGTACTAACAGTACAAGCTTCAAACACACAATACGAAAATTGGATGAAAAATACCACTTTTGAAGCTTTCGTGCATATGGGCGTATAATTTTTTTTGTTTTGGTGGTGGAGTGGATCTTGGGTGGGAGTTTTCCCCAGGACTTGACCCCTGCAAAACCCTAACAATTAATAGTTGAGTATGAGGCCAGGACCTACTTATCCAAAGGGCTTTCATGATGGACCTTTTTATATTTTAGGATCATAATTCACAAGAAATAATTCACACCTATAAGCATCAATTCAAAACTGAAATATCAATTTTGCAAGGCTTGCTCATTTAAGTCCACCTTGACTTCTAGAGGTAACTTAATGCTTTGTGTTGCTGTATCATAGTTTTGTGCTAAACCAATCTGTAGTGAATTTATACTGACACTTGTAATCAACATATGCAATAAACAAAAATCAGTCTAACAAAAGTGTGCAAGTGTTTTTTATTGTTGTTTTCTTTTTTTGCCCCATTGTATAAAAAAATACAAATACATGATAAGGGACTTTTTTTGTTATGGCACTGGGTTTTCAAACAAGCATAATTAATATATATATATATATATATATATATATATACACCATACCATACCATACCATACCATACCATATATTTTCAAACATTCCCATAGATACGTTCCTGAACCTTGTGGACAGCCTTCCCAGAAGAGTTGAAGCTGTTATAGCTGCAAAGGGTGGGCCAACTCAATATTGAACCCTACGGACTAAGACTGGGATGCCATTAAAGCTCATGTGCCTTTAAAGGCAGGCGTCCCAATACTTTTGGCAATATATCATATACAGTTGTACTCATAAGTTTACATACCCTGGCAGAATTTATGATTTCTTGGTAATTTTTCAGAGAATATGAATGATAGCACAAAAACCTTTCTTTCACTCATGGTTAGTGTTTGGTTGAAGCCATTTATTATGAATCACCTAGCCAAATGACCCTAATCACAAATTTACACACCCTGGGGATTTTGGCCTGATAACATGCACACAAGTTGACACAGAGGGGTTTGAATGGTTATTAAAGGTCACCATCCTCATCTGTGATCTGTTTGTTTGTAATTAGTGTGTCTGTGTGTATAAAAGGTCAGTGAGTTTCTGGACTCTTGACAGACCCTTGCATCTTTCATCCAGTGCTGCACTGACATTTCTGGATTCTGAATCATGGGGAAAGCAAAAGGTAAATACTACAGAAAGGGATAACGCGTTGGCATTATCAGCAAAAACAAATCACAACAAATCCCTATTTAAAACATGTGTAATATAAGTGTAACTTACCTGAACACATTTTTTGATAAGTTTTATATTTATGTAGTTGTAGCACCCTTAGTTTAGGCAGGGTTGCTCCTCACAAATTTACTTGCCAGGAATAATTACGCTAGTTGATTGCTAGAGATCTATTGATTTCTCCCTAAGTTTGGCCTTGTTGCACTTTTCTCTTCTACCACTAGGTGGCCAGGTACTTGGTGGTACTAGATATGAGAAGGATCCTTTGGCCTGCTGGGAGAGCCTATATATTTGGGTGGAGTCAGGTGATCTATGTTCTGTGCCATCTGGACAGCTGTCTGGGTGGACGTATGTTGTACGGTCCTGGCTGCTAGGTTGCATATTGGGCCTATCCCGGGCACATCTGGCTGCTATGCTGTCCGAGGGCCTATCCAGTAGCAAGAGAGCAGCACAGGGTTTTGACTGCGACTTGCAGTCCAACCAAAAGTGACTGTTCTGCCGGCCGGAGAACCTGTCATGGTCGGAGGTAGAATGGAAGCTGTCTCCAATAAGGAGCCAACCTCCTTATTACCAGGGAGCACAGTGAGTAACTGAAGCAAGTACAGTGCATTCAGTGGTGTATAGTTTTTAATACACTTCAGGCAGTGTACACAGTATATAATGCAGTGTAGTGTGGTGTTACAAAACAAAAAATACATCATGCCTACCAAGGATAGGCAGACGCTCACAGGCCACTAAAAGAGGGCAAGCAGCCTCTGTGTCTACAGTCAACAGTGATGGTTGTGGACATGGTGCATCCTCTGCAGGTGGCTGTGTGACATGCTTGTCCTTTTTGGTGCTGCTGTCTGTTATTGAGCCACAGCATGCAGAAGAGTAGGTGGAGTGGGTAACAAAGCTGTCCTCATCCTCCTCATTCTCTGTCACCCAGGCTCATAGTAGTTTGCCCTCCAATGCAGCTGCCAAAGTGGCCTATTCCACTGGCTCCTTGTCCACAGTCACTCTTTCTGTAGGCCCACTATCATGCATGGAGGAGTCCCCAGAATTATTCGACCACAATGTCGGTTATATGCTGCCGGAGAATGCACAGAGATTTGAAGGCTCCGATGTTGATTTCCAGGTTGAGGAAGGGAGTAACATGAGCCTAAAGAGAGGGGGTGCCACAGAAGGACAAGAAACTTGCAGTCATGTTCCCCCAGCTGCAGTGTTCTGCCAAGTTTGCTCCAGTGACGAGGAGATAGGGGATGGTTAGGTCACTGACTGTATTGGGGGCCTGAGAGAAGAGAGCAGGAAAATGAGGAGGAGGAGGAGGCAAATTTCCAACGAGGCATGGTGTCCTCTAGAGGGCAGTTTAAGGGCAGCCACCCTATTGCATCACACTGCAGAGCTCCGCAGGTGCTGGGCGTTGCTGACTCCCTGCTGACTTTTAAAAGTTCCTTGGTGTGGGCCTTTTTGGACACCTGTGCAGCAGATTGCACCATTGCTGTTTGTAACCTATGTCTGAAGCGGTTCAAGCGTGGCCAGAACAGCAGCCACTTGGGGCACCACGTGCTTGACCAGACATATGATGACCTGCCATGCAGTCTGTTGGCAACAGCAATTGAAAGATGCACTTAATAGGAAAAGGCGGACGTCTCCTTGCTGCTCATCTGGGATATCCAACCCCACTATACCTCCAGTCCTCTTAAAAACCTGCACTGAGAGGAATGAAGGTATAGCAATAGGTGTCCCAAGTCCTTGCAAACAATCTGCTAGCAGTACACAACCAGTGGATTTTAGCAGGCAAAATTTCCCTGCCCCAGTTGTTGAACCGTAAAAAGAAATTCGGTCCCAGCCATCCACATGCTCAGTGTCTAAATGCTAGCTTGGCCAAATTGCTAGCACTGCAACTGGGGGAGGGGCAGGCCCATGCGTTTTTTTTCAATGATTTTTATCTATATTGCCAGGATTCGACAATACATTACAGCCGCAAGCAGCAGGCATACTAAGGGGACCCCCCCCCCCTGACATGATATTTAAAGGAATATTTCATTTTTATTATTTCACTTTAAGCATTCTTAAATCACTGCTCCTGAAAAAACTAGTTTTTAATTATTTTTTTTTGCATTGCCCAGGTCCCCAAACACTTTTTATGGCAATAACATGTATATGAGTCTGTAAAATTAGCAATTTTGATTTTTCATGTTCGCGTCCCATAGACCATGAAGTGTTCACGTGTTCACACAAATCTTTTGCCTGTTCGCAAGTTTTGGTGCAAACCGAACCGGGGGGCTGTTCGGCTCATCCCTAGTTCCTAGTAATCAGAAACAACAATCTCTGTGTTCTTCCTGTCAGTCCACCCCTCACACAGTAAGAAAGCACAAACAGGGAACACATTTAACCCTTTGATCGTCCCTGATGTTAACCCCTTCTCTGCCAGTGTCATTTATACTGTGATGGTGCATTTTTTTAGCACTGATCACTGTATCGGTGTTACTGGTCCTCAAAACGTGTCCCTTAGAGTCAGATTTGTACGCCACAATGTTGCAGTCTTGCTAAAAATTGCTGATTGCTGACATTACCAATAAAAACAATAAAAAAAAAAATAATAGTCCATAAATCTATGCCATAGTTTATATATACTATAACTTTTGTGCAAACCAATAAATATATTATAAATATAAGCTTATTGGGATTTTTTTTTTACTAAAAAAATGTAGAAGAATAAATATTGGCCTAAAATGATGAAGACATTTTATGTTTGGGATATGTATCATAGCAGAAAGCAAAAAATATAGTTTTTTTTTTCAAAATTGTCAGTGTTTTTTTGGTGATAGTGCAAAAAATAAAAAACTCAGAGGTGATCAAATACCACCAAAAGAAAGCTCCATTTGTGGAAAAAGAAAGGACATCAATTTTATTTGGGTACAATGTCGCACAACTGTGCAATTGTCAGTTAAAATAATGCAGTGCAGTATCGCAAAAAATTACCTGGTCATTAAGGGGGTAAATCCTTTCTGGGCTGAAGTAGTTGAAACCTGCCCTTTTAGATTGCTGCTAGGTACACCACCTACATTTTCTTACATGCTTGCCTGGGACAGAGACCTTAGGGAGAACATGGATCTGGATCTATGGCATACCTGTAAGTGTTTTTTACGGTCATATACGTTATGTTGTATATATGTTGTAAAGCGCTGCGTAAACTGTCGGCGCTATATAAATCCTGTACAATAATAATAATAATAATAATAATAATAATATTTTGAATCTTACTTTGACGGAGGCTAGTCTGAAGGTACTTACCCCGCTGGGATTGGTGCTGACGCACCTAACCAAAATTTACCCCTCTGTTTCTCATCTTTGTTTTCCAGGGTGTTTCTTACCAGGGTCTATGTACCATGTTTGATGGGAATGCCCCCGAATCTTCACTTTGGTGCCACGGGAGTGTCGGTTCCCCAGACACCCCACATCGCTCTCCTCAATGCTTTGGTTGGCGGTGTCCTTAAACACCTTCAAAGTAAATTTTTTTTTTATTACTTGGGGCTAAAATGACTGTTGCTATATCCTGGAAGCAGCCTGCCGTGTCTCTGGCCCAGGCAAAGAACAAAGTTACATAGATTACGTTGCATGAAAATATTGTTGTTAGTGTTTTGTATGATGCAGTTAAAAAATTTGAAAAACTTGGGAATTGTGGGCTAATTATATGCACATCTGATTTGTAACTTAATGCATTTTCATGATTATGAGGTTTGCTTATCTCCATTACTCTCCGACCAGATCTCTCCTTTTTTTTTTCCTTTGCTTCTTTTTCCTACTTTCTTAGCTCTATCTCTCATACCGCCCTGATAATTGTTGATCTATTCTCTAGGTTGGTTTTCACCAGATATATGATCTTTCACAAATGTGCGCTTATATGATATTTGTGTTGGGAAGTGGATCTGTTAGATGTTTTGAGGTAGTGTTTGGCTCATTGCCTCAGAATTGTATATGGCATTGTTTTATATTTGCCCTTATAGAATGGGAGCTGATTATCTTCCATTCCATTCTTTTTGTATATTTGATATGGAGGATTACTGGCCTTGTATACTTTTGCTGGCATTGTGTCTATACAAAATTAATAAAAATTTGATATGTGCACTGCCAAAAATGTGTTAGCCCTTGTACACACAGTCGGAGATTCTGACAACCAAATCCGTCGGATTTAGTCCGTCGGATCTTGTCCGAAACTGTTGCATACACACGGTCGGACAAAGTTGTCGAAAAATCCGATCTTTCAGAACGTGATGACTTAATTTCTTTACGATGGGACTACGTTCAGGCTAGTAGCCAATAGCTTTGATGTAGGAATTTGATCTGAGCATGCGTGGCACTTTGTCCGATCAGAATTCTCTACACATGATCGGAGTATGTCCTATCGGACCAGTTTGTCGGAAAATAGTTCCAACAAGTTGGAAAATTTGGTCCGACGGATATTCCGACAGTCGGATTATCCGACAACATGGTCCGATAGGACACATTCCGACCGTGTGTACAAGGGCTTAGTTTTCGTTTCATTATTTATTTATTTTTTCTTTATTTTTTGGGCCTATGATCACAATTTGTAAATTTGTAAATTTGTACATTTATACATTCCTAAATTCATACATTCCTACATTCTTAAATTTGTACATTCATAAAAGTCAAAAATTCAGAAATTAGAAAATTTGGAAATCATAAAATTCGGAAAATCGGAAATCCGAAGATCCGAAAATTGGAAAATTGGAAATTTAAAATAATAATAACTTAACACTACTAACTATTAAATTATAGGTATTGGAATTTCCTTTCAAATTTGGCTGTTAGTGAACGTAATGAATACAAATCTATCTGAGGTTGCAAATAATCCAAAATAATGAATGCCGCCTCGAAACAAATAGAACAGAATGAATTAATAATAAATAATAATAACATGTTTTTATTCTTATGTTATTTATTATTATTAACTCATTACGTTCCATTCGGTTAGATACAGAATTTGTTATTTCAGATAATTCTTAACTTTGGATACATTTTATTAGTTACGTTCACTAACAGCCAAATTAAAAAGGAAATTCCAATACCTATAATTTAATAGTTAGTAATAGTTAAGTTATTATTAATTAGTTATTATTTCAGATTTCTGAATTTTCACATTTCCGAATGTACAAATGTACAAATTTATAAATTTACGAATGTAGGAATTTATGAATTTATGGTTTATTATGATTTATGTACGAATTTAAGAATTTTCAAATATTCGAATTTATGAATATTTGGAAAAATCGATTAAACAGGTTTTCGTTAATTTGGATATTTCCAAATTAAGGAATTTGTCAAAATTTGTTAAAAAACAAATTTGTAACGAAACTAATTGCACATATCTAATAAAAATATTGAAAATAAAAACTGCCCTTTGAACTTATCAGGAATATTCCTTTTTCCAACCAGGTAAACCATTTCCTCCTTGTTGCTATTACCTCTGAGACATGTAGCTGAGCTGGCTACCCTGTTCTGAAAGGATCCCTTATAATCCTATACAAAGGCAAGGTCATTTTATGGTGAAGAGCTTTGTCAGTGTCTGCTTTTTCATCTTCACCAGGACATTGTTCTACCATCTCTCTGTCTAGCTCCTGAACAGAAGAAGAAAATGTCCTTTCGTTGTCTAGATGTGGTTTGGGATGAGCACCAGGGCCGTCTTTAAGGCTGGGCAAAAGGAGCAGTTGCCCTGGGCCCCATCATTGTTGTGGGGTGGTCAGTGTAGAACACATGTTTCAGAATTTGCCACAGTGCACTGCCTCCTATCTAATCCCACCCCACCACTACCACTGATCCCATCAACCCGCCCAGTATTGCCATTGGTCACACACAACCCTCCCCCAGTATTGCAAGGAAACCCAGGAATTTTCTGTCTATTGATGGGTCCCCTCACCACTCCAGTCTATGGTGTGCAGGCAGTGAGGAGATGATGTACTGTAAATTTTAGCAACCAATCAGTGAGCGGTAATGATGTGCACTAACCTCTTGCAACCAATCATTGAGCTGTAAGGATATGAAGTAACCTCTAGCAATCAGTGAGCAGTAATAATGTGCAGTAACCTCTAGCAACCAATTGTTGAGTGGTAAGGATATCCAGTAACCTCTAGCAACCATTCAGTGAGCTGTGTTGATGTACAGCAATCTTTAACAACCAATCAACAACATAAATCATGTGCTGTAACCTCTAGCAAATAATAAGTAAGCCATAAAGTGTGCTGTAACTGCTGCCAGTCAGTGATCTGTAATGATACAGTACAGTGTAACCTCTGACAACCAATCACATTTGTTTCCTGATCTGATTCAGTAAACTGGCTTTGAGTCTAGGTGCTATTTCTTGTATGATTTAGAGCAGGTGAAGAAGAAAAATTGCATGGAGGGGGTCCCAAGAAAATGTTTGCCCAGGGTCCAATCAATATTAAAGACGGCCCTGTTTAGCACTTTTACTTTTAGCTATTGGGTTCATTAGGATGGATGATTCTCTCTTGGTCATCCCTGATGGTTCCCATGAAAAGAAACCAGCTGCTCGTTCCACTATCTTCTGGTGGCTCTGACAGATCATAGATAGGGTTCCACCTTTTCCTATCAAGGTGCACTCTACTTAATCTGTCAGTGCTTCTTAGGCCCCTTTCAGACGGGCTTACTCCGCCAGAAGATCTGCCTGCTTAGTGGGGGATCTCTCCACTGATGCCTGCTGAGCAGGCGGATGACAGGTTCGTGTCCGCTCCACTGATGTGCAGCAGACATGGACACAGTTCGCTCTCCTTTATGGGTGGTCAGATGGAAACGGACTGCCTGCTGTTTACATCCATCTGCTGTCCAAACCGATCCACCTAATGGATGGGGAACGAATCCCCATCCGCCAGTTTTTAGCAGATAGGTTTGGATGTTGGCGGGTGTCAACGGACACATGTCCATTGACATCCATTGCTTGATAGAGGGCAATGGGTGGTCTGATTGGGTCTACCTAAAAAACTGACAGCTGGACCCGATCGTTCCACCTGTGTGAAAGGGGCCTTAGACTTTTCAGCATCGGCAAGTTGGTTCCCAGATTTGGAAGTCTGCTACCTGGTCTTCTATTCACATGGTTTCTAACTTTTACAAGTTAGAAGTTTAGGGTTCAGGTGATGCCAGCTGGGCCCTCAGCCAGCTCAGCTGCTGGCTGCCCCCAGTTTTCCCTTTTTTTTTTGTGTTTTGTTAATGTTGCCCACTCCTGTGTTTGAACATCCTAATTATCTATAAATGTATTTCTGATATTGTGTTCCTCAATTAATGATAAAGAAAATATGTATTTTATGTGAACTCCATTTCTTGAAGAACACTAAAGTCTAGTACACGTGGGCCGATGTCTGGGCCGACATTTGGCCCGTGTGTACAGCAGCCAGTCCGACAAAAGCCAAATGCTTCTGTCGAGAAGATGACCGAAAAAGGTCTGCCGATCGGCATACAATCAGTTCTCTCAGCCAATGGCTGAGGGTGCTGACCATTTTGTTTTGGAGGGTGGGGGCCACAATAGAACACAATAGCTCAGTGGGGTAGATCACTGTACTAACATTGCATAGTTAGTACAGCAGCTCCTCCTGCGCTCTTCATTTATTTTTTCGTTTAGCCGGGTTGAACAAAAAAATAATAATAGTGTGTACCAGGCTTAAGGGATAAAATGTTCCACCTCTTTGTGTTTGTGATCTACTCCTAAAATAGATTTTCTGCAAAAGTGAGAAATGCGGGAAGTGGGAAGGCTTATACATGGCTGGCCAATGGCTTTTTTTTTAGTTTGGCAGTATCTAAGTATATAAGTATGAAGATGACAGTTTAACCCAATTGTCTATTCTTTTAATTCTGATCCTGTGTCCCCTAGTTTACTTCAAGAAACAGTAAGTACAAAAATCCCGCTTTGGATGTTTTCATACATGAAGACCATTGCACTATTATATCTTTGTACATATTTTACAACCATGATCAAAGAAAAGCAAAATATAGTTCTTAAATTGTTTGAAATTATTTGATTTTATTGTGATTACATTTGGCAACAATCATTTCACAATCGTGTTTTATTTGATTAGCAACCAGTAAGATTGAGGTGAGATTATGGTGAAAGAGAAGGACTGTGGGGGACTGCTTCAGATTGTAGGTAAGTAAAGTTGCCTGAGCTGCAATTTTAATTTGTAGCCTGCCTGGGCCATCTAAATAAAAAGAAATACCTCCCTGGTTGGATTACCCTGTTTATAATTTTTTTTTCTGGGATATCTGTTCTTACCAATACTCAGCCTGTATCCTGTTAAAGCCCTTACTGGCATCTAGAACAGTGGTCTCCAAACTGTGGTCCTTGGGGAACTATTCCATCCACTGATACCAACAATGGTGCATAATTCATCTCACTGACACATTCATGAAGGGGGTACATTGCCCTCCAATTACACCAATGATGGGGCACAGTTCCTTCCACCGACACAAACAATGGGGCACAATTCCTCACAATGACATCAGCAATGGGGCCCAATGGCATCAATGATGGGGCACAATTGACACCAACAATGTCAATGATGTGGCCCAATGACACAGACGATGGGGCCCAATGACATCAGCAATGTCAATGATTGAGCCCAATACACCAATCCCAAAGCAGACATTCCTGTAAAAATGGCTTTGCATCTAAGTAGGTGTTGTAGCAACCAACGGCTGGAACTGTGTCAAGTCAAACCAAAAAATTTCATCAACACACCAAGGATCTTAAGAGCGGGTCCAAAGCTTTAATCAGCGATCACATAAATACAGCAGATAGCAACGTTTTGGAGCCATGCCGGACCCTTTCATCAGGCATGTGTCCAACGTGGCTCTGAAATGTTGCTATCTGCTGTAACTATGTGATCACTGATTAAAGCTTTGGACCCACTCTGGAGATTCTTGGTGTGCTGGTGACACTTTTGGCTTTGATGGAGCCCAATGACACCAACGATGGGGCACAATTCCTCCCAATGACACCAGAAATAGGGCCCAATGACATCAATGATGGGGCAAAATTGAGACCAACGATGTCAATGATGGGGCCCAATGACATCAACGATGGGGCATCAATTCCTCCCACTTACACCAATAATGGGACGCAATTACTCTCACTGAAACAAGCAATGTGGCATTATTTTTCTCACTGACATCTGAACCTTTTCTACTCCCACTGACCACAGTCCGACCATCATAAAGTCTGAAGGACAGTACACTGACCCTTTGTTTAGAAAGTTTGGAGACCCCTGATCTAGAAGGATCTTTCTCCACAGCAGAGGATAGTATAAGCAGATAAGGGGGTGTATTGAAAAAGGTGATCCAGGCTGGGTAGGTAATAATGATGATCAGCAGCTTGGAGGAAGGGATGTGATATAGCAGCAGGATAGGAAGACCACTGTCAATCACTGAATACATAACATGGCTGTGCAGAGATGCAGTTATACTGGTAACTATTTAAGCAATGCATTTAGCTGGCTGTAGTTTCACTTTGCTGTTTAAATGGTTTCGATGAGTTTCTTTCTTGTGTCAATCTGTAGCATCACTCTCCTTATGTACCCTTTTGAGGCTCCGCTTTAGGAAGATAGCACACATGATCTAACAACTCATATACACCTAGTCCAACCGTGTAGGTGTAGTCGGGGAACTGACAAGCCATGGCTGACATGCATCCCTGGGCAGTAATACCACGCTTTTCACCAGCTAGAATACAAAAATAATAAACATTAGCATACAAATAATTAAAAAAAAGCATCTCCAGCACAAACTCAAACACACATGTGCAGTAGAGCAGTGGACGGTGTCAGTAGAGCAGTGGATGGTGTCAGTAGAGCAGAGAACGGTGTCAGTAGAGCAGAGGACAGTGTCAGTAGAGCAATGGATTGTGTCAGTAGAACAGTGGATGGTGTCAGTAGGGCAGAGGACGGAGTCAGTAGAGCAGTGGATGGTGTCAGTAGAGCAGAGAACGGTGTCAGTAGAGCAGAGGACAGTGTCAGTAGAGCAATGGATGGTGTCAGTAGAACAGTGGATGGTGTCAGTAGGGCAGTGGATGGTGTCAGTAAAACAGTGGATGGTGCCAGTAGAGCAGAGGACAGTGTCAGTAGAGCAGTGGACGGTGTCAGTAGAGCAGTGGACGGTGTCAGTAGGGCAGTGGATGGTGTCAGTAGGGCAGTGGATGGTGTCAGTAGAGCAGTGGATGGTGTCATTAGAGCAGTGGATGTGTCAGTAGGGCAGTGGAGGGTGCCAGTAGAGCAGAGGACAGTGTCAGTAGAGCAGTGGACAGTGTCAGTAGAGCAGTGGATAGTGTCAGTATAGCAGAGAACGGTGTTAGTAGAGCAGTTGACAGTGCCAGTAGAGCAGAGGACTGTTCAGTAGGGCAGTGGATGGTGCCAGTAGAGCAGAGGACAGTGTCAGTAGAGCAGTGGGCGGCATCAGTAGAGCGGTGGACGGTGTCAGTGGAGCAGTGTATAGTGTCAGTAGAGCAGAGAACGGTGTTAGTAGAGAAGTGGACGGTGCCATTAGAGCAGTGGACGGTGTTAGTAGAGCAGTGGACAGTGCCAGTAGAGCAGAAGACTGTTCAGTAGGGCAGTGGATGGTGTCAGTAGAGCAGAGAATGGTGTTAGTAGAGCAGTGGACGGTGTCAGTAGAGCAGTGGACGGTGTTAGTAGAGCAGTGGACAGTGCCAGTAGAGCAGAGGACTGTTCAGTAGGGCAGTGGATGGTGTCAGTAGGGCAGTGGATGGTGTCAGTAGAGCAGTATATGGTGCCATTAGAGCAGAGGACAGTGTCAGTAGAGCAGTGGACAGTGTCAGTAGAGCAGTGGATAGTGTCAGTAGAGCAGAGGACGGTGTTAGTAGAGCAGTGGACAGTGTTAGTAGAGCAGTGGACAGTGTTAGTAGAGCAGTGGACGGTGCCAGTAAAGCAGTGGACACGGTGTTAGTAGAGCAGTAGATGGTGTCAGTAGAGCAGTAGATGGTGTCAGTAGAGCAGTGGGCGGTGTCAGTAGAGCAGTGGGCAGTGGGGGTAGAGCAGAGGACGGTGTCAGTAGAGCAATAAACAGTGTCAGTAGGGATAAGATTGGTGTATGTAGTTTTTTGCTTTTATTATTTTATTTTGTTATTATTTTTTTCTTTTTTTCTTTTTTTTTACAATATTATTTTTTTTTACTATATCTATATATATATTTACAATTTGTTAAGAGCTCCATTGAGGGGCTTTGGTGGAATAGCAGAGAAAGGGACTGAGGACAGAGATTCCCCAGTGCCATTCTTTGTAGCCTCCTCTGCCACGGGGGTAGAGGGGTGTTCAGCAGGGGAAATATGAATCACACAGGGTGATTAGGGTGTGCCCAGACACACCCAGTGCACCCTGTGCGCATTCCTATGCTCGTAGGTTATTTGTCTCCTTTCTAATCTTGCCCTAGTATGTATGTATGAATGTGAGTTAGGGACCGTAGATTGTGAGCTCCTTGATGATGTGAATATAAAGTATATATGTAAAGTGTTGTGTAAACTGACAGCAGTATATAAGTACCTGTAATATATAAATAAACTTTAGTACTCACCTTATCCAGGATGTTGTCTCCTGTAGACTGGATAAAATGAAACCTCTGTAGCTTGAAGGTCATGCTGAGCAATTCATCCTCAAAATTCAGAGCAGTAAGACTGAAGTCCTTCTCTCAGGCAGCTGCTAAGCTGGTCAGAGGGAGGGAGCAGGGGAAGCTTAAGCCTAGCACTAGTTTTTTTTTTTCATTCAACCCAGCCAGTTGAACAGAAAAAGTTGGAGCCACTTTACTAACAATATGACGTTAGTACAGCGATCTCCCCTGCTGTTTTTTTGTTTTCTGACAGGAAGATAGCCCCCCTGCCAGAACACTCCGGTCAGCGCTTTCAGCCATTGGGAGAGCGCGGATCGGGAGCCGGTTGGCTGCTGTTTATTTCAGCATGCTCGTCTGACAGAAGCCAGCCAAAAGGCCAGCTTCTGTCGATCTGGCTGCCTCACACAGGGGTCGAATGCCAACCAGTTTTTATTGAACCGCCCAATGTCACCCAACATTTGACCCATGTGTACGGAGCTTAAGTTGCTGAGCCACTGCTGGAAAGGGGGAGCTGGGGAAGCTGAGTTGTTGAAGCACTCCTTAGGGATGAGATTAGGGAAAGCTAAACTCTGGAGTCACTGCTGGGCTCTGAAAGATGGACTTGGACATTTTCATTAGTTCTGTTGTGAATGTTGCATATATATTGCTCCACAGTGCTCATATCTACAGAGGTCAGTGATGGATTGCTTTTATATTCATCTGTTGAATCTTAAGAAAATGTTTGAATGTTTATATCCTGTTCACATGTTTACTTTAGGTAAACGCCACTTTCATTGGGCATTTGATGATGTACATGAGTAACCAAAACTTTTTGTATGTAGTGTTGGCTAGAGTAGAATTTATAGTTGGTTTCATTTATTTTTTTCCATTGGCTGTCTATGTCTCTTTGTGGAGATTTTCCTTCAGCTATTTTTCTGGAGACACAAGACACAGGCAAAAAAGTAAAATGACATGGATTTAAACCATTCCCTTCTCTATCACAAACTAATAATAAGGTATTTACAAGCATAAAAAAAATGGCCATTGTGAAAAGTGAATGAAGCACAGACAAAGTTCAGAAAATGGGTGGAACTCCGCTTTAAGCTTACAGGTTATAAGCTTTTCTATTTTGGCATCTCAAGCAGCCAATTGGAGCTGAGATGGGAAACAGACTGCCACGAGTTAAAACAATAAAAAATAAATAAATAAATTATATATATATATATATATATATATATATATATATATATATATATATATATATATAGTGTATATAAATTATTGCTGATCAGTCAAAAAAAAAATATTCAAAGGGATTTATTAAATTTTCCAAAATAAATACCAGTTAGGAATCTCCCACGACTAGTCAGAATTGGGAGTAAAAACTGCTCTCATTGCTTTGTTTCAAGACCAATATTATTTTGATCCGCTAACTGTTTATGGGGCATGGGTTTGTGTTAAATGTCAACCAAACATACACAAATAATAGCCTTAAGTTGGGTTTTAAGAAATAAAATTACCAGCCGTTTTGATCCTCGCACGTATTGTGGCGCATTGATCAGTTTCGCCTCTGCAGATTGTGACTGAGGTCGGAGTGCACATTTTTGAAGTATCTGTTGAATAGCAAACTGGACATTGGGGCCCTTCTCTTTGAGTGGTTCTATTCATTTCTGTGTCGTCATTTTGTAAAAAAAAAAAAAAATACAACACAAGAATAAGAATAATTAGAAAAATAAGAAAAATTGATCAGTGCATAATGGAATAGATAAAGTAAAAATAATAATAATAATAATAATAATAATAATAATAATAATAATAATGATGATAATAATAATAATAATAATAAAAAGATCACAAAGAACAATTGTCCACAGAAATAGAAAGTACCAACAACAAGCTTTAACATGTTAATGTAATAAAAAAAAAAAAAAAATACATTTTTAAATCTTCAGCTTTCATTAAAACAATTCCTGGTGATCCTGCCATGAAGGGCCTTGTAGGGTCACTTACTGGTATAGAGAGACAATGCTCTTTGCCTTTCTCTGAACTGTTATCCTTCATTGCCAGTGGAGACTGTAATTGGTAATTTTACTATACATATGCGGTTTAGTTTTGTTCCGAATTAAAATTCTGACAAATCTAAATTTTTTTCAGAAATTCGGATGTATCCGAATTTCCGAATTGGAAAAGTCGAAAATTTAAATGAATTTGAAATAAGGAAAAAAACTTTTTTCGGACGAAATTCAAATTTTAATCTTTTTGGAATCGTTTTCGAATACTTTTCGAATTCGAATAGTTTTCCAATTTCCAAAGAGAATAAAATAGAATAGAAAATAAAGGAATAGAATAGAAAAAATAAATATGCTATTTTATTCTAGACATGTGTATTCGTTTTCGTCCGAATTAATTTTCATCCGAATGAATATTCGTCCAAATTTCGGGTATTTTCTTTATCGTTTTACCAAACGATAACGAACGTGCAGAATCCGAAAACCGAAAGATCCGACATAAACAAATGCTTTTTTTTTGTTTTCGTTGTGACAACAGTTCAATATAGATAGGAGATTCGACATGACGCTGACAATAGCGATCTGTGTCCATCGAACCTGTGGTTGAATGTGCTTAACCTTAGCTCTATTAGTCCAAGATTATTCTACATAGAGAGAAAAGATTCGACATTAGCAAAAAAGGTCGAATGTGCCCAACCCAACTCTATTAGTCCAAGATTATTCGACATATAGACATGAAGATTCGATAAAAGTAGTCGCCACGAGCGGACATTTATGGTCAAATGCTCCGCCCATAGGCAATAGAAGAATGTTGGTTGACTAGTAATAATAATTAATAAATATAATTATTACTAGTGTCATACAACATTAGATTTCTACTATAGCTTGTAGGCGGAACAATAGACCGGAAATGTACGATTGCGGCGTCGTACAGTTTGGCTGCTCCGTCGAATCTTCTTAGAACATTCGACAGACACCATAAGCCTTCAATGTCAGATTCGACCTTAATTATTTTAAATTTTTGGACTAATACATTTTTTAACAAAACAAAATAAATAAAAATGTATTTCGGGAGTAACTAAATAAATGTATTTTTCGGACGAAAGCGAAATTCCGAAACTAAATATTTCAGTGTGCACATGTCTATTTTATTCTCCTTGGAAATTGGAAAACGATTTGAATTCAAAAGGTTTTCCCAGAGAGAATAAAATAGAATAACATAAAAGAGAATTAAATAGAATAGAAAAGAAAGGAATAGAATAGAAAAATAAATATTCTATTTTATTCTCTTTTATTTTATTCTATATTATCCATATGTGTTGAATTGGAATTCGGATCGATTTGAAAAGCTTTCAAATCAATTTTAAATTGTTTTTGAATTTGAAAAATTTTCAAATTGGAAAAGTTTTCTAATTCGAATAGTTTTCCAATGAGAATAAAATAGAATAGAAAAGAAAGGAATAGAATAGAAAAATAAATATTCAATTTTATTCTCATTGGAAAACTATTCGAAATCGAAAACTTTTCAAATTTGAAAATTTTTCAAATTCAAAAACAATTCAAAATTGATTTGAAAGCTTTTCAAATCGATCCAAATTCTAATTCATAAAATATGAATTGATTCAAAAACGAATAAACAAATACAAATAACAAATAACAAATTCTGAAAACAAATTAAACGAATGAAACAAATTTCATTTGTAAATAATGAATCGAAACGAAACAAAAAAATAATGTTTTCATTCTGCACTTTTTACAGGCATTTTCCACTGTTATCACCATCAGGAGACCTAAGAAATGCCATACAACCATTGCTGGAGTACAGGTAGACCGGAAGTTGCTACAGAGAGACGGCAGAAACACCACTGCTTCCCCATAGAGAACAAGGGTCCTTCTCTACAGCATGCTGACAGGGGACAGGCTTTTCTACTCTGTGGCTGCTTTTTAAGGAAAATTAATGGTAAAACCTCATATTTATTTTGCGTTGATGCAGCTGGAATACATTTTGCTGATTTAAATTGAAAATTTGGTTGGACATTAGCACCTTTATTCCCAGAGTCCTAGTAATTACACTTAAAGTGTCACTAAACCCCTGACCCTGTATTCATTATATCTGGTCTCCCACAGTACAGAGAACATGGAAATATAATTATTTTAGGAAATATAAACTGCTAAATACCTTTTCTCATCAGCGGTATATAGCAGTCTTGTGACTTTTATCAGTGTCTGGTTAAAGCTTGTTAGGTGGCATTTTCATTCTCCTATGACTGTCCTATGAGGCTGCAGGACCCCTGACCCTCTGTGTGGGCATTGCTGATTGACCCTGTGGTGATCACATGCAGCCTCCCAAGAAAAAAAAAAAAACTCTAACAATACACCAAACTGAGCATGTGCAGCTTGCCCCCAAGGCTCTCTGTTCTATCAGCAGATAGATTTGGGACAGTGGAAAAAGGGGAGGTTAACAGAAGACAGGATCAAACAGCCTTCTTACACAATGCGGAGGATTAACCCCTTAGGTTCCACAGTGCGTATAACAAGCATGCTTTACTGCATATACAGACTGAGTTTACTGATGTGGGTTTAGTAATAGACATCTGCACTGTCGAAAAATGTTCGTTTTTTTTTCCATTTTTTTTTGGGTCATTCATTATGATTACAATTCATAAATTCATAAATTTTAAATTTATAAATTCAAAAATCCGAAAATAAGAAAGAATAACTAACTAATAATAACTTAACTATTACTAACTATAAAATTATAGGTATTGGAAATTCCTTTCAAATTTCGAGATTAGTAAATGTAACGAATATGAATTTATCCCAATGTACGAATTATCCAAAATAACTAATGTCGCATCTAAACAATTGGAACATAACTAATTCATAATAAATAATAATAAAAAGTTTTTATTATTATTATTTATTATTATTAATTTGATGCGTTCTATTTGTTTAGATATGGCATTCGTTATTTTAAGGACAGTTTTTGGCCCCCAAAACATGGTAGATATTTTATACAATTGTGTAATAAACTGAAGTTTGGACTTAGACATTGAAGTGTAGTGCCAGATATTGCCACATAATGTATGGTTAGAGCTTCAGAATGAAGACTAAATATTAATTTATTGCATAGGTCCAGTTGTGACTGGTTCTCTTTACCCTGTTTCCCCGAAAATAAGACCTAGAGTGGCTGTCGGTGATGGCTGCAATATAAGCCTTACCCCCCAAATAAGCCCTAGTTAAAGTCCTTGTAGGTCTTATTTTCAGGGTAGGGCTTATTTTAGGGGGAACAGGGTAGGGCTTATTTGGGGGGTAGGGCTTATATTGCAGCCATCACTGACAATCATGCTAGGTCTTATTTTTGGGGAAACCGGGTAGCTTCAATCTCACACTTGTAAATAAACATAGAGAAAACAAAGACACACACATACACACTCACCTTGAAAACTTCCATTGTTGCAAAGATTTCCTTTACAACACTGCGATGATATCTCAAAGAAATAAGTATCATTACAATAGGCATACCAATTACCGTTGCAGGGCAGGTTGTGAGAACATCGTTTCCTAATGGAGTGGGTGGGGGTACCTGCATAAAAATGATAGTAAGGTCATCTATATGATTCCATGTTCAAAAGCTTTAACTATATCTTTACAGATCTATCATTATAATTATTTTACAATTCTGCCCTCTATGGCAAAAAGTACATGAAGTATTTTGTCCCATGTTGCTAGATGCTTTCTAACCTTAGTTATGAGGTCCAACCTGCCACCCTCCCTCATGCCACAGCCAATCTGACAACAGCTATGAAAGGGACGGCTGATTTATGGCTTCCACAGGCAAGCAGTGGCAAGAGGAATGCCGGTGGGTTGGGGAGCTGCAGAAACGCACATCTCTGTTTTCCCTAGTCACACAGAATTCCCCCCTCCCAACAGTTAGAAAGCACTTCCTAGGAGCACACTTAACCCTTTCATTGCCCCAGTGTTAACCCCTTCTCTGCCAGTGTCATTTATACAGTGACAGTGGATTTTTTGTAGCACTGATCTCTGTCACTGGTCCCCAAAAAGTGTCTCTTAGGGGGTTATTTACTAAAGGAAAATCCACTTTGCACTGAAAGTGCACTTGGAAGTAAAGTTGCTGTAGATCCGAGGGGGACATGTAAGGAAAATAAAAAACAGTATTTTAGTTTGCACATGATTGGATGATAAAATCAGCAGAGCTTCCACTTATTTCAGATCTACCCCTTAGATTTAGGGGGACTGAACTTCCAAGTGCACTTGTAGTGCAAAGTGGATTTTCCTTTTGTAAATAACCCCTTAATGTCATACTTTGAGTTATCATATTGTGTAAGTTACTGCCAACTAGACAAGTGCAATTCGTTTTGTACGAATCGAAAATTTCTGTAAATTCGTACATTCGGGAGGATACGAAATACAAATTTCTATGCTTCTCAATTTTGTACGAAATACAAAATTTAATTTACGAATTTAGGATCCAAATTCCGTCACAACGGAAACGTGACTGGTGATTTGTTGACCAATCAGAGGGTTTCTTCTGCTGCTGAGTGAGGGTTGGGAAAATTACCTTTTATAATATGGTAGTGGGAGACTGATACTGGTAGTCAATGGGAGATTCAGAATCGGACAAAATAAGAATGTTTGTTAATTAGGATTATTCGTTATGATGAAGTTAAAAACCCAGGAAGTCAGGGATGGTGGGAGCCCCTCATAATAAGCACAGCACAGGGATGGCGGGAGCCCCTCATAATGAGCACATCACAGGGATGGTGGGAGCCCCTCATAATAAGCACAGCACAGGGATGGCGGGAGCCCCTTATAATGAGCACATCACAGGGATGGTGGGAGCCCCTCATAATGAGCACATCACAGGGATGGCGGGAGCCCCTCATAATAAGCACAGCACAGGGATGGTGGGAGCCCCTCATAATGAGCACATCACAGGGATGGCGGGAGCCCCTCATAATGAGCACATCACAGGGATGGCGGGAGCCCCTCATAATGAGCACATCACAGGGATGGTGGGAGCCCCTCATAATGAGCACATCACAGGGATGGTGGGAGCCCCTCATAATGAGCACATCACAGGGATGGTGGGAGCCCCTCATAATGATAAATTCATCATAGCGAAGGTTCATAATTGTTACAAAAAGTTAACAAACCTAACGAAAATTCGTATTTGAATTGAATTTCAGACACAAATTAAGAAATACGAATTAACGGCTAATACGAAACGGACCGGAACGAAACAAAACAAATTTATTGACGATGCACATGTCTACTGCCGGACACCCCCCCCCCCCCAAAAAACAAAATGATTTACACCAATGGAGGAATCTAAGGTTAAAACATGATACTTACCAATATTCAGTCCAATCTTTTCAGAGAGGGTCATACAAACATTGTCTTCTGGACATTCATGTTCTTCACCTTGGCAATAGTCAGTATTGTGGCCATCACATTTATAACACTTGACATTTTCAGCTAGAACTAAAGCATGTGAAAGGTGATTAGAGCATCATCCTTCCTAAAAGACAGAATATCACATTTGCTGCACCAATGGCTGTAAACCATCCACCAGGCCGATAAAAGGAATTTAATTACTTAAGGACCGACCCTATTTTTTAAATGTGTTGTTTACAAGTTAAAAACTTTTTTTTGCTAGAAAATTCTTTAGAACCCCCAAACAGTATACATTTATTTCTAACACCCTAGAGAATAAAATGGCGGTTGTTGCAATACATTCTTTCACATCGTATTTGCACAGCGGTCTTACAAGCACACTTTTTTGGGAAAAAAATATACTTGTTTTAAATTAAAAAATAAGACAACAGTAAAGTTAGCCCAATTCTTTCTATGTTGTGAAAGATAATGTTATGTTGAGTAAATTGATACCCAAATGTCACATTTCAAAATTGCGCCGGCTCGTGGAATGGTGAAAAACGCTTACCCTTAAAAATCTCTATAGGCGACGTTTAAAAATTCTACAGTTTCTATCCTGTTTTGTTCTGTTTTACTCTATTATATTATATTCTTTCATTCTCTGTTATATTCTTTTCTATTCTATTCTATTTTTTTTCTATGCTATTCCTTTATTTTCTATTCTGTTCCTTTATTTTCTATTCTATATTATTCTTTTTGGAAATTGGAAAACTATTTGAATTCGAAAAGTTTTCTTTTTCTATTTTATTATTTTCTATTCTATTATTTCCTATTCTATTTTACTCTCCTTGTAAATTGGAAAACTATTCGAAGCTGATTTGAAAACTTGAATTTGGAAAATTTGAATCGATTCAAATACGAATAAACAAAATGAATTCCGAAAACAAATGAAACGGATTAAACAAATTTAAATAAAGGAATTTATGTAAATAATGAAACGAAATGAAACAAAACAAAACAAAACACATTTTTTTGTTCTGCCCTCGTCTATGTTCTGCATTTGGTTGCATTTGTTGTAATTTATTTAAAAAAAATGAAAACTCATCTTAAAAAAAAAGAGTAACAAAGTCTTGAGATGTATGATTGTATAATTCTCTTACCTGTGGAAAGACCAAGAGAGAGAAGCAACAGGACAACACCAGCTGTCTTCATTTTTATTGTTTTTAAATGTCTTGGAAGTTGGCGATCTTCGTTTACTTCTTCAATTTATTAAGCCCTCCTATATATATATATATATTATTTTAAAAGTCTGCGGGGGGTGGATTTATTATTAGATCATTATTTAATTTTTTGGTGACGTCTGTTTAATAAATCATTGTCAAACACTAATAAATAAATGTAAATATTTTAAAATAATATTTGCATTGATTTTGGACAAACCTTAGCAATCTGGATCCAGCGGTGGATGAGCTCCCAATGAAATACACGTGATGCGTTTGCTTAGCCCTTAAGATGAAACTTAATGCTTTGTGTGCATTTCATGTGTGTTATATCGTCATCCATAGGCAATGATTCAAGTTTAAGAAACAAGTACATTTTATAGCATTTTTTCTTTTTCTTTTTTTCTTTTTTTTTTAATCAGAAAAGTTTTTATTGAAAGAATACAAGGTAAAAAAAGACAAGCACATAATATCCAGTCCAATACATCAGAAAATATGACCACATACAACTTATATTTCAAAGATAATACAAAGGCACGTTGCATCTTTATTCTATCATGTTTGACATATCCCAGCCTCATAGACCACAGCATTCTGAGCAGACAAATATATGGGGATTAAGTATTTAGGTCATAGGACCTATAGAGGAATGTACGTCTCGCAAACATCCCTCCTATATTCCCAGGAGTCTCCCAGGGTGTACTCATCCATGGGACACTGCAAAGTTCTCATTAGGACAACTTCCCTAGGGGACATCTCATGGGTATCAAGCCATGGAGGCCACCATTTTTCACATATATTCAACCGGCCCCTGTTTTGATAGGTATATCTCTCCAGGAGAAGTGTATTACCCATAAGTCACCCATGTTTTAACTGATGGGGGGGTCGCAGATTTCCAACCAAGAAGAATAACCTTCCTGGCATGGAAAAAAATCCCTGGAAAAGGCTATTCTTGTTCTTTTTCCTCTGGGATGACCTCTTCAAGAATTCCAAGCAAACAGTAAATAGGATTCAATGGAACAGACACTTGGAAAATTCCATTGAGTGTGGAAAGAACCTTTCCAGTAATGATGAAGATTTGGGCATCACCAGAGGAGATGAATAAGGTCCCCTGACATTCATCTGCCTTTACCACACAGCAAGTCAGGTAACCTGCCCGTCCGGTGAAGTTTCACTGGGGTATAGTGCACTCTGAGTAGAATGTGCAGTTGGGATACCTTCTGAGATACATTAAGAGAACACATATTAGTGTAATGAAAGGCTTCTTCCCATTGATCACCTATTAATGTTCCAACATCCTACCCACTGAGACATTGCTCTAGTAGGGTGGGCCTTTAGATACTACAGCAGGCGCATGTGATTACTCTGGGTGATAAAATCCTTTGTTTTGACACACTCTGGAGAAGGTGTAAGATGGGGATGGGTGAGAGTACCCATTCTACCGTCCCATCCTGGGCTAACTGTAGGTAATAATATAACATGTAGGGTGGTAAGGCAAATTTACTTTGGAGAACTGATAAAGACACCAACCTACCATTCTGAAAGACCTGTGAGAGAAGATTTGCCCCCAAGGCTCACTATCTGGGCTCCTACTGGATTTTAACCAACTCAGTGTAAGTTTTACTATTCCAGATCGGACCGTATGCAGTATAACCTGTCACTCACTACAATTGTTAAGATTTGTTCCAAATTTTCTAGAGTAATACATATGTGGGCCTTTCCTTTTTGGGTTTCTGGAACAATTGTGCCTCTAGGCCATCCATAATAGAATCAGCGCCAGTACAGGTAGGCAAAAGGTGAGCAGAGGGACTTTCGGGGGTAGGGGACATGGAGCCTATTAGGTGTTGAATTTGGGCAGCTATATAATAGATCTAGTGGTTTGGGAGTGCCAAGCCCCCTCCATCCTTAGGAAACTGCAGCTGCTCCAGTTTGACCCTAGGGAAGCGGGCATCCCAGAGTAGCAGCCTAAAAAGGGGGTTAACTACCTTTTGGAGGTATTTAATCAGCACTGTTTTTTTTTTATTTTTGTTAAATTTACAAAAAAATATAGAAAATTGAGGAAAAAAAAGAATTCTGCATTAAAATTTTGCACATAAATGATTGTTCTTCTTCATTCACTTGACACTCGGGGTCAGGGCATCCCCCAACCATGTAATTTATGGAATTTTGCATTTTTAATATCGCCTTTTAAGCGGTTTGATACTTTCTTGTTTATGCCCATGTTCCCTAGAGCAGTGTGCAGCCCCCATTGACATTTTTGACATTCCTATAGCATATTAGCCTATAAAATGGCCATTACTGCTTTTTATCATTCAGCTTCTGCCTCAAAATGAACACAGGTCCTGATTATGGATGCCAGCCTGGTAGGCCTGGTATGTTAGGGAGAAGTCCTAGATACACAATCAGTGCAGGGGACTTGGTGACTGGAAGAAGATTGTCTCTTGATCAACATACTGTAGTTTTGAATAATTTGTTCCTATAACTTTTGACCCCTCAACTACTGTACAGGGTTAACCGATCTGGATTCAATGTGGCAATGCCACCGCTATGGCATACAACATCAGTGAGGAACCAGAAGTCTTGCTGCAGGCAAGAGAAGTGGAAAGAAATTCTTTGTTGTCACATTCTGGGTGTGGACAATAAGCAATCAGATTTCCATAGCCAGCAACGTCTGAACCTGGGGAAATGATCTCTTCATCTGGAAGTATTTTAGGACCTCTGTTACAGGTGGGAGATGCTGGAAAGTTTGATTCCAGGTACAAAGATCCACGAGGGGTATCTGAGTATACTCTAGTGCAGGGGTGCCCAACCTTTTGAAGAGCGAGGGCTGCTTTAGCGACTTGGTAGCCGATCGCGGGCCACAATGAGCAGAGCGGGCTAATGACAAATCTGTGTCCACTCAACATATGCAGAGCAGACACAGCCAGCTCTACTCTATGGGCCCTCCGATCTGATCCGCCCAGACAGAAAGGGACGAATCCCCTTCTGCTTTTTTTAAGAGGATGGGATTGGAGATAGGCGGGTATAAACTGACACAAGTCCATTTACATTTGCCACTCTATGGAGATGAATGGAGGGTCAGATTAGGTCCACCTGAAAAACAGACAGACGGACCCGATTGGACCAATTGTGTGAAAGGAGCCTAAGGCTGCTTTCACACCAATGCACTGCTGTTTGCCTGCACCCCAACTGACCTCTATCTTCACTTTTTCGTCAGGATTCCTTCAGGTATCGCTGGCTGCTGCTGTCTCCAGGTGGGTATGGCTGGTGGCTGCTGCTGGCTGTCCTCCAGGGCTAGTACTACTGTTGGGTCCTGCTGGAGGGTATTGCTGCTGGGTATTGCTGGCGGGTACTGCTGGCTGGTACTGCGGGTTAGTACTGCTGGTGGGGACTGCTGGCTAATAATGCTGATGGGTACTGCTGGCTGGTACTGCTGGTGGGTACTGTTGGCTAGTACTGGTGGTGGGAACTGTTGGTGGGTACAGCTGGCGGGTACTGCTGGCTGGTACTGCGGGTGGGTACTGTTGGTGGGTACTGCTGGCTGGTACTGCTGGCTGGTGCTGCTGGTGGGTACTGATGACTGGTGCTGCTGGTGGGTACTGCTGTCTGGTTCCCAACCCACCATCCCCAAACATCAGTGTGACAGGAGCCGGCGCAGAAAGATTGTGGCTACAGTAGAGAGCAGAGCCAATGCTTACGATATTGCTCCTGTCACAAGCGGAGTACATTTGGTATTAATCCGCCTGTGACAGGAGACGGTGCTATATAGGAAGCATCATCTCCGCTTCCTCTAGCGCTGGCTCCATTCTTCCCACTGATGCTTGGGTGGAGTCGTGTCGGAGCAGGAGGTGGCGGGTCACATCAGATGGTGCTGCAGGCCACATGTGACCCACGAGCCAGCGGTTGGGCACCCCTGCTCTAGTGGCTCAATGTGATCAGTATAACTTTGCCGTTCCTCCTGTCAAAACCCCACTGGATCAAAATGGTATGCATTTTAGTAATACTCTAATAGACCTAGCTGAGGCAGACCTGGTACTCTGACCTGATCAAACTTTTGGCAGACACTCTATGGGCTTATCCGGATTGACCAGATCTTCTGTCCCAGGGAAAAATGTACCATCCTGCTTTATGGTCACTGGCTTTATTGGTATAGCTGTTGAAGTCCATGTTTTAAAATTAAGAGACCTTTTTGAGTTGGCAATTCCTAAGCTGGCGAAGCCTAGGAAGTCTACAAGTTGCATGGAGAGCATACTTAAGTTGGTGCTAAGAAATTATTTTTACCCCAAGAAGTACTCCATGGAAAGAATTCTGACCTTCTTGCACTGTGACCTGGATCAACAATTGGCCTTAAACACTATCGAAGGGCAGATCTTGGGTCTGGCGACCTTATTTGAAAGATTGCTAGCTTCGCATTCTTTTCAGTGTCTCACATGTAGCTACTGCTGTACTACCACCCGTGAGTCTGTGGATTTTGAATCCAATTCTCTCAGTTCTTCAAAAAACAAACCAAACAATCAGACATTTTCACTTTTCCACTCTGAAACACAAGGTTGCTATCATCTTTGTGAGGCATGTATCTGAGTTGGCTGCCCTATCCTGGAAAGATCTTTATTGATTCAAAATTTTCAGACAGATCATGCACCAGGCAGATCATGTGGTCTTAAAGTGATTTTAAACCTTCCTTTTTTTTTAAATAAAAATAACATACATGTTATACTTACCTGCACTGTGTAATGGTTTTGCACAGAACAGCCCAGATCCTCTTCTTTTGGGGTCCCCCACCAGCGCTCCAGGCCCCCCTCCTCATCTGGTGCCCCCACGGAAAGCCGCTTTCCCTGGGGGCACTCGTGTGGGCTTGCTCCCAAGTCCCGCTGCTGTGCCATTGATACAGACAGCAGGACACGTCTGTCTGTATCAATGGATGCAGCAGGCCTGAAGAAGGAGATAGATGCTCCGAGAGCATACCCTTGCCTTGCTCTTGTCTGGTCCTCCCATCCTTTTGGTGATGTCACTTCCGACGTGCGTTCCACACTGGTTAGCGTGGTCTTCTGGGGCTCTTCCAGGCTCCCGAGCCGGCCATCTCCTTCCCCAGCAGTCTGAACTGATGCCAGCAATCCTGCAGGATGGATGTAGGAGGAACTAAGGGCCCATACACACTATCAGTTTTTCTGCTGAGTTTTTCCTTCAGATTTACCAAAACCATATAATATGAGGTCAAACCTTAGGAGTTTCAATTTGTATGCAATCAGGCAGGCCCTTCCACTACATGGTTTTGGTAAACCTGAAGGAAAAAGTCAGCAGAAAAACTGATAGTGTGTACGGGGCTTAACATCTACATACTCTGTTCCAGATGACTATACTTTCCATTTACTTTGTCAGTGTTTTTAATCTATTGCTATTAAATATTTTTAACTGGAATACTACACTTAGCTGGCGCTTCCTTCTCTTTTGTTCTCTTTCCCATTGGTTTATACAGAGCCAGTCACAACTCTGATGATAGTAGCCACAGGTGGTCCCCTGCCTCCTCTAATTGTATATACACTATATTGTCAAAAGTTTTTGGAAACCTGTCTTTACACACACATGAACTTTAATGGCATCTCAGTCTAAGCCCCTGTACACACGGTCGGAGATTTCGACAACCAAATCCGTCAGATTTTGTCCGTCGGACCTTGTCCGAAACTGTTGCATACACACTGTCGGACTAAGTTGTCGAAAAATCCGATCATTCAGAACGTGATGACGTAATTTTGTTACGATGGGACTACGTTCAGGCTAGTAGCCAATAGCTTTGATGTAGGAATTTGATCTGAGCATGCGTGGCACTTGGTCCGATCAAAATTCTCTACACATGATCGGAGTATGTCCGATCGAACCAGTTGGTCGGAAAATATTTCCAACAAGTTTGGAACAAAATTGGGTCCGATGGATATTCCGACGGAATCAGTCCGATGCATACCACACACAGTCGGATTATCCGAGAACACGGTCCGATAGGACACATTCCGATGGATTCTCCGACCGTGTGTACAAGGGCTTAGTCTGTAGGGTTCAATATTGAGTTGGCCCGCCCTTTGCAGCTATAATATGTAATATAGTGTATTTTGAACTTAATTTTTAAGTTTGCAAGTTATAAACCAACAACACTTTGTAATTTGACATCTCAAGCAGTAATTTGGAGCTGCAGTATAATGCCACGTACACACGATCGGAATTTTGGTCGGAAAAAGGTTTTCCCAATGGAATTCCGACAGGATTTCGCTCAAGCTGTCTTGCATACACACGGTCACACCAAATTCCGACCGTCAAGAATGACATACAACACGTATGACGGGACTAGAAAAAGGAAGTTCAATACGCAGTAGCCAATGGCTTCCATCTCGTAGTTGAATATGAACATGCGTGAGTTTTTGCACGTCGGAATTGCATACACACTTTCGGAATTTCCGATATAAAGTTTTTCCGTCTGAAAAATTGAGAACCTGCTCTCAAATTTTTGCTGGCGGGATTTCCGCCAGCTAAATTCTGATGGAGCATACACACGGTCGCATTTTCCAATGAAAAGCTCTCATCGGTCTTTTGCTGGCCGAAATTCTGATGGTGTGTACGCGGCATTAGCCTAAGATGCAAAATAGGCAGCCAACAGTCAAAGCAATAAATGTTAGATTATAAAGATATAATGTTTATAGATTAGAGTTTTATAAAATATAAAAAAAAATAGACATTTAACAACCCTGTAACAGGAAATACGCAACTATATACCTTTGTGGCAGTATCACAGATTTTTTCAAAATAAAACTGTAGATTTAATAATAATAAAATTGGCTTTTTAAAATGATATTAAAATGATATTAAAATTATATTAATTCTTAAAAACGTATATGACATTTTAACTATTGGGTTATTGAGATTTTTTTTTCTTACAATTATGTTTTATTTCTCTGTGACATCTGTTGGGCTGAACCGCAAACAACCAATATGTATAGTAAAGGTGGATATTCTCCCTTAGATAATATTTGCAGGTCTAGGTCTTCCCCAGAGACTTGTTGGTTGAAGAGATTATGCCATAAGGACATTGCTGCAGTTGTGTTTTTTTTTCCAATCCCAAATAATGTTTTTGCTTTAGCTGCCCCTAGCAAGATGGAACCTAAAGCAGGATTTATAAATGACATGAAATCCTACAATACAATAATACTGCAACACACTATATGGCTCAATTAAAATAGACCATTGTTTCCTTTAAACTTGATGCTCTTAGATTCCTTTATATCCATGGCTTGACCCCTCTTTTTGTTCACAGTAGAACATATCCACAAAGCCTACATGTACATTATCTCACAAAAGTGAGTACACCCCTCACATGTTGGTAAATATTTTATCATATCTTTTCATGTGACAACACTGAAGAAATTACACTTGGCTACAATGTAAAGTAGTGAGTGTACAGCTTGTATAACAGTGTAATTTTGCCGTCCCCTCAAAATACCTCAACACACAGCCATTAATGTTTAAACCACTGGCAACAAAAGTGAGTACATCCCTAAGTGAAAATGTCCAAATTGGGCCCAAAGTGTCAATATTTTTTGTGGTTACCATTATTTTCCAGCATTGCCTTAACCCTCTTGGGTATGGAGGTCACCAGAGCTTTACAGGTTGCCCCTGGAGTCCTCTTCCACTCCTCCATCATGACATCACGGAGCTGGTGGATGATTGAGACCTTGCTCTCCTCCACCTTCAGTTTGAGGATTGGCGACAGATTCTCAATAGGGTTTACATCTGAAGACATGCTTGGCCAGTACATCATCTTTACCCCCAGCTTCTATAGCACTGCAGTGGTCGTCTTGGAGGTGTGTTTGGGGTCGTTATCATGTTGGAATACTGCCCTATGGCCCAGTCTATGAAGGGAGGGGATCATGCTCGGTTTTAATATGTCACAGTACATGTTGGCATTCATGGTTTCCTCAATGATCTGTAGCTCCCCAGTGCCGGCAGCACTCATTCAGCCCCAGACCATGACACTCCCACCACCATGCTTGACTGTAGGTAAGACACACTTGTCTTTGTACTCCTCACCTGGTTGCCGCCACACATGCTTGACTGTACATGCAGGCTCTGTGGACATGTTCTACTTGGAATAAAAAAGGGAGACAAGCCATGGCTAAAAAGGAATCTAACGGCATCAAGGTTAAAGGAAACAAGTCTATTTTTATTGAGACATATATTATTCTGCATTATTGTAGTATAGTAGGATTTCATTAACAAATCCTACTTACAGGGTTTTTAAATGTCAATTTTTTTTATATTTTCTAAAACTGATCAATAACATTATATCTTTATAATCTAGCATGTATTGCTTCGACTGCATGCTGCCTATTTTGCATCTTAGTCCTATACTGCAGCTCCAAATCACTGCTTGAGATGCCAAATTACAAAAGTGTTGTTGGTTTATAACTTGCAAACTTAAAAATAAAGTTCAAAATACGCTATATTACCAAAGGTATTGGTCCACCCTTTGCAGCTATAACAGCTTCAACTCTTCTGGGTAGGCTGTCCACAAGGTTTAGGAGTGTGTCTATGGGAATGTTCGACCATTCTTCCAGAAGCGCATTTGTGAGATCAGGACTCTAAGCAGGCCAGTCAAGTTCCTCCACCCCAAACTCGCTCATCCATGTCTTTATGGACCTTGCTTTGATGAATTAGAGCGGAGACTGTGAGCCAGACCTTTTCATCCAACATCAGTGCCTGGCCTCACAAATGCGCTTCTGGAAGAATGATCAAACATTCCCATAGACACACTCCTAAACTTTGTGGACATGCAGGTAGCCACCTTCCAGTTCTAGTTCTTGCTTAACGGACCATCCATCAAAGAAGCTTGTGGTCCTTGAGTCTTTGCTCTGTTCCCCTGCTGGGACCAGAAACAAAAAGAAGGGACTTCCTAACTGTGGCATCCTCTTCAGAGAGAAGCCCAAAGGGAGAGCAAGAGACCTTATACACTATATTTTCAAAAGTTTTGGGACACCTGCCTTTAGACGCACATGAACCTTAATTGCATCTCAGGCTTAGTCCGTAGGGATCAATATTGAGTTGGCCCACCCTTTGCAGCTGTAACAGCTTCAACTCTTCTGGTATGACTGTCCACAAGGTTTAGGAGTGTGTTTATGGGAATATTCTTCCAGAAGTGCATTTGTGAGGTTAGGCACTGATGTTGGACGAGAAAGCCTGGCTCACAGTCTCCACTATAATTCATCACAAAGGAGGTCAGGACTCTGTGCATGTCATGTTTCTCCACCCCAAACTCGCTCATCCATTCCAAAATGGATTAAATTAATTATTTTACTCAAAATTCAACAAACAATACCCCATAATGACAATGTGAAAGAAGATTGTTTGAAATCTTTGCAAATTCATTAAAAATAAAAAATGAAAAAAATCACATGTACAGAAGTATTCACAGCTGAAAAAAAAGGTAGCAGTTCAAGGAAATTTAGTGTCAAGATACGCATGGGTATCCTCATCAATCAGGCCTGCATGGTAAGCCCTTCCTATTAGGGATTTGTAATCACTAGTATAGCGTTCAGAAGAACTAGACACAATTCAGCGATACCAGGACTGATTGCTGAGGATGGCCATGCACATCCCGACATTAGTCAACAATACGATGTTCCCACCCTTGTCTGCCTGTTTGATGACTAGATCAGGGTGGTTACGTCATTTGGAAATAGATTGTAATTGGTCGAACGGCAGATTCTCCGACATAGGGTTCCAATGAAAGTTGTCTCCTCTCCCCAATCGTGGCCATCAAAAATGCCCATACTTTGGGATTGGTAGTTAGGTCAGGAAATTTTTTAGATTTGGGTTTAAATTTAGAGTCCTTCAGGGGACACAGGGCTAGTAGTGTCAATAGTGGGCATTTGTGTTTTTGAAGTATCACTCTCCTCCAATAGGAGGATAAGATCTCTGAAGGCCCGGAACTCATCCATTGTAAAATGTTTAATACTCTCAGACAGGTCCCTGTCTTGTTTTGAACATATTCGGTCATGATCAAAGATACATTTGTAAGTGAGCTTTATACAAAAAGATAGACATCTTTAATAGTGTCATATCTGTCCAGCTGAAAAGTAGGGCAAAAACTCAAACCATATCTTAAGAGGTCATAATCTGCTCTAGAAAACGCGTATGGAGTACGATTAATGATATCACGTTTTCTACGTGTGAGGGATCGATTCGGGGAACATGGGAAAATTTGAAGATAGTGTCCCTATAGAAGCTAAATGGGGATAAAGCATGCTCTGTCTAGTGGGAATTGACAAAGGTGTCATGGGATTGGGTACTAAAAGTGTCATACTAGCTAAAGAACAAGTAGAAAGTGTGTGTGTGTTAGAAGTACCACCATGGGTGAGGTTCATAGTAGAACCAGATGGGTTCTGTAGAAAATGAAGTGCTTGTGCGGCTACAGATCCTAAATGTGTGGTTGTGTATGTGCCTGAAGATGTGGTCAGATTCGGACCCATACGTGTCTGTTCAGTATGAGATTTTGAAGCATGTGGGTTATATTTAGTGGCCTCTTCCGGACGTTTTTTAGGATGGGGAATGAAAGGTTGACTACCATTTAAACCTCTTTTGTGTACCTCTAAATTGGGATTGAACCGTGTATTATTAGGTTGGGAAGAAGTGGGACGAGTAGATTCGGTATCCTCCTAACTAGGAGGATGTTCTGAGCCGTAATTTGTAGATTTGGGATCCTGTCTGTTCCTTTTTTTTTGTTGTGTGAGATGCCAGTGATAAGCATAGCCCTCCATGAAGGCCATCCTATCCCTGTACATTTTAGTTTGTTTTTTGGAAATAATATCCTTATTGAGTCTATTTAAGTACTCCTCAAGTTCCTGCCAATTCCCTGATTTTACATGATTTTTCACTATATCATGTTGTACCTGAAGAGCAATCAACTCTTGGTCTAGGGATGCTAGGCCAGTTTTGTATTGTATAACTAGGAGTTTAATAAGTTCAGTACTACATTTGGTCAACTCTTGTTCCCAATCATGTTTGAGTTCAAGAGTCACATTTTTGAAAGAGGGAAAAAGTTGTATCCTCAGACCAATTGGACAAATATTGTCCTGGATATATTGCTGAACAAATTCTGTGTGCCAATATAGATTAGTTTCTTCTTTAGGAGTCTCCTAGCTTGTTATAGATATTGGTTAAGCGCCAGGTAATCTCTGGTGGAAGTATTACAATTAGTATGGATTTCATTCATATACCCTGACCAGGCATATTTTAGTGATCGTCCTGAGATTGTTTTCAAAAAGGCAATCTCTCTTTGCGATAAATTGAGTAAAAGTCACTCCCCATGGACACACTGCTAACGAATCTGGAATTTTCAGATGTGGGCAGTGTATCCTATGTCCATGGGTTTCTGTGGGTCAAAGATTTAAATTGCCTATCAGTGAACTTTTCTATCCACATTTCCGGTAGCACCCAGGGAGTGATCTGCTTAATGACATGTATCTGTGGGGTATTTTATATTGGAAAAACTATTTGTGATATTCGGCAAAGAATAAAGGATCATATTTATTCATCTTCCAATGGAAGAATGCTTAGCCCCATTAGTAGACATCTCAATCTATGTCACAGATTTGACACCTCTGTTGTTTCCTTTATTGTGTTGGCAGTCATTCCACAGGATCCAAGGGGAGGTGATTGGGATGGGAGGATACTCCAGCATGAGACAAAGTAGATAGAACACCTGAATGCCACACGATGGCCAGGGATCAATGAAGTACAAACCTACAAATCATTCCTGTAAGCCCTTGTACACACGGTCGGACATTCCGACAACCAAATCCGTCGGATTTTGTCCAACGGATTTTGTCCGAAACCGTTGCATACACACAGTCGGACAAAGGTGTCAGAAAATTCGATCGTACTTAACGTGATGACGTTATTTCGTTAGGACGGGACTACGTTCAGGCTAGTAGAAAATAGCTTTGGTCTAGGAATTTGATCTGAGCATGCATGGCACTTTGTCCGATCCGAATTCTCTACACATGATTGAACAAAGTCCGATCGGATCATGTTGTCGAAAAATTTTATAGCCCAGCTTGAAAACTTGGTCCGTCGGATACTCCGATGGAAAAAGTCCGATGGAGCCCACACACTGTCGGATTATCAGACAACACGGTCCTATCGAACATTGTTCATCGGAATGTCCGACCGTGTGTACAAGGGCTAATAATATGGCTGCAGGATTAATTAATTAAGTGTTATTGCTATATAAATATGATTAATACAAGTTCTTTCAAGAACTCCGTCCCGTGCGTTTGCCGTTCCCCATCCCTTTCCCCTCCCCTACTTCCTGCTGCGTAACTTTCTGTTTTTTGTCATCTCTGTACACTGTTGATTTGAGATTCTAACAGTGTTTCTCTATCTGTACTTATGTGATGTCCCTTGCTAAACCGCTGTTCCAAACAGTTATCTTTCTACTACAGTTTAATGATGATTTTTTTGTTATGTATGATTACTTTTCAGATGTGCTTTAAACTGTCTTCGATAAATGGCTCACTGTCTCTGATAGCCAGCGGTGAGTACCTTTTTGTAATCCATTTTTGGGCTTTCTTGGCGTGTTGCGGGGTAGACGAACGACCGGGTAGCTACATTTCAGTCCCAGTGGGGCTGTCACTTGTGGAGTGGTGTCTGGGTTTATTAGCCTCAACCCCCCTTTTCCATCTTTATTATGGTATTTTTAACTGCGCCCTTTTTTGGACCCTCCAATAGTTACCATCGAGGGAGTTTTTTCATCTACTCCATCCAACGTCATCTTAACGCTGCCATTCACGTAGTAGTCACGGGTGGAGATATTAGCCATGTGACCTTCGGGAATGTGCTCCTCTCATACACGAGCGCTCATTGCAGTTACTTTCTTTTATTGCGCATGCACGTTCGTGGTGAGGTGCACACGTATCCCTATTCTGGCCGAGTCAACTTTCGCGGTGATTCCGCACACCTGATTGGGACGTGTATATAGTGCTACATAGCCAGCCCTATATCACAGCACCTCTCCTAGGCGCCGGTTCGTTCCTGGACTATTTGTTCACCATTAGATCTATATAGCAAAGGTATGTATATGACACTTCACCCTCTGTACTCTTATATTGTATAACTTTTACCCTATCTTACTGATCTTACTGATTCCAGGTATATATTTCTTTGTTTTTTAGATGGCTTGGCTCTGCTAACGATTTGTGCTACCAGATTACTAAACCTTTGCTAAATCTCGCTCTGGCTACCAGCTGCGCTGTAACATTACATGCTTTGTCTCTAATTGAAAGCTTGTTCTGTGGTAACTACCAAGATTACAAGGTGAGACCACAGAACTTATCTATTTAAATATAAGCTCTTGTTTATTGATTTATATCATGCCACTTACACACGATCGGAATTCTCGTCAGAAAAAGCTCTGATGGTTTTCCCGTCAGAATTCCGACGGAATTCCGCTCAACCTGTCTTGCCTACACACAGTCACACCAAATTCTGATCGCCAAGAACACGGTGACGTACAACACGTATGACGGGACTAGAAAAAGCAAGTTCAATACCTAGTAGCCAATAGCTTCTGTCTCGTAGTTGAATTTGAGCATGCATGAGTTTTTGCGTGTCGGAATTGCATACACGCAATCAAAATTTCCGATAGAAAGTTTTTCCATCGGGAAAATTGAGAACATACTATCAAATTTTTTCTGTTGGGAATTCGGCCAGCTAAATTCTGATGGAGCATACACACGGTCACATTTTCTGGTGAAAAGCTCTCATCGGTCTTTTGCTGGCCGAAATTCCGATCGTGTGTACGGGCCATTAGAGTTATACTTTTACCGCTATGGCATATTTATATTATAGGTTACACCACTGCTTGCTGATTACAGCATTATTCAGCCTTCTCTTTTTATCTTATGAGCATCCACCATCTATCTAGAGTTTGTCTATCTCTGTTATATTAAGGGTAGGCTGATTGATTTCTTATTGATTGTGTCTGAATACTGTTTCTTTTCTTCCTTCTTTATTGCATGAGTAAGGATGTTGTTTCTTTAACCACTTTCAGACCGGACCAATTTGCTGGTCAAAGACCAGACCACTTTTTGCGATTCGGCACTGCATCGCTTTAACTGACAATTGCGCGGTCGTGCGACGTGGCTCCCAAACAAAATTGACGTCCTTTTTTTCCCACAAATAGAGCTTTCTTTTGGTGGTGTTTGATCACCCCTGCGGTTTTTATTTTTTGCGCTATAAACAAAAATAGAGCGACAATTTTGAAAAAAACGCATTATTTTTTACTTTTTGTTATAATAAATATCCCCCAAAAATATATAAAAAAACATTTTTTTCCCTCAATTTAGGCCGATACGTATTCTTCTACATATTTTTGGTAAAAAAAATCGCAATAAGCGATTATTGATTGGTTTGCGCAAAAGTTATAGCGTTTACAAAATAGGGATAGTTTTATAACATTTTTATTAATAATTTTTTATTATTATTTTTTTTTACTAGTAATGGCGGCGATCAGCGATTTTTATTGTGACTGCGACATTGTCGGGGACCCATCGGACATTTTTGACACATTTTTGGGACCATTGTCATTTATACAGTAATCACTGCTATATAAATGCAGTGATTCCTCTGTAAATGACACTGGCAGTGAAAGGGTTAACCAGTGGGTGGCAGTGTAGGGGTTAAGTGTTCCTAGGGGTGTGTTACTAACTGTGGGGGGGTTGGGCTTTCATTTAGTGTACACTGATCTCTGCTCCAATCACATGGAGCAGAGATCAGCGTCACTAGTTGCTAGGCAGAATGGGAAAATGTTGTTTATACAGCATTTCCTCCATTCGGCCGCTCCGTGAGACGATCGCGGGGATGCCCTCGGCGATCGAGTCCGCGGGTCCCGCGACCGGACTCGCGGGGGTCCCGACCAGCGCGGGAGCGCGCCGCCGGCGGCGCGCTCCCGATGGCACGGCGGCAACGAATATTGGACGTACATGTACGCCAATATGCCTGCCCGTGCCATGCTGTCGACGTACATCGTCGTGCGCTGGTCGGGAAGTGGTTAATTCCCTTTTTCTTAATGCCTTGTGGGCTCACTGTCTACTATGGCTCCACACCTTATTACTAGTACTACTTTGCTCTTTATACATTCTAAGATGCTTACTTATCAGGCACGTCCCCATGCCTATCTCCTGTCACCTGTTACATGCCTTCACTGGGAGCCCCCGTTGTGATTACATTTTGGTACTCACCAAAAAAAATCTGAGACCTCTTACCAAATTTTCGTATTGTTTATTATTATTGATCACTGTATATTTTGTGTCTCTCTCCTGTAGAATACTTAATAAGCACCCGAAGAAGCACTCAGACTGCGAAACATGTAGAGCTTTTTTGTGTAGTAATGATTATAAGTACAGGATTCTGTCCCTGTAGTGTACTCATTAAATAGAGAGATTCAGTTATTTTTTTGTGCTGTATTTGCATAATGTTTTTTTTAACATGTATTGTTGTATTATTTGTGTAATTAATACATTTATATATTATTTTTATAATTGGTGCCTACAAAGTCCATTTTTGTTGCTCTTCTTCTTTAACTAGCTGTATCCATAGTGCTGTTTTATTGTTGGTTAAGCCCAATAAATTTAAGTTTTCTGTAATGAAATGAGACACCGGAGACAATTTGGTGGCAGAGTAAAGCATTGTTTTACTGAAGCTCATAGCTCAGGACAGAGTCCAGGTACAATATCTTGTTGGTTCCAAGATGGTGCATTTCTTGAGCAGTTGCAAACATATAGCAAAGATTTTCCAGCATGAAAGATCGACACATCAAAGGTATTAAAGTTTACCAGTAGCTAACTGAAATTGAAAGTTCAGTTGGGCTTTAATTTTTCATAATCCATTGTGGACCTTGTTTGTGCTCTGGTGCACAGTCATGTTGGAACAGGAAGGGGCCATCCCCAAACTGTTCCCACAAAGATGGGGGCATGAAATTGTCCAAAATGTCTTGGTATGATGATGCCTTAAGAGTTCCCTTCACTGAAATTAAGAGGCCAAGCCCAACCCCTGAAAAACAACCCCACACCATAATCCCCTCTCCCTCACACCATAATCCCCACACCACCAAATGATTTGGACCTGAACACAAAGAAAGGTCCATTAAGACATTGATGAGTGAGTTTGGGGTGGATGAACTTGACTCTCCTGACCTCAACCTGATAGAACACCTCTGGGATGACTTAGAGAGACTGTGAGCCAGGCCTTCACTTCCAACATCAGTGACTGACCTCACAAATGCATTTCTGGAAGAATGGTCAAACATTCCCATAGACAAACTAATAAACCTTGTGGACAGCCTTCCCAGAAGAACCGAAGCTGTTATAGCTGCAAAGGGTGGGCCAACTCAATATTGATCCCCAAGGACTAAGACTGGGATGCCATTAAAGTTCATGTGCGTGTAAAGGCAGGTGTCCCAATACTTTTGGTAATATAGTGTATATGTATACAGATGACTTTAATTGGTTAAAAAGGGACATGCCAACATTCTGTAAAGTTATAGAATGTAATGCATTGCAAAGTGCTGCTATCATTGCATATTTCATATATTGGGGACTGCAAAGATTTACAGTATGTGTAGATGAACTTATTGAAAGATAAACCTTAACTATTGTAGTGACTCTTATAAACAGTGAACATGGAAGAGAACAGAGGAAGATGAAGAACAGAAGGTTTCATAAAAAGGGAGCCTGGTAAAAAGTAGCTGAATGGACAGGCTCCTTTTAGGCTTTTATTATAATGTGAGTTGATGTCAATTTCCTGTACCATATCCCAATATTCCTCTAATTTTACGCTTAGACTGATGCTTGGGTTTTGGTAACCAGCACTTATACTTTGAAATCGACTTCATTCTGTATCCAACCGCTTGGCTGTAGTCGCTGTTACAACTCTGATTCGACATGCATCCCTGGACTGAAAATTTGGTTTCAACTCCATCTGTAAGGACAAAGTAATCAGCATTAAATCACCTGGCTTTTAGGAAAAAACTCAAGACCTTCCTCTTTTAGCAGATGATCAAAGCTCGCCACAGCGCCTAGAGGCGATTCAGTTCGCATTGCGCGCTATATAAGTATTTCATTCATTCATTCATTCATTAACAGAATGAATGTCCAGTCAAATATTAACATTTGGTCTTTAACCACTTCCTATCTGGGCCAATTCTGACACTTCGCTCCTCCATGTAAAAATCTGCCTTTTTTGCTAAAAAGTTACTTAGAACCCCCAAACATTATATATATACTTTTTAGCAGAGCCCTTTTTTTATATTTTATTTTCATAACAAAGCAGAGGCACCTTAGAATAAAATGGTGGTTGTTGCATTTTTTTATGTCGCATGGTATTTGTGTGCAGTAGTTTTTCAAATGCAATTTTTGGGAAAAAAAAAACACTTTCACGAAAAAAAAACAAAAAATCAAAAAAGCACTAAAGTTAGTCCAATGCCTTGTACACACAGTCGGACATTCCGACAACAAAATCCATCAGATTTTTTCAGACGCCAAACTTGTCTTGCATACACTCAGTCGGACAAAGTTGTCGGAAAATCCGATCGTTCGGAACGAGGTGACGGTCATTACGTACAACGGGACTACGTAGAGGCTAGTAGCCAATAGCTTTGGTCTCGTCATTTAATCTGAGCATGCGTGACACTTTGTCCGTCGGAATTCTCAACAAACGATCAGAAAAAGTCAGATCGGATTCTTGTTGTTGGAAAATTTTAGATCCAGCTCTCAAACTTTTTCCGTCGGGATTTCCGACGGAAAAAGTCCGATAGAGCCCACACACGATCGGATTTTCCGACAACATGATCCGATCGGACCTTTTCTGTCGGAAAATCCGACCATGTGTACAAGGCACAATTCTTTTCTATAATATGAGAGATGATGTTATATCGAGTAAACAGATACCTAACATGTCATTGCTTTAAAATTGTGTCTGCAAACTACGGTGCTTAAAATTCTTCATAGCCAATGCTTTAAAAGCCTTTACAGGTTACCAGTTTAGAGTTACAGAGGAGGTCTGGTGCTAGAATTTTTGCTTTCGCTCGGATGTTGGCGACAATATCTCACATGTGTGGGGCGATCACCATTTATAAATGCATGCGGGAATAACGTATGCCTTCACATTTTGCGTGTAAGCATGGTGAGGTGGGGGACCTTTAAATTTTTTATATTTTTTATTTTCTACAATTTTTTTTCTGCATCGCTCCTGGACTTTGCGATGGGATGGTAGAGCCTGGGAAAGGTGGCCGTGGTCACAGGAGGAGGGTGGCACCCCCTTCCGCCACCTGCAGAAGTGATTAAGAGGTAATTTAGCCACTCGGAAAACTTCTGTATTAAAGGGAATCGCTGGCTGAAAAGATCGATACTGAGATGGTGCCTGTAGGTGCGTGCAGTCATCATCCCAGTATAACTACTGAAATCCGAGGATGTCCTACGGGTGGGAAGTAGTTAAAAGGGTTGTATGTATATATATATATATATATATATATATATATATATATATATATATATATATATATATATATATATATATTATTTATATATATATATATATATATATGGACATTACAAACACCCTTGAAATGCCCCTTTATGGAAAGTAGACACAAGGCGAATTAACCACAATCAGCCCCCGAAGGATTTGCCCCTTCAACCGCTAGCCAACCAGCCGTTATGTGCAAATCGCCGTTATGCTACGTCGGTAGCATAAATGGCCACTAGGGGGCACTTGTGCGCTGCTAGAGATGCGCGTGCATGCCCCCCGCTCGCTCCCCGGGCCAATGCAAGTGCCCGGCAGTCTCCATCGCCACCGGGCTCCCGCGATCGATCGGGGCACACAGAGAAATGGGAGCTGTGTCTGTAAACACACAGTTTCCGGTTCTCTAAGCAGTGAACTGACAGATGGTCTGTTCATACAGAGTATGAACAGCGATCTGTTAGTTTACCTGCACAGTCCGATCCCCCCTTCAGCTAGAACACAAACTAGGATACATATTAAACCCTTCACTGCCCCCAGTGTTAATCCCTTCACTGCCAGTGACATTTTTACAGTAATCAATGCAATTTTAATCGCACTGATCGCTGTATTAATGCCAGTGGTACCAAAAATGTGTCGAAATTGTCCGACGTGTCCGCCATAATGTTGCAGTCACCATAAAAATCGCTGATCGCTGACATTACTAGTAAAAACAAAATATTCATAAAAATGCCATAAATCGATCCACCTATTTTGTAGACGCTATAACTTTTGCGCAAACCAATCAATATACACTTATTGCGGGTTTTTTTTTAAAACAAAAAATATGTAGAAGAATACATATCGGCTTAAACTGAGAAAAATAATGTTTTTATTATATATTTTTGGGTGATATTTATTATAGCAAAAAGTAAAAAATATTCAGTTTTCAATTGTCGCTCTTTTTTTGTTTATAGCGCAAAATATAAAAAACGCAGAGGTAATCAAATACCACCAAAAGAAAGCTCTATTTATGGGAAAAAGAAGGATGTCAATTTTGTTTGGGAGCCATATCGCACGACCGCGCAATTGTCAGTTAAAGCGACGCAGCGCCGAATCTCAAAAAGTGGTCTTGTCTTTGGCCAGCCAAATGGTCCTGGGCTTAAGTGGTTAATGACCAGGCCATTTTTTGCAATACGGCACTGCGTCACTTTAAATCGGGCGTGCGACGATGCACCCAAACAAAATTGACGTCCTTTTTTTCCCACAAATAGAGCTTCCCTTTGGAGGTATTTGATCACCTCTGCGTTCTTTTTTTTTTTTTTGCACTATAAACAAAAAAAGAGCGACAATTTTGGAAAAAAAGCCATGTTTTTTGCTTTTTGCTGTAATACATATCTCCCAATTAAAAAAAAAAAAAAGAATTTCTCCCTCAGTTTAGGCCAATATGTATTCTTCTACATATTTATGGTAAAAAAAAAAAAAAAACGCAAAAAGCATATATTGATTGGTTTGTGAAAAAGTTATAGTGTCTACAAAACAGAGGATATATTTATGGCATTTTTATTTAGACCCTAGTGGTCTTAAAGCTGCAGACGCACAGCTATTGCCAACCTGCCACAGGATGGTTACTGGTTAAAGCGGAGGTCCACCCTAAAATGGACCTCCGCTCATCGGAATCCCCCCCCCTCCGGCGCCACAATCGGCACCTTTCAGGGGGGAGGGGGGTGCAGTTACCTGGATAATCCAGGTAACTGCACCCACTTCCGGGCTAGCTCTCTGCGGAAAGGGGCGTACGTTACGCCCCTTTCCGCAAGCGCCCGCCCCCTTCAGCAAGTGCCCCGCTGCCTGCTGGGAAACACACAGCTCCCAGAGGCAGCGGGGACCGTCCGGATTGCGCCGCGCGGCTCGCGCATGCGCAGTAGGGAACCGGGAAATGAAGCCGAAAGGCTCCATTTCCTGATTCCCATACCCAAGATGGCGGCGGCAGGACCCGCCAGACGAGCGAGCGATCGGCTTCGGGTGCCGACATCGCGGGCGCGCTGGACAGGTAAGTGTCACTATTTAAAAGTCAGCTGCTGCAGTATTTGTAGCTGCTGGCTTTTAAAAAAAAAAAAAAAAACGCGGAGTCCCGGTGGACTTCCGCTTTAAGTAAGACAGAAGCTGTTAAACAGTTATTTCACCATAGACCAATATTTCAACTTGGCACAAGTTTCACCACCAGTAATTTGTGGAATAAGGGAGGTAAAGGGGTTAATATAATTTTACTTAAAACAAATGGAGGAAACAAAAGCCAAACAACATAAAGGAAAGAAACCTACCTGGTTTTTTAACCCGTCCAACTAAATAAGCGCAAAAGTCAGTCTTGCTTCTGCAGATCGTATTTGTAACAGGCTTGCATAGCTCTAAGGTGTCATATGAAACACAAGCTGGACATTCAGGCCCATTGAATTCATAGGTTATATTTGTCACTATATAACAAAGAAAGCAAACATGAGTTAGTAATTGTATTATATTTGCTGGCTAAGCATGCATACATTTAGACAAATTCAAAATTCACCAATTCTTTTCACTTGTCTTCATGATGCAAAATGCATTTCAATCATTTTAATTATGACAAATTTGAAAACGCAAAACAAACAGAAACACACACACACACACGTGCATCCACACATACATTTTACTCACTTATATTAGTTCCATTGTTGCATAGATCGTTATCACAGCAATCATATGCGAGATCAAAGTAAACGTCCGCATTAACATAGGCATACATGCTAGAATTGCATTCCAGATTCATAGAGCATCGCTTCTTAGTGGAATAGTAAGTATGATCTGCAAACAAAAATGATTTTAAATATCAACACATTTCTAAGCCCTTGTACACACGGTCGTAATGTTTCCCTTTTGGACCGTTTTGTCGGATATTCCGACTGTGTGTGGTTTCCATCGGACTGTTTCCGTCGGACCAATTTTTCCAACTTGCCGGTAAAATTTTCCGACAAAATGCTCCGATTGGACATACTCCGATCATGTGCAGCCTACTCCGATGGACAAAGTGCCACGTATGCTCAGATCAAATTCCTAGACCAAAGCTATTGGCTACTAGCCTGAATGTAGTCTCGTCGTAACGAAATAACGTCATCACGTTATGTACAATCAGATTTTCCGACAACTTAGTCCGACCGTGTGTATGCAACATCACTTCCGGACCTCTTCCGGAATTAATCCGTCGGAATTACTCCGACGGATTTGGTTGTCGGAATCTCCGACCGTGTGTACAAGGGCTTACATTGTACAGCTCAAAACCAAATTCTAGGCAGATATAAAAAAGGAAAATATTGAAAATCTGTATTCATTAAAACAATTATTTTTAGTTGCCTCTTATTAGTTTTTATTAACCCCCCTCCTTTTTTTTTTTTTACACTTTTTAACGATGCCTATGTTTATCTTGTAGCATTGAATAAAAAAATTAAAATAAGGTATTATACCAGAAACATCATTCTAAACTCTTTATATATGTGAGAAATACCATAGTTACATAGTTACATTGTAGGTGAGGTTGAAAAAAGACATAAGTCCATCAAGTCCAACCTATGTGTGTGATTATATGTCAGTATTACATTGTATATGCCTGTATATTGTGGTCGTTCAGGTGCTTATCTAATAGTTTCTTGAGACTATCGATGCCCGCCTGCTGAGACCACCGCCTGTGGAAGGGAATTCTGCATCCTTGCCACTACAGTAATTACATTTAAGCTAATTACAGTAACATTACAGTAATGAACCCTGTACATAGTTTAAGGTTAAACCTCCCTTCTGCAGACAAGTTTTATCCCTATTGTGGGGTCACCAGAACGGTATTTGTATATTGAAATCATATCCCCTCTCAAGCGTCTCTTCTCCAGAAAGAATAAGTTCAGTGCTCGTAAACCTTTCCTCATAAATAATATCCTCCAGACCCCCATTTCCAGTACATCCTTCCTGAGGACTGGTGCCCAGAACTGGACAGCATACTCTAGGTGCAGTCGGACCAGAGTCTTGTAGAGCGGGAGAATTCTCATTTTATCTCTGGAATTAATCCCCTTTTTAATTCCAATATTCTGTTTGCTTTGTTAGCAGCAGCTTGGCAGTTGCATGCCGTTGCTGAGCCTGCCATCTATTAGGACCCCCAGGTCAGATATTTTTGCCAACCAAATGCATTATTTAAAATTTTTGTACATTGAACCTAATTTGCCATGTAGTTGCCCACCCCATTCATTTGTTCAGATCTTTTTGCAAGGTTTCCACATCCTGAGGAGAAGTTATTGCCCTGCTTAGCTTAGTATCATCCGTAAATACAGAGATTGAACTGTTTATTCCCATCCTCCAGGTGGTTTATGAACAAATTAAACAGGATTGGTCCCAGCACAGAACCCTGTGGGACCCCACTACCCACCCCTGACCAATCCGAGTCCCCACCACCCACCCCTGACCAATCCGAGTCCCCACCACCCTCTGAACTCGCCCTTGTAGCCAATTTTCAATCCATGTACTTACCCTATGGTCTATGCCAAAGGACCTTATTTTGTCAAGTAAATGTTTATGGGGAACTGTGTCAAATGCTTTTGCAAAATCCAGATACACTACGTCTGCGGATCTTCTTTTATCTAGATGGCAACTCACCTCCTCATAGAAGGTTAATAGATTGGTTAGGCAAGAACGATTCTTCATGAATCCATGCTGATTACTGCTAATGAAACTGTTCTCATTACTAAAATCTTGTATATAGTCTTTTATCATCCTCTCCAAGAGTTTACATACTATTGATGTTAGGCTAACTGGTCTGTATATCCCAGGGATCTATTTTGGGCCCTTTTTAAATATTGGTGCTACATTGGCTTTTCTCCAATCAGCTGGTACCATTCCAGTCAGTAGACTGTCAGTAAAAAATAGGAACAATGGTCTGGCAATTACTTGACTGAGTTCCCTAAGTATCCTTGGGTGCAAGCCATCTAGTCCTGGTGATTTATTAATGTTAAGTTTCCCAAGTCTAATTTTAATTCTGTCCTCTGTTAACCATGGAGGTGCTTCCTTTGATGTGTCATGAGGATAAACACTGCAGTTTTGGTTACTGAAGCCCCCCCGATTCCCTTGTGAAGACTGAGGAGAAGAATAAATTCAATACCCTACCATCTCCTCATCCTTTGTAACCAGATTACCTTCCTCATTCTTTATGGGGCCAATATGGTCTGTCCTCCCTTTTTTACTGTTTACATACTTAAAGAATTTATTGAGATTTTTTTTTGCTCTCCTCCGTTATGTGTCTTTCACTTTCTTTCTTAGCCATCCTTATTGCACCCTTACATTTCTTGTTGCATTCTTTATAAAGTCTGAATGCTTATGATGATCCCTCAACCTAGTATTTTTTGAAGGTCTTCTCCTTTGCTTTTATATGCATTTTTACGTTGGAGTTAAGCCATCCAGGACTTTTGTTCGCTCTTTTAAATGTATTACCCAATTGGATGCATTGGCTAATGCCCTTATTCAATATGGTCTTAAAGCAAACCCATCTCTCCTCTGTGTTCTTTGTTCCTAATACTTTATCTCAATTTATGCCTTCTAGCAAGGTTTGTAGTTTAGGGAAGTTGGGTCTTTTGAAAAATTGTCCTGCAAGACATTTAGGAACTGGCGAGCCTTAGATGAATGCACTGTTCCCTCTGCCCAGTCTATGTCTGGATCATTAAAATCCCCCATTATGATAACACTTCCCATCCTTGCTGCTAATCCAAATTGTGATAGGAGATCTGTCTCCCTTTCCTCCCTCAGGTTAGGGGGCTTATAGCATACTCCCAGTATTATTTTCCCCTTAGCTTCTGTCAGGACTGGCTTAGCGGTTCCTCTTCTGGTTTGGCCGCTCAGCTGTCGGCTAATTGCCAGTTCTCTTCTCTTTCCACAGTTACCAGTTGTTCCCGATAATGCTCGTCTGAGCTGCCTATTTAAAGCCTTCTAGCTCACTCTTTCCTTTGCCTTTGCGTTGGTCACTTCACAAGGAACCATCTCCTGCTGTTTGTTTCAAGACTGGCTTCCTGACATCCCTCCTGGCTTCTTATCCTGCTTGCAGTTGCTCTACTTGCATCCCTGGCTTCTGGACTGGCTGATTACCCGATCTGGTTTATGAACTTTGGACTGGCTGACTACCCGATCTGGCTACTGGACTTTGGCTATGCTTGACTACGCTTTCATGGTTCCTGACAGCTTCATCCTTTTGGAGCTCTACCCATAAGGATTCCACCTCCTCTCTAGCTCCCTATCATCTCTCTCATTCATTTGTACATTATTCTTGATACATAGGCACAACCCTTCCCCTTTTTTATCCTCTCTATCCTTGCGATAAAGGGCATACCCTTGAATGTTTGCCAGCCAATCATGAGAGCTGTTGAACCAGGTCTTGGAAATTCCCACAAAATCCAAATCCTCCTCGTACAACAGTATCTCTAGTTCACCCATCTTGTCCGCCAGGCTCCTGGCATTGGTGAACACGTCACGTAGTTTAGATCGGTTGCATATTATCCTCTTATTGGGTGTTCCGAGATTGCAACTAGGACTTGCTACTATACTTACCTTGGGTTTATGTGCTTTGGTCAACCTACCACTAATGCCCCAAATACTACCCTCTGGAATATGTTCCACGCTGACTATCTCTACCTCTGGATCCCCCCCCCCCCCCCAATAGCCTTGTTTAAAAACCTCTCTAAATTTTTGGCCATCTTCATTCCCAGCTGATCACACCCTCCTCATTTAAGTACAGTCCATCCCTTCTATAGTACTGGTTATCAACTGAGAAGTTGGCCCAGTCCTCCAGGAACCCAAACCCCTCCTTAATACACCAGCTATTCAGCCACTTGTTTACTTCCCTAATTTCCCTCTGCCTTTCTGGTGTGGCTCGATGTACCGGTAGTATTCCTGAGAATACTACCTTGGAGGTCCCTTTCCTCAATTTAACTCCCAAATAACAAAATAAAATTTGTACTTTTGATGAGTAATAAGCTAAATATTTCCAAGATAGAAGAACAAGGTTTGGTTACGATATTTGCTGCAGCTCTCGGTATACAGTGTTATATTTACAAACTTTTTACACCGAGCGCAGATAATAGTTTTTGGTTGGCTACAATATTCTTAATGGAATTCTGGTACGGTTTATTATGCTAATTGTGACTCAGGCCGCGTACACACGGGCGGACTGTCTGACGGACTTGGTCCGCTGATACGTGTTTCAGCCGACAGTCCGCTCGTGTGTGGGCTTCAGCGGACTTTTTCAGTGGACAGTCTGGCGGACTAAGTCTTTCGGAATTTCCGTAATATTGTCCGTCCAACTTTGGTTTCAGTGGACAGTCCGCTCGTGTGTAGGCAAGTTGGACGGACTAAGTATGGCGCATGCTCAGAAAGGATTTACACAGCCGAAGGTTGCATTGCAGTGTATTGGACGTCGTATTTCTAGTCCCGTCGTACGTGCTGTACACGTCATCGCGCAAGTTTTCAGCGGACTGTCTGTTCATCGTGTGTGGTCAAGTCCGTTCATTCAAAAGTAGGACGGACTGTCTGTCGGATTGTCTGACGGACTTAGTTGGCCAGACAGTCCGCTCGTGTGTACGCGGCCTCAGGCTGGCCATACGTGATACAATTTTCTTGTACAATTTTCCTTTAGATTTGTAAAAAAAACATATAATATGAGATCAAACACTTTTAATTTGTATGCAATCAGGCAGGCTCTTTCACTACATAGTTGAGGGTAAATCAAAAGGGAATTGAATAAGAAAATTGTATACTGTATGGCCATCAAACTGGTTCAAACATGTTGCATGATCTCCTCTCATCTAGACTGGTTTTCTATGAACAGAAGATGACATCAGTCTATAATGGGATATTGATACCATATTTTCTTGCTACTGCTGTCATCTTCTGGTATTAGAGACCAGAAAACTATTTGCACATAAAGGAAATTCCAAAGCAATGCATGGAGTTGATTGATTAACAGCAAGGGATTTTTTTTATTTATTTTTTTATTTTATACATTAACATTTTTATTGTAAGGCTATTTATGCAATTAACAAAGAAATAAAAATACATTGACCTTATTATCATTTAGAAAACAATTTACATGTTGTGAAATAAGGGGGATTAAGGAAGAAAGAGATGTAAAAGGTATGGAAGTAGCATGAGCTGAAATTCCTAGTAACCAAATAATTTTTTTAAGAAAGATTAATTCTGGTCTTATCATCATTCAGAATATTCTTGAAATAGTCATGATTGTTTATTAGGTTTTATTTGATTTAGGTAACCATTTATTTATTTTAATTATTATTTATTTATTTTGCATATTTTGTTTCCATATTTTTAAGTTTTTTTTTTAAGTTACATGGTTTCTTTAGTCTCTGTTTTTACTACTTTAAAAAAATAGCTAACTCAGGTAACCATTCAGCTATACAGTAATTGGATTCAATAGCGGGGTTTTTTTCCCAGCATTTTGGCAGGATTGATTTCACAGATCAATAGATTGAAATTTTTGAGTGTAACTTTACTGGTATTTATATATCTGTTTGTATTATAATTTTTACAAAATTATTTTTTAGAAGATTACATTGATAATAAATGTTATTATTGATTATTGAAGTTATGTGCAGGTGTTTTAATAAGTTGTTTACATCCTGAAAAAAAAATGCATTTATCTACACCTATAGAGAGATTGAAGACTTACTGAATCCCGATTTTTCAGAGATGGTCATACAAGAGCTGCCTTCTGGGCATTCGGTTACTTCACCTTTGCAATACTCAGAATTGGGACACTGGCCCTCATAACATTTAAGTTTTTCACCTAGAAAAAAACAAATATATAATAATAATACCAATATTAATTACAACGTGTTCTAATCAGCCAGGTAAATCATCGTCCTATCTACTGTATAATGCAAAATGTTACTCATTCTGCCAATGGCTGTAAAACTTCCAACAGGCAATATGCTATATATTTATGTATAAACCTTAAAGCATCTATGTCATGGGACCCTAAACTTTCTAAAAAAAGGGGCCGGTTTACTATTCCCTCAGACTTTAGGTGAGTCAGACAGTGGCCATTGGGAGTAGAAATTGTGCTGGTATCAGTGGGAGTAAACAATGCATCTTTGGTATTAGTTGGGACAAGTGTTCTGATTATAACTGTCCCAGCAAGATATAGCCACCCAAAAAAAAATTACATAAAAAAAAACTTAATAGAGGTTTTAACCCTTTCTTACTCTATACAAAACCTAAACTTAACCTAAGCCCCCCATCTCCACTAATAGAATAGAAAGGACTGGTTAATCATATGATACTTACATATGGATTTACTTTAAAATCTAGGAGTTGTCCCAAAAAAAATTGAATAATTTGGTCTAACTGGAGAGGTCCCAGAAACTATCAACACATCAGATTGTCATGAAGACTATGTCACTTGAGATCTCAATAATCTCTTGTCTTTGGTTTTTGGAGCTCTCTACACACATACTTCATAGTCATTTTATGTAAATTTTCATTCTCATCAGAATGTGAACAAAAACGACATCATGATCTTCAGGATCCTCATGGTACAGGATTCTCCAAATACCTCATGTGTTCTTCTTATCCTCCAAAATTGCAGAGATGAACTTCAAATTGCTGACCAGATGTCACTATACTTCTGTTAAATTACATCATACTACTGGACTACCACCTTACCTGTTGATGTGGCTGTGGCTTGGAGACCAACCATGCCCATGTTTGGTGGTCATGCCACATCTAAAAACCCTTTTGGGCAAATGTGAGATCTTTTATCCATCTAATCTCTGGTGTTCCAATATCGGATGACCCCCTGGGTCACACTTTTCCATTGTTCTCAAGAACCGATCAAGACTTACAAACAATCTATCATCCCCTACCTGCTAAACTCTGCTAAGTTATTGATCAGCAAATTCTCTCAATAAAATGATGATTCCAAACCATAGACCATATCTGCTCAATAGAAGATCTCAAACAAAAAGTTCCTGAAGCGCTAGAAACTGTAAGTTATATGTGGATATACGTAGATAAAACTAATACCCAGTGCATCTGCCAGCCACTGGAGAAATGGGAAACGAGAATCAAAAAACAAAAAAACAGCGCTCTATCTGTACCAGCACTAACAGCATTCTCTTGTAGTTGCTGGTCAATTGTCTACAGTGTAATAAACTAACTTTGAATTTAGTTCATGGTTCATATATATATATATATATATATATATATATATATATATTGGCTTAATCCTCTTTCACTAAAAAATGGGAATGCTGGTTGGCTTTCAACAATATCTCTCGCTATGCAGAGATTATGTCCTCGGATTAGAGTTCTTTCTTTCTTTCTTTCTTTCATTCTTTCTTTCTTTTTCTTTCTCTTTCTTTCTTTCTTTCTTTCTTTCTTTCTTTCTTTCTTTCTTTCTTTCTTTCTTTCTTTCTTTCTTTCTTTCCCTGCTCTTTACTCTTACTACTCTACAAAGTGTTGTAAAGTTAAGATAATTGAAATGATCAGTAACAACCTTCAACATAACCTACATTTTTAATTTGGTTGTTATGTACTTGCCGTAGAATGTGTAAGTTTCCTCCATGTTCTGCAACATTATCTTAACCACTTGAGGACCGCCGTATTGCCATTGTACGTCAGCACAATGGCACAGGCAGGCATAATCACGTACATCTACGTGATTGCCTTCCAGCGGGTGGGGGGTCCGATCGGACCCCCTCCCGCTGGATACGGCGGTCCGGTTCGTTCCAGGAGCGCTCCGTGATGAGGGGATGGCCGTTGGTTTTCGGCCACCCCCTCTGGATCGCTCCTGGCCAATGAGAAGCTTCCTCCCCTGTGTATTGTTTACACAGGAAGGAGGAAGTGATGTCATTCTCCTCGGGGCGGTCTTTTTGACCGGACTACGAGGAGAACAGTAAAAGTAAGTGTGCACCAACACTACACTGACATGTAGGTACACACAGGCACACAAACCCCCCCCGATCCCCCCCCCGATCGCCCCCCGATCCCCCCCCGCCCCCCCCTCCCCCCCCAGTCACAGTGTCACTGATTGCATTGATCATTTCTTTACTGATCAATGCATTCAGTGTCAGTTGTGACAGTAAAAACTGTCAGGACAGTTAGTGTTAGGTCCAGGGTAGCCCCCTATCACCCCCCAATAAAGATTTAACCCCCTGATTGCCCCTAGAGTTAACCCTTTCACCCCCTTTTGCCAGTGTCACTAAGCAATCATTTTTCTGATCGCTGCATGTGTCGCTAGTGTCGCTAGGTAGCTAGTTATTTTTTTAGGTTCACCGCCAGGTTTTTATATCGCTAGGTACCCCGATATACTACCCAATAATGTTTTTAACCCCCTGATTGCCGCTAGTTAACCCTTTCACCCCCTTTTGCCAGTGTCACTAAGCGATCGTTTTTCTGATCGCTGCATTAGTGTCGCTACAGTCGCTAGGTAGCTAGTTATTTTTTTAGGATCACCGCCAGGTTTTTATAGCGCTAGGTACCCCGATATACTACCCAATAATGTTTTTAACCCCCTGATTGCCGCTAGTTAACCCTTTCACCCCCTTTTGCCAGTGTCACTAAGCGATCATTTTTCTGATCGCTGCATGTGTCGCTAGGTAGCTAGTTATTTTTTTAGGTTCACCGCCAGGTTTTTATATCGCTAGGTACCCCGATATACTACCCAATAATGTTTTTAACCCCCTGATTGCCGCTAGTTAACCCTTTCACCCCCTTTTGCCAGTGTCACTAAGCGATCGTTTTTCTGATCGCTGCATTAGTGTCGCTACAGTCGCTAGGTAGCTAGTTATTTTTTTAGGTTCACCGCCAGGTTTTTATAGCGCTAGGTACCCCGATATACTACCCAATAATGGTTTTAACCCCCTGATTTCTGCTAGTTAACCCTTTCACCCCCTTTTGCCAGTGTCACTAAGCGATAATTTTTCTGAACGCTGCATCAGTGTCGCTAGTGTCGCTAGGTAGCTAGTTATTTTTTTAGGTTCACCGCCAGGTTTTTATAGCGCTAGGTACCCCGATATACTACCCAATAATGGTTTTAACCCCCTGATTGCTGCTAGTTAACCCTTTCACCCCCTTTCACCAGCGATCACAGTATAAGTGTCACTGGTGACGCTGGTTAGCCAGTTAGTTATTTAGGTTCCCCGTCAGGTTTTTATATAGCGCCAGGGACCCCCATATACTACCTAATAAAAATTTGAACCACCTGATTGCCCCTAGTTAACCCTTTCACCACTGATCACCGTATAAGTGTTACGGGTGACTCTGGTTAGTTTGTTTTTTATAGCATTTTATATTCAAATCCGGAAGGCAGTGCTTGGTTTTCGGGGTCCCGTACGTGGCTAGGCTCCCAAAAAGTCCCCCACATGTGGTATCCCCGTACTCGGGAGAAGCAGCAGAATTTATTTTGGGGTGTAATTTGACTTCTGCCCATAGCATGTGTGAGCAATATATCATTTAGTGACAACTTTGTGCAAAAAAAAAAAAGTTTGTAATATTCCCGCAACTTTTGGCAAAATATAAAATATTCCATGGACTCAACATGCCTCTCAGTAAATAGCTTGGGGTGTCTACTTTCCAAAATGGGGTCATTTGGGGGGTTCTGTGCTATTTTGGCATTTTATGGCCTTCGAAACTGTGATAGGTAGTGAGGAGTTAAATCAAAAATTTGCACCCTTAGAAATCCTGAAGGTGGTGATTGGTTTTCGGGGTGCCGTGCGCGACTAGACTCCCAAAAAGTCCCACACATGTGGTATCCCCGTACTCGGGAGAAGCAGCAGAATGTATTTTGGGGTGCAATTCCACATATAACCATGGCATGTGTGAGCAATATATCATTTAGTGACAACTTTTTGTAAAAAAAATTTTTTTTTTTTTTTTTGTCATTATTCAATCCCTTAGGACAAAAAAAATAAATATTCAATGGGCTCAACATACCCATCAGCAATTTCCTTGGGGTGTCTACTTTCCAAAATGGGGTCATTTGGGGGGGATTTGTACTGCCCTGCCATTTTAGCACCTCAAGAAATGAGATCGGCAGTCATAAATTAAAAGCTGTGTAAATTCCAGAAAATGTACTCTAGTTTGTAGACGCTATAACTTTTGCGCAAACCAAAAAATATTCGCTTATTGACATTTTTTTTACTAAAGACATGTGGCTGAATAAATTTTGCCCTCAATGTATGACTAAAATTTAGTTTATTCGATTTTTCTTATAACAAAAAGAAGAAAATATCTTTTTTTTTCAAAATTTTCGCTCTTTTTCCATTTATATCGCAAAAAAAAAAAATCGCAGAGGCAATCAAATACCATCAAAAGAAAGCTCTATTTGTGGGAAGAAAAGGACGCAAATTTCGTTTGGGTGCAATATTGCATGACCGCGCAATTACCAGTTAAAGCAGCGCAGTGCGAAATTGCAAAAAGACCTCTGGTCCTTAAGGTATTTATTGGTCCGAGGCTGAAGTGGTTAATAAACATTTATTTAAAAAAAAAAAGTTCTCTCTCTTTCACCAGCTACTTGACACCTATTAATGCCATGACTACTATGTAAGCCACTGTACACATTGGTGCAAAATCAATGATTGTATTTACCTTTGTTGTAATTTCTCTAAAAACAATAACAACTCAAAAAAAAAAAATAATGAAGGCTTGTATTTCATATTTGCATTATTTTCTTACCTGTAGAAAGACCAAAGAAGAGAAGTAATAGGACAACACCAATGGTCTTCATTTTTTTAGCTCCTAAATGTCTTGGATGTTTGAGATCTTGTGATGCTTCACACAAGATTTAATTCCTCCATAAATGCTGCAATATATTTAATTATAATGGTCAATAGGCGGTACCGGTATTTATTAAATTATTTTATTATTAAATTATTATTTACTTTTGTGGTGTTGTTTGTTTAATAATAAAAATTATTTATAATGATCATTGCAGAACAGCAATTTGCGAATGTAAATGTTTAAAAATAATATTTACATTGACTTTGGATCAAGCTCAACAATCTGAATCCAGCAATAGATGAACTCCCAGTGAAATACACATTTGGTTAGCCCTAAGGATGAAACTGAATACTTTTTGTGCATTTCATTTGTGATATACAGTCACCAATAGATAATGAATCATACTAGTATATTCAGTGCAGCGCTTATAAAACTATGGTCAAAAAAATATGTGTTAAAATTTACCTAAACACATATAAAACAAGTATTTCTAAACATCCAATAATATAAAATATGTCATCAAATCTATATCAAATGTGCATGTGATATTGTATGTGATTACACTGTGCAAACACCAAAATAAATATCCACAAACATTTCCAAACTTACAGTGGGGGAAATAATTATTTGATCCCCTGCAGATTTTGTATGTATGCCCACTTACATAGAAGGTAAGTCTATACTTTTTATCATAGGTGAATTTTAAATGATAGAGACAGAATATCAACCAACAATCCAGAAAAAAACACGATACAAATTTTATAAATTGAGTTTCAATTCAGTGAGTAAAATATGTTTTTGATCCCTAAGCAAAACATGACTGAGAAACCCTTGTTGGTAAGTACAGAGGTAAGATGTTCCTTGTAGTTAGTGACCAGGTTTGCACACATCTCAGGAGGGATGTTGGTCCACTGTTCTCATGGCCGTCCTTAATATTGATTGGACCCTGGGCAAAAATGTTCTTCCACCCCCCATTCAATTCTACTCTCCACCTGCTCTGAGACATACAATAAATAGCAGCTAGACTCAAAATCAGTTTACTATATCAGATCAGGCAGCAATTGCGATTGGTTGCCAGCGATTGCAGCATATCATTACTGCTTATTGACTGGTTGCTAGAGGTTACATCACACATTTTGGCTCACTGATTAGTTGCTAAAGGTTACAGCAAATTATTTCTGCTTGTTAATTGGTTGCTAGAGTTTACTGTACAGTAATACTGCTCACTTATAGGTTGCTAGAGGTTACAGCACATCATCTCCTCACTGCAGGGGGGCATGATATTCATATGAATGCTGCCTTTATTTACATATCAATGCCGACGGCCGCAGCTATTTAATTATGAATGCCGCCGCTATTTACATATGCATGTCTGTTATTTACATGTAAACACTACAGGTCTACAACTGGGTCTGCAGGTGAGTCATCTGTACTCAACAATAAGGCAGAGCTGGCCAGTATTAGTAGCAGCACTTCACACTCAGATTTTGGGACACAGCACAGGACTAAAACTTCAAGGGACAAGGGAATTTAAACTGGGATAGTTAGCAAGTATGAGGCAGCTGCTTTGGGCCCCACAACAATGACAGGGCCCAGGGGCCTTTTAAAATAAAGGGGGCCTCCAGGTCCCACTATATGTCTCCCTCATATTAGTACTATATTCTTGTTTGTGCATCAGGATTTGGGAAAGTGCCCTTATCCCTTAATTTTGGTATAAGGGTGCCTTGGAAGGGAGAAGGCTTTCTTCCCACCCTTACAAGGAACCACCTGATGTTCAAAGGCATGTGGCCTGCCCTGGTACAGCAACGGGAGTTGAGGTGATCGCTCTCTTCCCTGACCATCCAGGCTGTTATAATCTAACAATAAATGTTAGACTATAAAGATATAATGTTTATAGATCCCCTTTTTTTTAAATAAAATTGACATTTATAAACCCTGTAAGCCCTTGTACACACGGTCGGACATTCTGACCACAAAATTCGTCTGATTTTTTCAGACGTATTTTGTCTGAAACTGATGTCGCATACACACGGTCAAAGTTGTCGGAAAATCTGATAGTTCAGAACGTGATGACGTTCGTTCATTACAACGGGACTACGTTCAGGCTAGTAGCCAATAGCTTTTCTCTCGTAATTTTATCTGAGCATGCGTGGCATTTTGTCCGATCTGAATTCTCTACAAACGATCGGACAAAGTCTGATCAGATCATGTTGTCAAAGATTTTATATCCAGCTCTCAAACTTTGTTGGTCAGACATTCCGACGGAATTTTCCATCGGAATGTCCAACCATGTGTACAAGGGCTAACAGGTAATACACAACCATATACCTTTGTGGTAGTAGCACAGATTTTTTTTTCAAAACCAAACTATAGGTTTAAAAACCTAAATAAAATAGCATTGACTTTCAAAAATGATATTAACTCTTAAAACTTATATGACATTTTAACTATTGGTTATTGGGATTTTTTATATTTCATTTATGTTTTATTTTTCTGTAACATCTGTTGGGCTGAACAGCAACCAAGCAACATGTATAGTAAAGGTGGATGTTTTCTCTTAGATAATATTTGCAGTTCTGGGTCTTCCCCAGAGACTTGTTGGTAGAAGAGATTATGCCATAGGGACATTGCTGCAGTTGTGTTTTTTTCCAATCCAAAATAGTGTTTTTGCTTTAGCTGCCCCTAGCAAGATGGAACCTAAAGCAGGATTTATAAATGACATGAAAACCTACAATACTATAATAATGCATAATAATATATGGCTCAATGAAAATAGACCATCGTTTCCTTTAACCTTGATGCTGTTAGAGTCCTTTATTTCCATTGTTTGCCCCCCCCCCCCTTTTGTTCACCGTAGAACATGTCCACAGAGCCTACATGTACATTATCTCACAAAAGTGCATACACCCCTCACATGTTGGTAAATATTTTATTATATCTTTTCATATGACAACACTGAAGAAATGACACTTTGCTACAATGTAAAGTAGTGAGTGTACAGCTTGTATAATGGTGTAAATTTGCTGTCCCCTCAAAATACCTCAACACACAGCCATTAATGTCTAAACCGCTGGCAACAAAAGTCAGTACACCCCTAAGTGAAAATGTCAAAATTATTTTCAAAGTGTGAATATTTTGTGAGGCCACCATTATTTTCCAGCACTGCCTTAACCCTCTTGGGCATGGAGTTCACCAGAGCTTCACAGGTTTCCATTGGAGTCCTCTTCTACTCCTTCATGACGACATCATGGAGCTGGTGGATGTTTGAGATCTTGCGCTCCTCCACCTTCAGTTTGAGGATGCCCCACACATGCTCAGTAGGGTTTAGGTCTAGAGACATGCTTGGCCAGTCGATCACCTTTACCCCCAGCAGTGTTGCCAACCTACCAGACTGAAATTTACTGGCACGACACCCAAAATTTACTGGCAAAGCCAAATTTTAACTGCCTTTTACAAAAGTTACAAAATTACAGTTTTAAGTGCAAATTTCAGTATTTAGGCTACAAACAAGTACACTATCTTAATAGCAATGCAATTTAAGGTAGATACAGTATTAAAGGTAAAAAAAAAACATTTCTGTTATTTTCAATATAAAAATAGTCCATTAGATTTTGTTCACCAGTGCACCTCTTATCACCATCACCACCACCACCTCCTGCTACCATCACCACCTCCTTCTGCCACCACCTGTCACTACCAGCTCCTACCACTACCGTCACCTCCTGCCCCAACCAGCTCCTGCCACTACCGTCACCTCCTGCCACCACCAGCTCCTCCTGCCACCATCACCTCCTGCCCCAACCAGCTCTTACCACCCCCAGCCCCCTCCAACTCCTACCACCATCACCAGCTCCTGCCACAAGCTCATCCTGCCAGTCTCCCACCATCAGGTCCTCCTGCCACAAGCTCCTCTGGCCCCCACCAGTTCTTGCTACAAGCTCCTCCTGCCCCCACCAGCTCCTGCCACCAGCTTCTCCTGCCCCCACCAGCTCCTGCCACCATCACCAGCTCCTCCTGCCACCACTAGCTCCTCCTGCCACCACCTTCCCCCACCAGCTCCTGCCATCATCACCAGCTCCTGCCACAAGCTCCTCCTGCCCCCACCAGCTCCTGCCACCATCACTAGCCACCACCTCCTCCTGCCACCACCAGCTCCTCCTGTCACCACCTGCCCCCACCAGCTCCTGCCATCATCACCAGCTCTTGCCACAAGCTCCTCCTGCCCCCACCAGCTCCTGCCATAAGCTCCTCCTGTAACCACCAGCTCTTCCTGGCCCCACCAGCTCCTGCTACAAGCTCCTCCTGTCCCCCCCAGCTCCTGCCACAAGCTCCTCCTGCCCCCCACCAGCTCCTGCCACAAGCTCCTCCTGCCCCCACCAGCTCCTGCCACCTTCTGCCCCCATCAGCTCCTGCCACCATCATCAGCTCCTGCCTCAAGCTCCTCCTGCCCCCACCAGCTCCTGCCACAAACTCCTCCTGCCCCCACCAACTCCTGCCACCTCCTGCCCCTACCAACTCCTGCCGGCAGCTCCTTCTGTCACTGCCAGCTCCTCCTGTCACATCCTGCCCCCACCAACATCACCAGCTACTCCTGTCACCGCCAGCTACTCCTGTCACCGCCAGCTTCTCCTGTCACCGACCAGCTCCTCCTGTCACCTCTTGCCCCCACCACCTCCTCCTGCCACCACCAGCTCCTCCTGTCACCACCTGCCCCCACCAGCTCCTGCCATCATCACCAGCTCCTGCCACAAGCTCCTCCTGCCCCCACCAGCTCCTGCCATAAGCTCCTCCTGTAACCACCAGCTCTTCCTGGCCCCACCAGCTCCTGCTACAAGCTCCTCCTGTCCCCACCAGCTCCTGCCACAAGCTCCTCCTGCCCCCCATCAGCTCCTGCCACAAGCTCCCCCTGCCCCCACCAGCTCCTGCCACCTTCTGCCCCCATCAGCTCCTGCCACCATCATCAGCTCCTGCCACAAGCTCCTCCTGTCCCCACCAGCTCCTGCCACAAGCTCCTCCTGCCCCCCACCAGCTCCTGCCACAAGCTCCTCCTGCCCCCACCAGCTCCTGCCACCTTCTGCCCCCATCAGCTCCTGTCACCATCATCAGCTCCTGCCACAAGCTCCTCCTGCCCCCACCAGCTCCTGCCACAAGCTCCTCCTGCCCCCACCAACTCCTGCCACCTCCTGCCCCTACCAGCTCCTGCCGGCAGCTCCTTCTGTCACTGCCAGCTCCTCCTGTCACATCCTTCCCCCACCAACATCACCAGCTCCTGTCACCACCAGCTACTCCTGTCACCGCCAGCTTCTCCTGTCACCGCCAGCTCCTCCTGTCACCTCCTGCCCCCACCACCAGCTCCTGTCACCGCCAGCTCCTCCTGTCACCTCCTGCCCCCACCACCATCACCAGCTCCTGTCACCGCCAGCTCCTCCTGTCACCTCCTGCCCCCACCAACATCACTGCCAGCTCCTCCTGTCACCGCCAGCTTCTACTGTCACCACCAGCTCCTGCCACTTCATGCCCCCACCACCATCACTAGCTCCTGTCACTGCCAGCTCCTGCCACCTCCTGCCCCCACCAGCTCCTGCCATCATTACCAGCTCCTGCCACAAGATCCTCCTGCCCCCATCACCTCCTTTATTTTTTACCTTAAAGCAAGGAAGTCTGAGAAAGCAGGCTTGCCCTGAGCTGGTCCGATTGTTCTGTGGATGCCTGGGCAGCTGCAGGGCAGGGCTGGGCTGTGCTTTTACTGAATCATCTGGGCAGACCACCGCCGGCACTACGAAGGCAAGACTCCTCCATTCCACCACCTGCTCAGCTACTGTATTTTTAAAGGCTGGCTTCCGTCAAATCTGCCCCCTCGGCCCAGGGCGGAATACAGGATCGGCTCAGCTCGGGAGTCGGGCAGCTCGCCGGAAATGCGCATGCGCACTTCAAAGCCGACCTGATTACAGATATTTTTTACTGGCACGTTTGTCCTATCACGGACATTTACGGACAGGGAGAAAGTGCCTTGTTTTTATGGGCTGCCGGTAAAAATACGGGCGGTTGGCAACACTGACCCCCAGCTTCTGTATCACTGCAGTGGTTGTCTTGGAGGTGTGTTTGGGGTCGTTATCATGCCGGAATACTGCCATACAGCCCAGTCTACGAAGGGAGAGGATCATGCTCTGCTTCAGTATGTCACAGTACATGTTGGCATTCATGGTTCCCTCAATGAACTGTAGCTCCCCAATTTCGGCAGCACTCATGCAACCCCAGACCATGACACTCCCACCACCATGCTTGACTGTAGGTAAGACACACTTGTCTTTGTATTCCTCACCTGGTTGCTGCCACACACGCTTGACTGTACATGCAGACTCTGCGGACATGTTCTACTACGAACAAAAAAGGGAGTCAAGCCATGGCTATTAAGGAATCTAACAGCATCAAGGTTAAAGTAAATGATAGTCTATTTTTATTGAGCCATATATTATTATGCATTATTATAGTATTGTAGGATTTCATGTCATTAACAAATCCTGCTTACAGGCTTTTTATATGTCTATTTTTTATATTTTATAAAACTGATCTATAAATGTTATATTTTTATAATCTAGCATGTATTAATTTGACTATTGGCTGCCTATTTTGCATCTTAGGCCGCGTACACACGCGGGGACTGTTCGCCCAACTTTGTCCGCTGAACAGTGTTTCGGCCGACAGTCCGCTCGTGTGTGGGCTTTCAGCGGACAGTTTCAGCGGACAGTCCGCTGAACAAGTTTTTTCGGAAATTCCGAAAAACTGTCCGCTGAAACTTTGTTTCAGCGAACAGTCCCCTCGTGTGTAGGCTTGTTCGTCAAACTAAGTTCCGCGCATGCTCAGAAAAGATTTACACGCCGAAAGTTATAATGCAGTGTATAGGACGTCGTATTTTCCGTCCCGTCGTACGTGCCGTTCACGTCATCGCGCACAGTTTCAGCAAACTGTTCGTTCGTCGTGTGTGGCCATGTCCGTCCATGCTAATTTTGAGCGGACTGTTTGCCGAAACTGTTTGACGGACAAAGTTGGGCGAACAGTCCCCGCGTGTGTACGCGGCCTTAGTCCTATACTGCAGCTCCAAATGACTGCTTGAGATGGCAAATTACAAAGGTGTTGTTAGTTTATAACTTGCAAACTTAAAAATAAAGTTAAAAATACACTATGTTACCAAAAATATTGTGACTCCTGGCGCTACACGCACATGAACTTTAACCACTTGGGGACCGCCTAACGGGGATGTACGTGATTTTTTTGAAGAGGGATATCTCGGTAACGGCAGCAGCTGCTGCCACAACCGAGATGTCCATCTCTTCAGGCGGCGGTCCTCTGTACGATAACGGTGGTCTCCGCAGCGGATTCGCCGCGAGATCACCGCTATCGGCGGCGGGAGAGGTGCTCCCCCCCCTCCTGCCGCCCTCCCGCATCTTCCGCCGCTTACCGGAGCCGTCGGTAGTGGCGGAGGCGATCGGGTCCTTCCATCTGCTGGGCATAGAGACAAGTGAGGCTAAGATGGCCCCCACTCGTCTCTATACCCTAGCAGGGCGGAAGCGACGTCAAAACGTCACTTCCGCCCATACCTCTTAAAGGTATATTTTTTTTTAAATGTCAGATTTTTTTTTTTTTTTTTTTTTTTTTTTTTTTGCATTTTAGCCCAAATATGAGATCTGAGGACTTTTTGACCCCAAATCTCATATTTAAGAGGACCTGTCATGCTTTTTTCTATTACAAGGGATGTTTACATTCCTTGTAATAGGAATATAAGTGATCCATTTTTTTTTTTTTTTAAAACAGTGTAAAAATAAATCAAATCAATGAAAATAAATAAGAAGAAAAAAAAATTTTTTTTAAAAAACACCCCGTCACGACGAGCTTGCGCACAGAAGCGGGCGCATACGTGAGTATGGGAGAGTTTGTTTTCACTTGTCTATGCTTTATGGTCTTCTGGCTATATAGTGAATATACAGGTCTACAGTTATCACACTGTTGACCCTTTGTGGCTGCTGAGTATATCATAAATTATACCATTTGAGATGAGTTCCATGTGACCTTCTGTGGATTGGGTATTGATGCCTGGGTGCATCTTTTAAATTGTTTTGACATATCTCCCTGTGTTCATGCTTTAATTTTTGTAGATCTTTATGCTGTGATGTTTATATCATTGTGAACTCAGACTACGTATGCTGTTTTTTTGCTGCTATCCCGTGTGTGCTGCTCACTGGGTAAGCTAACCCTAGAAACATAGAAAAGTGACAACAGAAAAAGACGTGTAGTCCATCAATTCTGCCAAAGTTTTTTGTGTTTTTTTTTCTTTAGTTTTCAAGCATAGATCTATGTTTGTCCCAAGCATGTTTGAAGGCTTTTAGTCTTGACTATCTCTGCTGGAAGTGTATTCCAAGTATCAACTACCTTTCAATAAAATAATACTTTCTAGAATTAGTTTTGAACTTTCCTCCAGTTAGTTTGAGGTCATGTCTCCATGTTCTTGATTTTGGTTTCATATTGAAAAACTTGCCTTTTTGAACCTTATTCTCGCCTTTCCATTTCTTTCGTCAAGAATGTACAAATTACGCTCCTGAAATTGCTCTGGACATGTCTTATCCCCCAGACCTTTCACAATTTTTCTTTCCCATCTCTGAAAAAAAATGAACTTTGTCAATTGGTAGTAAGAGTTCCCAAATTTGTTGGTTTAATGCCGCGTACACATGACCGGACTTTCCGGCAGACTAAGTCCGACGATCTTCCCAACAAACTTTTCAGCGGAGTTCAGATGGACTTCTGAACGAACGGACTTGCCCACACACGATCACTCCAAAAGTACGCACGTTTAGAATGCGGTGACATACAGCACGTAGGACGGGACTAGAAAAAGGAAGTCCAAGACCCAGTACGCCACCCTTTGGGCTCGTTCTGCTGATCGCGTGTTTATCTTGTGTTAGTAGAAGTTTGGTTAGAGACGATTTGCGCTTTTCAGACACCAGCTTATTCCGATCGTTTTACTACGGTTCAGTTTGTGCTTGTGGGGTTTGTATCTGGTTTTCAGTGCGTGTTGTACCTGTATATCAGGGCATTCTGGTCCACGCATTCCTGTTGTTCAGCTCACTCTTCACAGGCCTTGCTATTTTTCAGTGCATTTGTGTAAATTTGTTCTGACAAGCCGACCGTTTTGAAGCCATGATGCATGGACGTACTCGTTCTTGAGTTCATGCTGTGTGGGGGCATGGTGTTGGGGTTAATACTTTGGCCCGAGCCCGATCCATGAACAGGGCGAGGAGGAGTTCATGGACCAAGAATTGGTTACTCCAGCGTGACCAATTCTCGCACATGCCTTTGCTTCGTGAGATCCAGGAGAATAATCCTGAGGATTTCAGGAATTATCTCAGGATGATGGACCCCGTTTTTCACCATCTGTTGGCTTTGCTGACCCCTTATACCAGCAGACAGGATACCTGTATGCGGCAAGCCATCACTCCGGAGCAAAGGCTAGTCGCCATGTTGCGGTACTTGGCGACTGGGAGAAGCCTTCAGGACCTCAAGTTCTCAACAAGCGTCTCCCTCCAGGCTCTGGGGATCATTATCCCAGAGACCTGTTCTGCCATCATTCAGGTCCTGCAGAAGGACTGTATTAAAGTAAGTTTTATCCTTTAACATTAAATTATACAGTATGTATTTAATGTTTGCTAATGTATTGTATTTATTTCATCATTACCTAATTACCATGACTGGAATATGCTGTGAATGTCCCCTTTATTAAGACTCCTTTTTTGGCATACATGCATATTAGCCTTCACTAACCTCCCCATGCTATTCTGGGCCCATATACACCGACAGCCTAGTCCCTTTAACAATGTATATTGTCAGCTCCATTGTACTGCTTTCCCCGAAACACCCCCTAAAATGTGTCCAAATGTAATATGTGTCCATAAATTCATTTATAACCCTCCCCCACCCCCTAAAATGTGTCAAAATGTAATGTGTGTCCTTAAATTCATTTATGACCTTCCCCCACCCCCTAAAATGTGTCCAAATGTAATGTGTGTCCTTAAATTCATTTATAACCCTCTCCCACCCCCTAAAATGTGTCCAGATGTAATGTGTGTCCTTAAATTCATATATAACACTCCCCCACCCACCCCCCACCCCCTCATACAATTGTTATACTGATTTTGTGCAAGATAATATTTTTGTGTAATCTGCTTGCAATGTTATGTGCAAAAGTACTTATATTTGTTTTTTCTTGCTTGACTCCACAGTTTCCTTCAACGCCACAGGAATAGCAGACTGTGGCCTTCCATTTTGCTGACCGTTAGGACTTTCCCAACTGTGGAGGGGCGATAGATGGGAAACATGTACACATTGTGCCATCACCCCATTCGGGGTCTTACTATTACAACTACAAGGGGTTTAATAGTGTAGTGTTGATGGCGGTGGTGTCTGCACAATATGAATTAATGTATGTGGATGTGGGGAAGAATGACTGGATGTCGGGTGGAGGGTTTTTCTCCCAGACAGAGTTCTACAAGTGTCTCCAGACTGGTGGCCTGGGATTGCCACCTGATGCGCATAACGTGGAAGGACTCCCCTTTGTCTTCATTGCGGATGAAGCTCTTGGTCTGGGCGATCACCTGATGGGTCCATTCCCCCAAAGGACCCTCACTCTGGAGAGGATGGTTTTTAACTACCGGCTGACCAGAGCGAGAAGAGTTGTGGAGAATACCTTTGGGATAATGGCCAGCTGGTTCCGCCTGTTTCTGACAGCAATTAATATGGCGGACTACAAAATAAACAACATCATCCTGTGCTGTTGCGTCCTACATAATTTTTTAAGGAAACATTCTCAAAATTATCTTTAATCAGTTGGGCCTGAGGACTTATTCCGGAATCTTCCCTGACAGGCCTGGATACTGGCCATACTGGCTTGGCTCCCCAAGGCACAAATAAAGTTCGGGAGAGATATGTGAATTATTTTAGGGGGCCATTGCAATGCCAGAAAATGTTTAAAATTTATCTTAATTAAAAAAATGTTTGCTGCCAAAATCTAGAGTTTTATTTCTTGCTTGCTTTTCTTTTTGACTGTCTCCTAGGTTCTCCTAGTGCACTTGTAGTGCCAAGTGGATTTCCCTTTAGTAAATTAGCCCCATTGTCACTGTAAACACAAAATTACTTACAAAACTTGTATTGAGTAGGGATGAGCCAAACACCCCCCTGGTCGGTTCACATCCAGAACATGCGATTCTGGACCAAAAAATTTATTTGAACACACGAACACCATTAAAGTCTATGGGACTCGAACGTGAAAAATCTAAAGTGCTAATTTTAAAGGCTTATATGCTAATTATTGTCATAAAAAAGGTTTGGGGACCCGGGTCCTGCCCCAGGGGACATGTATCAATGCAAAAAAAGTTTTAAAAACTACAGTTTTTTCGGGAGCAGTGATTTTAATAATGCTTAAAGTGAAACAATAAAAGTGAAATATTCCTTTAAATTACCTGGGGGTGTCTATAGTATGCCTGTAAAATGGTGCATATTTCCCATGTTCAGAAAAGTCCTTGCACAAAATGTAATTTCTAAAGGAAAAAAAGTCATTTAAAAGTACTTGCGGCTATAATGAATTGTCGGGTCTTGGCAATACAGATGAAAGTCATTGAAAAAAATGGCATGGGGATTCCTCCCACCAGGCCCTTTGGGTCTGGTATGAATATTAAGGGGAACCCCGAACCAAAATGAATTTTTTTTTTTTGCATGGGGTCCCCCAAAATTACATTACCGGGCCAAAATTAACAAATTTTTTTTTTTTTTAAATGGCGTAGGGGTCCCCCTCAAAATCCATGCCAGACCCTTCAGGGTGGAATTGGAGAAGGCCCAATGCCTCCTCTATGAGGGAATTTTTGCTGAGGCCCTTCAGAAGGGGTTGAGGTGCCATTGTTCACTAAAAACAGCCATATATATGAGCAAGCCCCTCAAGCCCCTACTCCTCCTCCTCCTGCCACAAGTCCATCAACAGAGGCACATACTCCAAGGAAGGCTGCAGGGAAGCCGGGAGGGAAGGCTGCAGCGAAGAGAAGAAAGTGATGGCCTGGCTTCAGTCTGGTCTGACAGAAGACGCAGGCTGTGGTATCTGGGGACAGATATGTCATCTGATGCTGGTCCTGATCTCTGGGATTCCTGGACCAGATTGTGCTCCCGATTTTGTTTTCCACTGACTTGATGTGTGCCCTGGGGTGCAAAAGGCTTCACAAATTCTAAAAGTTTCTCCAGTGTTGCCTTCCTCTTTATTTTGTTAACCTGAATAAATGGATATTTTATTTTCCCTAAATACTTACCTATGTGTTTTTATTCAAAAAGGACAGTTTGTCTGTGAGGAGGCAGGTACATTTAAAAAATCTGAAGGGTAGATCTGAAATGAGGGGAAGCTCTGCTGCTCTGCTTTTATCATCCAATCATGTGCAAGATAAAATGCTGTTTGTTATTTTCCTTGCATGTCACCCTTGGATCCACAGCGACTGCACTTTCAGTGCAATTTTAAGTGCACTTTGCACTTGTAGTTTGCACTTGTAGTGCAAAATGATTTTGCCTTTCATAAATAACCCCCTATGTCAAATTAGCAAGGGACACCAACCTCCTTAAGGTTAATAAAAAATACAAGATAATAATATTGTGGTAATTTGAAAGTAAAAAAAAAAAAACGAAATATATGGAGATCACTAGAAAATAATTTTTAAGTAATTGTTAAGATTTTTAAGTAAAAAGATAAGTATAAAAAATAATTGGAAACATTATTTATGGAGATTGGGCTTTTAAAAACTAGAATATTACTCATGAGATGAGGATAAATAATGAAGAAAGAAGTTTGTGATAAGTCTGTGTGAATATGAGCAGCAAAATAACTTCATTTTTCCGGCATTATAAAGAAGAAAAGAATGTGCTGTATTAAAAGATCACAGAATTAGCAGCGTGAGCAATGTGCTAGCTTCAATACGAATGCTACTTTTACCACACCAAGCAATTCCGTCTTGTACGTGCTTCAGAGCATGCGTTGTTTTTGGTCCGTCCGACTAGCACACAGACGAATGGTTTTCCAGATAGAAATTCGAGTCCGTCGGACAGATTTGAAACGTGTTCTATTTCCAGGTTCGTCTGAGTTTTTGAAGAAAAAAGTCAGTTGTAGCCCACACACAATCATAATATCCAACGGATTGATTCCGTCTGACCTTTTCTGCCGGAAAGTCGTGTGTATGCGCATTACAAGATATTGTTATGTAGACAGCATGCTGTACCTATTTTTTTCCTACAGATAATGTAATCTTTCCAATACTCCTGGAGAAGCAGAGGAACCACAAAACATGTTGAGAAGAACTAGATAAACATATCTAAGATTGTATCATCTGATTTATGGTACTTACTAATATCATTTTATGGTAACACTAGTTTTATTTTGGGGAGTGATCAATGTGATATTTTCGGCATGATACGTGTACTCTATGTATTTTATATACTCCTTGTAATAAAGTATATTGGTTCTAAATGTTTATATGTTGTAATGTCTATGGTGGTACCATGAAAGTCCACATTGCCTCAACTATAATCTCATCTACAGAGTAATTTTGGGACGTAGGTACCTAAGTTCTGTGAGAATACATTTTTCAGCACATGTTCCACATATTGAAACAGTTGGCTGCTACCCACATATCCTGTATGATTGCCTATTTATGGCCCAAGCATTGTCAGTATTGCCCCAGCTTTACCTCTGTATTGTCAAGTTCCCAGGTGTGAAAAAACAGTATTCCAGAAGCTATGTTAGAAAATGTACAATTTACAGGGAGGATAAGAGCAAAGAGCGAGCAACATTTAACAGGTGACTTTTCTTCCATTTTAACATATTTAAGGTATTATGACTGCTCTCTAATACACAGGGTCACATCAGCTTTATGGGCTGCCTCTACTCATAAGGGTCAGTTACTACAAGAGAGCCACTAATGGCAGTGGCATTTCTCTCTTATGCCACACGATCAGATTTTCTGATGGAAAATGTTGGATGAGAGCTTGTTGGTGGTAAGTCCGACCATGTGTATGCTCCATCAAACATTTGTTGTCGGACCTTCCGCCAACAAATGTTGGCTACCATGTTCTCAAATTTTCCGCCAACAAATGTGTGTTGTCGGATTTTCCGATCATGTGTACACAATTTACATAATTACATAGTTAGTAAGGTTGAATAAAGACACCAGTCCATCCAGTTCAACCTGAGCATCTACAATTGTCCTTATCCCTGTACATTGGACGCTCACATCGGTCCCTACCCTCAAGGAGCCCACAAAACCAGCGTTCGTAATGGAGATATCACATTGGCTCTCCATACAACTTTTACGTCACTATGTTCGTAATTGTTGGCCAACATATGTGTGACCATGTGTATGCAAGACAAGACTTTTACAATGCTACTCTTATGCCGCATACACACGAGCGGACTTTTCAACATCCAAAGTCAGACGGACTGATTCCGTCAGACTATTCGATCGTGTGTGGGCTGCAACGGACTTTTGATTTACCAAAGTCTGACGGACTTTAGAATATGGAACATGCTTCAAATTTTCCCGACGGAACTCCGCCGGACCCGGTCCCTTCGAAAAATTCGCTCGTGTGTATGCTATTCCGACGGACTAAAACCGACGCTAGGGCAGCTATTGGCTACTGGCTATGAACTTCCTTATTCGAGTCCAGTCGTACGTCATCACGTTCGAAACCGTCGGAGTTTAGTGTGATTGTGTGTGGCCAAGTCCGCTCAGTCGAAAAGTCCGTTAGAACTCTGTCGGAACTCCGGCAGAACTCCTTCGGAAGTCTGTCGGACATAAGTCCTCTCGTGTGTACGGGGCTTTAAAGGGTCAGTACAAGTTTTGTTGCTAAAATATTGAGATTTTTTGTTACTTTGGGTATTCTATGCCCTTAAACCCCTTTCCTTAGTTGATAGTGCAAATAAACCTTGAAAACTAAAATGATTGGCTCCCAACTGTTTGTTCTGCCCTATAATAAGACAAAGGTCCACTCCCATATGTTACAGTGCTAGCCTTCCAGGCTTCATTGAATCATCTTTCACTGCTCAGAAGTGAGAAGTGCTACAATAGTTGTATCCATAGTGCAGTTTTCTTGCTGGTTAGGTGCAATAAATTGAAGTTTTATGCAATGAAATGAGACACCGGAGACAATTTGGTGGCAGAGTAAAGCATTGTTTTACTGAAGCTTATAGCTCAGGACAGAGTCCAGGTACAATATCTTGGCGGTTACAAAATGGTGCATTTCTCGAGCAGTTGCAAAAATATAGCAAAGATTTTCCTGCATGAAAGATCGACACATCAAAGGTCTTAAAGTCTACCTGTAGTTAACTGAAATTGAAAGTTCAGTTGGGCTTTCATTTTTCATAATCCATTGTATACCTTATGGACTTTTTTTGTGTTCTGGTGCACAGTCATATTGGAACAGGAAGGGGCCATCTGAAAACTGTTCCCACAAAGATGGGAGCATGAAATTGTCCAAAATGTCTTAGTATGCTAACGCCTTTGGAGTTCCCTTCACTGAAACTAAGATGCTAAGCCCAACCCCTGAAAAACAACCCCACACCATAATCCCAACACCACCAAATGATTTGGACTAGTGCACAAGAAAGGTCCATTAAGACATGAATGAGTGAGTTTGGGGTGGGGGAACTTGACTGGCCTGCACGGAGTCCTGACCTTCAACTGATAGAACACCTCTGGGATGAATTAGAAAGACTGTGCCTTCCAACATCAGTGCCTGACCTGATAAATGCACTTCTGGAAGAATGGCCAAACATTCCCATAGACCCACTAATAAACCTTGTGGACGGCCTTCCCAGAAGAGTTGAAGCTGTTATAGCTGCAAAGGGTGGTAATATTGAACCCCAAGGTCTAAGACTGGGATGCCATTAAAGTTCATGTGTGTGTAAAGGCAGGTGTCGCAATACTTTTGGTAATATAATGTATATGCCTACAGATGACTTTCATTGGTTAAAAAGGGATATGTCAACATTCTGTAATGTTATAGAATGTAATGCATTGCAAAGTGCTGCTATTATTGCATATTTCATATATTGGGGACTGCAAACATCTACAGTATATGCAGATGAACTTATTGAAAGATAGACCTTTACTATTGTAGTGACGCTTATACACAGTGAACATGGAAGAGAACAGAGGAAGCTGAAGAACAGAAGGTTTCATAAAAGGGGAGCATGGTAAAACGTAGCTGAATGGATAGGGTCCTGCTTTTATTATAATGTGAGTTGATGTCAATTTCCTGTACCATATCCCAATATTCCTTTAATTTTTTTTATGCTTAGGCTGATGCTTGGGTTTTGGTAGCCAGCACCCATACTTTGAAATCGACTTCATGTGGTATCCAACCACTTGGCTCTGGTCGTTGTTACAACTCAGATTCGACATGCATCCCTGGACTGAAAATTTGGTTTCAACTCCATCTGTAAGGACAAAGTAATCAGCATTAACAGGATGAATGTCCATTGTCCAGTCAAACATTAACATATGGCCTTCAGCCACTTCCTATCCGGGCCAATTCTGACACTTCACTCCTCCATGTAAAAATCAGCTTTTTTTGCTAAAAATTTATGCCCCGTACACACAAGCGGAATTTCCGTAGGAAAAATCTTGGATGTTTTTTCTGACGGAATTCCGCTGAAGCGTGGCTTGCATACACACGGTCGCACAAAGTTTCTCTGAACTTTTGACCGTCAAGTACACTGTGACATACAACACGACGAGCCGAGAAAATTAAGTCCAATGCTTTCGAGCATGCGTCAAATTGTTTCCGAGCATGTGTAGGAATTTTGCCCGTCGGAATTGCTACAGACGATCTGAACTTTTTCATTGGAAAAATAGAGAACATGCTCTCAATCTTTTGCCGGAGGAAATTCCACCAGAAAAAGTCCGATGGAGCATACACACAGTCGGAATTTCCGACCAAAAGCTCACATTGGACTTTTGCTGGCGGAATTTCGGATTGTGTGTACCTTGACATTACTTAGAACCCCCAAATATTATATATATTTTTTAGCAGAGGCCATTTTTTATTTGTTTATTATAACAAAGCAGAGGCCCTTTAGAATAAAATGGTGGTGGCGATTTTTTATGTCACATGATGTTTGTGTGCAGTGGTTTTTGGTTCCTCTCACTCTGTTCAGGGAAGCCATTGTCACCAGCTGCATCTCTCTCAGGCTCCGCCATGGGATGGTAGGGCCTAGGAAAGGTGGCCATGGCCACAGGAGGGGGGTGACACCCTCTTCCACCACTCGCAGAAGTGATTAAGTGGTCAATTAGCCACTCGGATCACTTCTGAATTAAAGGGAATCGCTGACTGAAAAGATTGATATTGGGATGATGCCTGTAGGCGCATGCAGTCATCATACAAGTATAACTACTGAAACCCGAGGACATCCTATGGGTGTGAAGTAGTTACAGGGGTTGTAAACCCTCAGGGTTTTTCACCTTAACGCATTATATATATATATATATATATATATATATATATATATATATATATATATATATTATAAAATATAAGGACATTACAAACACCCTTGAAATGGCCCTTTATGGAAAGTAGAAACAAGGCGAATTAACCACTTCAGCCCCGGAAGGATTTGCCCCTTTAATGAAGAGGTAATTTTATGTGATATGGCACTGTGTCGTTTTAACAGACAATTGTGCGGTCGTATGGCACTGTACCAAAACAAAATTTACATCCTTTACCCACAAATAGAGCTTTCTTTTGGTGGTATTTGATCACCTCTGCGTTTTTTTTTTATCTTTTGCGCTATAAACAAAAAAAGACACACAATTTACAAAAAAAGCTATATTTTTTGCATTTGGCTATAATAAATATCCCTCAAATATAAAAAAAAAAAAATGTCTTCCTCAGTTTAGGCCGATATGTATTCTTCTACATATTTTTGTTAAAAAAATTTGCAATAAACGTCTATTGATTGGTTTGCGCAAAAGTTATAGCGTCTACAAATTAGGGGATATAATTATGGCATTTTTATTTTATATTTTTTTTATACTAATAATGGCAGTGCTAAACCTAACATATACCAAGGCTAAAGCCTACCGAGCATATACTTCACAGATAATGTGACAATAGATTGTAAACTTACCCCTAACATATGGGTAACAAAATACAAACTTAATCATAAACAGCGATACAACAAAAAACCCCCGGTGTATTGATTGGAAAGTCTATATAAAGATAATAAATGGAAAAAAATAAAAAAATTCAAAAATAGTCCTTTTAAATCAAATTAAATGTGAATAAAAAGATGAGGTCCTCCACACGTGAATAGTGCTTGATCCACCACCGTATATATAGATTCACTTCTTACCACAAGTTCATGACCCCCCACTACAGAGGGTCACAAAAGGCGTTCAAATATATAATTATCCCCCACTCCGAAAGAATTCTTATTGTTCTCCTCACACCACCGCTTTCATACATAGGTTACTGGATACACTTCCACAGAACGTCTCCCGTGTATTTAGAAGAGCTCAAGGGTATGCGCCAATAACATGGAAGAGAGATGAAGCTCCAATAGTGTAAAACCCTTTATCTCCAACACACCGGGCCTGTCTGCTCCCCAGGATGCAGAGCTCTGACTGGTTGCAGGTGAGTCTACATTGGCTTAAAGGGAGAGGAGGAAAACCCGGAGTGGATGGAGGATCAGAGGTCTGGAAGAAAGGAGACAGGAGATGTGTAATTCCCGAACAGTCATACAACATAACGGAAAGAAACCTACCTGGTTTTTCAAGCCGTCCAACTAAATAGGCGCAAAAGTCAGTCTTGCTTCTGCAGATCGTATTTGTAACAGGCTTGCATAGCTCTGAGGTGTCATATGAAACACATGCTGGACATTCAGGCCCATTGAATTCATAGGTTATATTTGTCACTATATAACAAAGGGTTAAAAAATGATTAAAGCATATCTAAACCCATAAACAAACATGTAATATACTGCAGTCTTTAGATGTGGTGGTCATATTAGTTTTCTTTTTTTAGGCTTTTTTTCCTTTTATCTTTATCTAGTAATCCTGAGAATAACATACTTCCAGTCCTAGGGTAGCTACACTCACATCTTCACTACCTATGGAAGGAGCCATCAAAGCTGGACTGTATACATGTCTGCCGTTGTCCATCTCTAGATTATAGTTTGCAGAAAAAAATTAAAACTTTTTTTTGTCAAGGATAGCAAAAACAAACTATTTACACAAGTTTTAAATTCTCTATGTACAATGTGAAGATAGTGTACCGCTTGGTTCTTGTTCCTTGTTATTGCAAATAATAGTTGAATCAGACAAAGTGCATAAAAAGATTGGGTTTCCCAGTCATTTCTTTTTTTTGAGAGAGAATTCCACCATCACAGGACTTTCTATTGAGTCCACCAAATGGATGGAAGTCCTCAATGTCATCACGGAGGAGTGGAAGAGGACTCCAGTGACGACCTTTGCAGCTCTGGTGAACTCCATGCCCAAGAGGGTTAAGATAGTGCTGTAAAATAATGGGCCCAATTTGGACGTTTTTACTTAGGTCTGTACTGACTTTGTTGCCAGCGGTTAAAGTGGTTGTAAACCCTTACAAACCACTTTGACTTACAGGTAAGCCTAGATTAAGGCTTACCTGTAGATCCAAGAAATATCTCCTAAACCTACATGGTTTAGGAGATATTTCCTAAAAGACAGTCACTGCTGTCTAAAGCACATGCGCCGTAGACAGCGGCGCGCAGGCACACTATTGGTGTTAGCAGCATGCCGCTGCTAATGGCGATATGCCGTTAGTGGCAGCTACCGTGTGCATGCGCGAGAGTGACGTCATCGCTGCTCCGATGCTGTGAGTGACCGAAGCAGCAATACCTGGAAGAAGATGGATGTTCTGGACTACAGGGGACAGCAGTGACATCGCTGGCTCCTGTGTCATGTAAGTGACACATAATGGGCTACTATGCGATGCATAGTAGTCCATTATGCTTTACCTTTGCAAGGAGACAGAGAGAAAGTAAACCCATCAGGGTTTACTTCCTCTTTAAGACATTAATGAATGAAAATTCATTAATGAATGCATTAATTAATTAATGAAAAGATAGAATAAAATATTTACACAAATGTGAGGGGTCTACTCTCTTTTGTGAGATACTGTACATACCTTTTCTGAAACCAATCCTACCCGATCCCACGCTGAGCTGTCAGTCGCAGCTTTTCTTTAGAGGTGGGGGCAAAGGACATGTCTGACAATGGAAGCCCCATAGTGAGTCTATGGTTGACGTCACTTTCCATTAATTTCACAGCCGTTGTTGGCTGTGTCCTCTGCAGGGCTTCCGCCACTAGAGATCGGGTTGGATCTGCTTTAGAAAAGGTATGTATACTGATTTCTTCTTTACAGAGCTAGATAGGTTAGTCTTAGACACCTTTCATACTGGGGCTTGTTTCAGGCGTTTTTCAAGGCGCTTTTAGCGTTAAAATAAGCACCTGAAAGAAGCCTCATCTGCAATCCCAATGTGAAAAGCCTGAGTGCCACACATGCTCAGATCAAATTCCTAGACCAAAGCTATGGGCTACTAGCCTGAACGTAGTCCCCTCGTAACGAAATAACGTCATCGCGTTCTGAACGATTGGATTTTCCGACAACTTTGTCTGAACGTGTGTATGCAACACAAGTTTCGGACAAAATCCGTCGGACAAAATCCGACGGGTTTTGTTGTCAGAATGTCCGACCGTGTGTACAAGGGCTTAGAATGTTGATGTCTGTAGATGCAGGGATTTTAATTTTAGGGTGGACTTGGACTCAAGTTGAAAAGTTAAATGTGGTTAGACATTTCTAGATGTTAAATATGTTCCCTATAATATTTCTAGATCTACAGTATAGACTTTTTTTTTGTTTTTTTGTTCACTTTAGGTAATTCAAGCAATTATGAGTTAGGAATTGTATTATATTTGCTGGCTAAGCATGAATACATTTAGACAAATTAAAAATTCACCAATTCATTTGCGAACCCATTCACTTGTCTCTATTGCCGCGTACACACGAAGACTTTTCGACGGACTTGGTCCGGCAGACAATCCAACAGACTTTCCAGCTGAGGTCTTCTGTACTTTCAAACTAATGGACTTGGCCACACACGATCACTCCAAAAGTCAGACGGATTTGAATGTGATAAAGTAGAATAAGTAAGTTCATAGCCAGCAGCCAATAGCTGCCCTAGTGTTGGTTTTAGTCCATCGAACTAGCACACAGACAATCCGGATTTTTAGACCGGACTCGAGTCTGTCGGAAAGATTTGAAGCAAGTTTTATTTATAGGTCCGCCGGACTTTTGGGAAGAAAAAGTCCACTGCAGCCCACACGCGATCGAATTGTCCGACGGATTCCAGTCTGCCAGACTAGGTCCGTCGAAAAGTCCGGTCGTGTGTACGCGGCATTAGATGCAAAATGCTTTTCAGTCATTTTAATTATGACAAATTTGAAAACGCAAAACAAACAGAAAACACACACACGCATCCACACATACATTTTACTCACTTATATTAGTCCCATTGTTACATAGATCGTTTTCACAGCAATCATATGCGAGATCAAAGTAAACGTCCGCATTAACATAGGCATACATGCTAGAATTGCATTCCAGATTCATAGAGCAGCGCTTCTTCGTGGCGTAGTAAGTATGATCTGCAAACAAAAATTATTTTAAATATCAACACATTTCTAACATTGTACAGCTCAAAACCAAACTCTAGGCAGATGTAAAAAAATAGGAAAATATTGTAAATCTGTATTCATTAAAACATAATTTAATATGAATTATTTTTAGTCGCCCCTTAGTTTTTATTATTATATTATTTTATTTCTTTATACTTTTTAAAGATGTTCATTTTGTAGCATCGAATAAAAAAAAATAAAAAATCCAGATACATCATTCTAAAGTCTTTATATAAGAGAGAAATAACAAAATAAAATTTGTACTATTGATGAGTGATAAGCTATATATTTCCCAGATAGAAGAACAAGGTTTGGCTACGATCTTTGCTACAGCTGTCGGTATACAGTGTTTTATTTGCAAACTTTTTACATCGAGTGCAGATAATATTTTTTGGTTGGTTACAATATTCTTAATGGAATTCAGGTACTGTTTTATTATGCTGATTGTGACTAAGGCTGGCCATACGTTATACAATTTTCTTGTACAATTTTCCTTTAGCTTTATAAAAAAAACATATAATATGAGGACAAACCTAAATACTTAAAATTTGTATGCAATCAGGCAGGCTCTTGCACTACATAGTTGAGGGTAAATCAAAAGGAAATTGAATAAGAAGATTGTATACTGTATGGCCATCAAACTAGTTTAATCACGTTGCATGATCTCCTCTCATCTAGACTGGTTTTCCATGAACAAAAGATGACCATTGACATCAGTCTATAAAGGGATATTGATACCATATTTTCTTGCTACTGCTGTCATCTTCTGGTATCAGAGACCAGAAAACTATTTGCACATAAAGGAAATTCCAGACCAATGCATGGAGCTGATTGATTAACAGCAAGGGATTTTTTTATTTTTTTATTTTATGCATTAAGATTTTTATTGTAAGGCTATTTATGCAATTAACAAAGGAAGAAAAATACATTGACATTATTAACATTTAGAAAACAATTTACATGTTGTGAAAGAAGGGGGATTAAGGAAGAAAGAGATGTAAAAGGTATGGAAGTAGCATGAGCTGAAATGCCTAGTAACAAAAATTATTTTTTTAAGAAAGATTAATTCGGGTCTTATCATCATTCATAATATTCTTGAAATAGTCATGATAGTTTATCAGGTTTTATTTGATTTATGTATCTATTTATTTATTTGAATTATTATTTATTTATTTTGCGTTTAAGTTTTCTTTTTAAATTACGTGTTTTTCTTTAGCCTCTGTGTTTAATACTTTAAAAAAAATGTGTTAACTCAAGTAACCATTCAGCTATACAGTAATTTTATTCAATAGCAGTTTTTTTTCCCCAGTATTTTGGCAGGGTCAATTTCACTGCCAAGATAAATGGGGATCAATAGATTGAAATTTTTGAGTATAACTTTACTAGTATTTATACTGTATATCTGTTTGTGTTATCATTTTTACTAAATTATTTTTTAGAAGACTACATTGATAATAAATGTTATTATTGCTTATTGAAGTAATTTGCAGATGTTTTAATAAGTTTTTTTACATCCTGAAAAAAAATGCATTTATCTACACCTATAGAGAGATTGAAGACTTACTGAATCCAGATTTTTCAGAGACGGTCATACAAGAACTGCCTTCTGGGCATTCAGATACTTCACCTTTGCAATACTCAGAATTACGGCAATGGCCCTCATAACATTTAATACTTTCAACTAGAAAAAAAAAATATATATAATAATAATAATACCAATATCAATATTAATTATAACATGTTCTAATCAGCCAGGTAAATCCAAGCATTGTCCTATCTACTGTATATTGCAAAATGTTACTTATTATGCCAATGGCTGTAAAACTTTCAACAGGCAATCTGCTATATATTTATGCATAAACCCTAAAGCATCTATGTCATGGGACCCCAAACTTTCTAAAAAAAGGGGGCCAGTTTACTGTCCCTCAGACTTTAGGTGGGTCAGACCATTGGTCAGTGACCACTGGGAGTAGAAATTGTGCTGGTATCAGTGGGAGTAAACAATGAATCTTTAGTATTAGTAGGGAAAAGTGTTCTGATTACAACTGTCCCGGCAAGATATAGATACCAAATACAAATTACATAAAAAAAACTTAATAGGGGTTTTAACCCTTTCTCACTCTATGAAAAACCTAACCTAACCTAAGCCCCCCATCTCCACTAACAGTGAATAGAAAGGACTGGTGAATCATATGATACTTACATATAGATTTACTTTTAAATCTAGGAGTTGTCCCAAAAAAATGGAAAAGATTTGGTCTAACTGGAGAGGTCCCAGAAACTATCAGCACATCAGATTGTCATGAAGACTATGTCACCTGAGATCTCCATAATCTGTTGTCTTTGGTTTTTTTGAGCTCTCTACACAAATACTTCATAGTCATTTTATGTAAATTTTCATTCTCATCAGCATGGGAACAAAATCTTCATCAAACTCTTCAGGGTCCTCACGGTACAGTATTCTTCAAATACCTCATGTATTATTCTAATCCTCCAAAATTGCAGAGATGAACTTTAAATTGCTGACCAGATGTCACTATACTTCTGTTAGATTACACCATCTACTACCGGTCTACCACCTTACCTGTTGACGGGGCTGTGGCTTGGAGGCCAACAATGCCCATGTTTGTCAGTCATGCCATATCTAACAACCATTTTGGGCAAATGTGAGATCTTTTATCCATCTAATCTCTGGTGTTCCAATATCTGATGACCCCCTCGGTCACACTTTTCCATTGTTCTCAAGAACGCATAGTGAGAGGTATTCTTGAAAGCCAACCAGCAGATATGGTCTATGGTTTAGAACAATACTTTTATTGAGGGAATTTGCTGATCAAGAACTTATGATAGATTGTTAGTAAGTCTTGATCAGCAAATTCCCTCAATAAAAGTATTGTTCTAAACCATAGACCATATCTGCTCAATGGAAGTTCTCAAACAACAAGTTCCTGAAGCGCTAGAAACTGTAAGTCATATGTGTATATACGTAGATAAAACTAATACCCAGTGCATCTGCCAGCCACTGGAGAAATGGGAAACGAGAATCAAAAAACAAAAAAATAGCGCTCTATCTGTACCAGCACTAACAGCATTCGCTGGTAGTTGCTGATCAATTGTCTACAGTGCAATAAACTAGCTTTGAATTTAGTCCATGGTTCATATACAGTATATATATTTTTTTGGCTCCTACCCATAGAGTGCTGCTTTTTTTGTTTTTTGATTTTCAATGGAAGATCTCACCTTTGACAGCCGTAATGCACAATCCTCTTTCGCTAAAATATGAGCATGCTGGTTGGCTTTCAAGAATACCTCTCACTATGCGGAGATTGTGTCCTCGGATTAGAGTTCGTATTGATGCACTTACCTTTACAGCCTGCTGCTGCAGGTGCTATGTATTTATATATACTGTATGTATGTACGTATAATAATATTACTAATGATCTGTTAGTAGAACACTTCATTGTTTGTGTTGGTTACCCCTAGACACATGGGATCTGGAAGGAACGGAATGGCACCCCCTGCCCCCCAACCCGCTAAACTTCTCCATCTCCTTTCTTTCTTTCTTTCTTTCTTTCTTTCTTTCTTTCTTTCTTTCTTTCTTTCTTTCTTTCTTTCTTTCTTTCTTTCGTTATTTCTTTCTGTCTTTCTTTTTTTCTTTCCTTTTTGCCCTTTCTGATGTTTACTCTTACTATTCTACAAAGTGTTGTAAAGTTAAGAGCCTTGAGATGATCAGTAAGATCCTTCAATATAACCAACATTGTTAATTTGGTCGTTATGTACTTGTCATAGAATGTGTAACTTTCCTCCATGTTCTGCAACAATTATCTTAATAAACATTTATTTAAAAAAAAAAATATTTTTCACCAGCTACTTGACACCTATTAATGCCATGACTACTATGTAAGCCACTGTACGCATTGGTGCAAAATCAATGGTTGTATTTACCTTTGTTGTAATTTTTCTAAAAACAATAACAACTCAAAAAAGAAAAAAAGTAATGAAGGCTTGTATTTTATAATAGCATTATTTTCTTACCTGTACCAAAGAAGAGAAGTAACAGGACAACGCCAATGGTCTTCATTTTTTTAGCTTCTAAATGTCTTGGATGTTAGAGATCTTCCGATGCTTCTCACTTGATTTAATTCCTCCTTAAATGCTGCAATATATTTGATTTTAATTGTCAATAGGCTGTATTTATTAAATACATTTATTATTAAATCGTTATTTACTTTTGTGGTGTTTGTTTAATAATACAATAATTTATAATGATCATTGCAGAACAGCAACTTGCAAATGTAAATGTTTAAAAATAATATTTACATTGACTTTGGATCAAGCTCAACAATCTGATTCCAGCAATAGATGAACTCCCAATTAAATACACATTTGGTTAGCCCTAAGGATGAAACTGAATGCCATTTGTCCATTTCATTTGTGATATACAGTCACCAATAGATAATGAATCATACTCATGCAGCGCTTATAAAACTATGGTCAAAAAAAAAAAAAAAAAAAAAAGCATTAAAATTGGCCTAAACACATATAAAACAAGTATTTCCAAACATCCAATAATATAAAATATGTCATCAAATCAATATTAAATGTGCTTACACTGTGCAAACACAAAAATAAGTATCAACAAAAATTTCCAAACTTACAGTGGGGAAAATAATTATTTGATCCCCTGCAGATGGAGGAAGGTGCTCTGGTCTGATGAGACACCAGCAATCAGGAATGGGAAACTGGTCAGAGTTGAGGGAAAGATGGATGGTGCTAAGTACAGGGAAATTCTTGAGCAAAACCTGTACCACTCTGTGTGTGATTTAAGGCTTAGGACGGAGGTTCATCTTCCAGCAGATCAATGACCCCAAACACACTGTTAAAGCAACACTTAAGTGGTTTAAGGGGAAACATGTAAATGTGTTGGAATGGCCTAGTCAAAGCCCAGACCGCAATCCAATAGAAAATCTGTGGTCAGACTTAAAGATTGCTGTTCACAGGCACAAACCATTCAACTTGAAGGAGCTGGAGCAGTTTTGCAAGGAGGAATGGGCAGAAATCCAAGTGGTAAGATGTGACAAGTGCATAGAGACTTATCCAAAGCGACTTGGAGCTGTGATAGCTGCAAAAGGTAGATCTACAAAGTATTGACTTTAGAGGGGTGAATAGTTATGCACATTGGCTTTTTCTGTTATTTTGTCCTATTTGTTGTTTGCTTCACAATAAAAATAAAAAAATAAAATCTTCAAAGCATGTTCTGTAAATTAAATGATGCAAATCCTCAAACAATCCATGTTAATTCCAGGTTGTGAGGCAAGGGGGGTGAATACTTTTGCAAGGCACTGTATATTTAATTTTTATACTATTTTTAAGGAGTCCTATTTGGGAAGTAGGATTGACCACAGCCAATTAGCTTAAATAGATAAACATGTTTTTTTTTTTTTTGTTTTGTTTTTTTACCAGTGCTTTGATCTATGAACTACCAGGCCATTTAAGTCTACCATTGCCATGTGCAGATTGTACTCTTGCATGCAGAAAATGTTTTACATCCCTGCAAAGTTCACTTGCACTGGCACTACATGCCTTTAATCCCTATGCATAAAGACTAAGACTCCCTGTTAGTGTAACTTCTATACTCGGGAAGATACTGGAGAGTTTAATAAAAGACCACATAGATGAGTTCTTGCTGGCAAAAAAATTTAAGCAACAGACAGCATGAATTCATGAAAGACAGAAGTTGTCAAACAAACCTGATTTCTTTTTATGAGGAGGTAAGGCGGTATGCAAAACCTTGGACAGGGGGGTGGCTGTGAACGTGGCATATGTGGGTTTTGCAAAAGCTTTTGACACAGTTCCCCACACATGGCTCATGTGTAAGGTAAAGTCTACAGTCTGGCTTGGAAAGATCAGTTTGTAAATGGATAGAAAACTGTCTAAAAGACAGAATTCAGAGAGTAGTGGTTAATGATTCTTACTCGGAATTGTCTAAGGTTATCAGTGGTGTACCCCAAGGTTCAATGTTGAGAGCCTTACTTTTTAATATCTTTATAAACGATATAGGGTTTGGAATTAAAAGCACCATTTCTGCCTTTGCATATTACTCCAAACTATTAAGTGGAATAATGTCCTTACAGGATGCCTCCAACTTACAAGCCGAACTCCATGCACTGTTTCATTGAGCAACTAAGTGGCAAATGAGGTTTAATGTTGATAAATGTAAAGTTATGCACTTGGAGGCTAAGAATATGCATGCATCATACATACTAGGGGAAGTACAACTGGGGGGATCCATAGTGGAGAAGGATCTTGGGGTTTTGGTAGATAATACGCTCAATAATAGAATTCAATGGCAAGCTGCGCTTTCCAAAGCTAGCAAAGTCCTTTCTTGTATTAAGAGAGGTATGGACTCCAGAGAGACAGATATAATTTTGCCCCTGTACAAATCATTAGTAAGACCTCATCTGGAATATGCAGTTCAGTTTTGGGCTCCAGTTCTCAAAAAGGATATCGGGGAACTGGAGAAAGTGCAGAGAAGGGCAACCAAACTGAAAAGAGGCATGGAGGAGTTCAGCTATGAGGAAAGATTAGAGGAGCTGAATTTATTCACTCTTAAGAATAGGAGATTAAGGGGGATATGAGCAACATGTACACATACATAAGGGGTTCATATAGTGAATTTGGTGTTAAGTTATTCATTTTAAGATCATTACAGAGGACAAGGGGGCATGCTTTAAGTCTAGAGGAAAAGAGATTTTATTTCCAAGTATGGAAAGGTTTCTTCACAGTAAGAGCGGTTATAATGTGGAATAGACTCCCTCCAGAGGTGGTTCTGTCCAGCTCAGTAGATTGCTTTAAATACTTAAGGACCAGGCTTATTTTCAAACTTGTTGTTTACAAGTAAAATAATTTTTTTTGCTAGAAAATTACTTTATATATATATTTTTTTTTTCAGACACCCTAGAGAATAAAATGGCGGTTGTTGCAATACTTTATGTCACACCGTATTTGCGCAGCGGTCTTACAAGACAATTTTTTGGGGAAAAAAAACACTTTTTTGAATTAAAAAATAAGACAACAGTATAGTTAATTTTTTCTATATTGTGAAAGAAAATATTATGTCGAGTATATTTTTCCCCAACATGTCATGCTTCAAAATTGTGCCTGCTCATGAAATGGCGACAAACTTTGACCCTTAAAACCTCCATAGGGGACATTTAAAAATTTCTACAGGCTACCAGTTTTGAGTTACAGAGGAAGTATTTTACTAGAACTATTGCTATCGCTCTAACGATCGCAGCGGTACCGCACATGTGTGATTTGAACCCACAGTTTTCATATGCGGGTGTGACTTACTTATGTGTTCACTTCTGTGCACAAGCTTGGCAGAATGGGGCGCTTTACATTTTTTTTCTTATTTATTTTACTTTTTATTTTTACTGTCTTTTTAATTGAAAAAAAATTGGATCACTTTTATTCCTATTATAAGTAATGTAAATATACCTTGTAATAGAATAAAAGCATGACAGGTCCTCTTTAATGTGATATGTTCTCACATTTACATTTAAAAGCAATAAAAAAAAAGTCTTTTTTTTTTTGCAATAACAAAAATTTCCCCTTTAAGACCATTGGGCAGAAGTGAAATTTTACATCACTTCCGCCATCCAATGATATGGAGCCGAGTGGGGGCCATCTTTCCCTCATTTCATTTCCCTCATTTCACTTCCAGCCTCAGAGGAGAAAGGACCCATAGCTGACTTCCCTACATCAGACAGGCCCATATTGGACACAATGCTGAAAGATATGCTACTGTCCCTGCGATCCTCCTTACACACAGGTATGATCAGAGGAATCAATAAGTGCACAAGGGAGGTACAAGCCATAGGGCAGAGGGTGGATAATGGTGAAAAGAAGATGGAAGGATACACATCCTCATACGACATGATGGTGGAGGCTCACACAGCACAGGGTGAAGACATAACATGGCTGAAAGACAAGATCACAGACCTAGAGGACTGATCTAGAAGAAATAATATCAAACTAAGGGGTATGTCAGAGTCTGTCCCACCAAAATCACCTCCTCCAATATGCCCACACCCTGTTCTCCACCTTGGTACCAGCTCCTCCAATATGCCCACACCCTGTTCTCCACCTTGGTACCAACGCTCACAGCACAGGACCTCATAGTGAATAGCATTCACAAGGTCCCTAAACCCTCCTTTCTTCCACAGATAACCCCAAGGGATGTCCTATTAAAGGTTCATTATTACCACGTAAAGGAACAAACCCTACAAGTGTCACGAACACATGACAACATTCCTCCACAATACGCCACTATAAGGATGTCTCCAGGCATACGATACAATGCCGTTGCAACTTGGCAACCATTACTAAAGCAGTCCAAAATGAGTGGAAAGTGGTATCACACGAGCGTTCTAACAAGAAACACAGTGGGGGAAGTTCGTAACTAAACAATACAGCTAAACAAGATCATCTCCAGTTCTAGGAGCTAACAGTTCTTATCTCCTTTTTTTCCCTCCAATACCAAAGCAGATTCATCTGCCCAAGGATCAGTTGTAAGATCCATTTTTTATGTTCTCTACTTTAACTTTCTATGTTTTTAGATCTTTTTGATATCTGTTTGATACACGCAGCCATATCAGAATTAAATTATACCCACCCACTGAAGAAAACAATTTTCACATAACTTTTTCACACCACAGCTAACCATACCAGAGAAGATCATGCAGTGAGTACCTACACCAAATAACTATACGACAAAATGCACCACACCTGCAATGACCATCACCTGCCTCTCGATTAATGCGCAGGGCCTAAACCACCCCTCTAAAAGATTTTCCATGTGGAAAGAAGCCTGCAAGCAGAGGGCTGACATCCTCTGTGTGCAGGAAACTCACTTCCAACTTACTAAAATCCTGCACACGCAGGGACTACCCAAATGTGTTTTTGGCTTGTACTCCCAACCACAAAAAGGGAGGGATGCTTCTAGCCATAAAAAAAAAAATCCCTCTCCTTTCACCACCCCCCCAGAAACATAATTTCCTGCTTGTGTGATTGGCTCACCAACTTTCCCAGAAGTCTGCCTAAGATACAAGTAGGGATGCGCTTCGAGTTCGAGTCGAACACATGTTCTACTCGAACATTGCCTGTTCGCCTGTTCAGCGAACAGTGAACAATTTGGGCTGTTCGCAGAAAATTCGAAAAGCCGGAACACCCTATACAAGTCTATGGGAGAAATTTAAAGTGCTCATTTTAAAGGGTAATATGCAGGTTACTGGCCTAAAAAAGTGTTTGGGGACCCGGGTCCTGCCCCAGGGGACATGGATCAATGCAAAAAAAAGTTTTAAAAACGGCAGTATTTTCAGGAGCAGTGATTTTAATAATGATTAAAGTGAAACAATAAAAGTGTAATATTCCTTTAAATTTCGTAGCTGGGGGGTATCTATAGTATGCCTGTGAAGGGGCGCATGTTTCCCATGCTTAGAACTGTCCCTGCACAAAGTGTCATTTGTGCAGGAAAAAAAGTCTTTTAAAATCACTTGCGGCTAAATTGTCGGCTCCCGGAATACAGAGAACACTCAATGAGTGTTCTCTGTATTAGCCGACAATTCATTCATTCATTGATAAAAAATAAAAAAAGCGTGGGGGTTCCCCTAAATTCAATTACCAGGCCCTTCAGGTCTGACATGGATATTAAGGGGAACCCCGTGTCAAATTTTAAAAAAAATTGACGTGGGGGTCCCCCTAAATATCCATACCAGACCCTTCAGGTCTGATATGGATATTAAGGGGAACCCCGCATCAAAAAAAAAAAAAAATTGACGTGGGGGTCCCCCTAAAAATCCATACCAGACCCTTTATCCGAGCACGCAACCTGGCAGGCCGCAGGAAAAGAGGGGGGGACGAGAGAGCGCCCCCCCTCCCTCCTGAACCGTACCAGGCCACATACCCTCAACATTGGGAGGATGCTTTGGGGGTTTGTGACCCCTCAAAGCACCTTGTCCCCATGTTGATGAGGGCAAGGGCCTCATCCTCACAACCCTGGCCGGTGGTTGTGAGGGTCTGCGGGCGGGGGCTTATCAGAATCTGGAAGCCCCCTTTAACAAGGGGACCCCCAGATCCCGCCCCCCCTGTTTGAAATGGTAAGGGGGTACAAAAGTACCCATACCATTTCACAAAGAAAGTGTCAAAATGGTTAAATAAGACAAACACACTCTTGAAAAATTCCTTTATTAAAAATAAAAAAAATAAAAAAAAAGATTCCAGCGGTGCTAATCCACTCTTGCTATCCAGCGACGGATCTCCGGGGTCCAGCGATGGATGATCATATCCAGCGACGGGGGATCTCTCAGTCCAGCGCTGTCCATACATCCTTCTTCTGTCTCCACTGCGGAGACTGCGGAGATCCCAGCGCTGACGTTTCTTATATTAGGAGGGCGGGGCCACTCGTCACCTGACCCCGCCCCTCTGACGCTGGAGAGGGAAGCCAGGGGTTCCCCAGTGAGGTGTGGGTGACCCCGCCCCCTCTGATGTAACGCAGGTTTCCGTTACATCAGAGGGGGCGGGGTCACCCATACGTCACTGGGGAACCCCTGGCTCCCTTCACCAGCGTCAGAGGGGGTGGGGTCATGTGACGAGTGGCCCCGCCCTCCTAATATAAGAAACGTCAGCGCTGGGATCTCCGCAGTCTCCGCAGTGGAGACAGAAGAAGGATGTATGGACAGCGCTGGACTGAGAGATCCCCCGTCGCTGGATATGATCATCCATCGCTGGACCCCGGAGATTCGTCGCTGGATAGCAAGAGTGGATTAGCACCGCTGGAATCTTTTTTTTATTTTTAATAAAGGAATTTTTCAAAAGTGTGTTTGTCTTATTTAACCATTTTGACACTTTCTTTGTGAAATGGTAGGGGTACTTTTGTACCCCCTTACCATTTCAAACAGGGGGGGGCGGGATCTGGGGGTCCCCTTGTTAAAGGGGGCTTCCAGATTCTGATAAGCCCCCCGCCCACAGACCCTCACAACCAGCGGCCAGGGTTGTGAGGATGAGGCCCTTGTCCTCATCAACATGGGGACAAGGTGCTTTGAGGGGTCACAGACCCCCAAAGCATCCTCCCAATGTTGAGGGTATGTGGCCTGGTACGGTTCAAGAGGAAGGGGGGGCGCTCTCTCATCCCCCCCTCTTTTCCTGCGGCCTGCCAGGTTGCGTGCTCGGATAAAGGGTCTGGTATGGATTTTTAGGGGGACCCCCCCTGTCAATTTTTTTAAAAAATTTGATGCGGGGTTCCCCTTAATATCCATATCAGACCTGAAGGGTCTGGTATGAATATTTAGGGGGACCCCCACGTCAATTTTTTTTTTTAATTTGACACGGGATTCCCCTTAATATCCATGTCAGACCTGAAGGGCCTGGTAATTGAATTTAGGGGAACCCCCACGCTTTTTTTAAAAAAATTTTTTTTATTTTTTATCAATGAATGAATGAATTGTCGGCTAATACAGAGAACACTCATTGAGTGTTCTCTGTATTCCGGGAGCTGACAATTTAGCCGCAAGTGATTTTAAAAGACTTTTTTTCCTGCACAAATGACACTTTGTGCAGGGACAGTTCTAAGCACGGGAAAAATGCGCCCCTTCACAGGCATACTATAGATACCCCCTAGCTACGAAATTTAAAGGAATATTACACTTTTATTATTTCACTTTAATCATTATTAAAATCACTGCTCCTGAAAAAACGTTAGTTTTTAAAACTTTTTTTTGCATTGATCCATGTCCCCTGGGGCAGGACCCGGGTCCCCAAACACTTTTTAGGACAGTAACTTGCATATTACCCTTTAAAATGAGCACTTTAGATTGTGAACGTTTGTGTCCCATAGACTTTAATAGGGTTCTAAAGTTCACACGAAGTTTAGGTCTGTTCGCAGGTTCTGGTGCGAACCGAACAGGGGGGGTGTTCGGCTCATCCCTAGATACAAGTCAGATTTCAGGCATCCCCTGCACCAAAAATTTCATTTTTGGTGAGATACTCCCAATAGGAACACATCTAAAGGGATGCAGGCTCAGCAGTTTTCCTCATTAGTGCTCTGCAACTGCACAGCTGACTGATAATTATGAAACCACTCCCTTTAGACTCACTAAACACAGGGACACATAAGAAAAAACTGTGATTTCTTCAGAATAACAAAAGGTAGGAATCTGCAACAAAGGCTGGTATAATCCTTGCAATGTACATAGATTAGCCAGAGGGGAATGTTTTTTTTTTTCTCAACAAAAGTGGAGTTGCGCTTTAAATTCTAGAATTAAATGTGTAGCATGTGCTACTCTTGCATACTTTATATACACTATATTACCAAAAGTATTGGGACACCTGCCTTTACACGCACATGAACTTTAATAGCATCCCAGTCTTAGTCGGTAGGGTTAAATATGGAGTTCTCCCACCCTTTGCAGCTATAACAGCTTCAACTCTCCTGGGAAGACTGTCCACAAGGTTTAGGAGTGCGTTTCACCATTCTTCCAGAAGTGCATTTGTGAGGTCAGGCACTGGTGTTGGACGAGAAGGCCTGGCTCGCAGTCTCCACTCTAATTTATGCCAAAGGTGTTCTATTGGGTTAAAATCAGGACTCTGTGCAGACCAGTAAAGCTTTTCCACCCCAAACTCGCTCATCCATGTCTTTACAGACCATGCATTGTGCACTAGTCCAAATAATTTGGTGGAGGGGGGATTATGGTGTGAGTTTTTTCTTTTCAGGGGTTGGTCTTGGCCTCTTCCAGTGAGCTGTGTTCACACCTTTGCGAATTAGATGCGAGTTTACCCGCATTCAATTCGCAGAGCAGGAGATTGTGACTGGCTCTCTATGGAGCCGGTTCACACATCTCGGCAGCGGCTCCGGTGCAAATTGTACAGGAGCCCTGTGTGTCTTTTGATCCTTTTCAGGTCTGAATTCAACCCAAAAGTCGGGCTGAAATCAGACCTGAAATGGTGAATGGAGACGCTCCAGACTCCTGCTGTGAATCACTGCGTGTTCCAGTGTCAACCCTTAAGTTGTCAGCATACCAAGACATTATGGACAATTTCATGCTCCCAGCTTTGTGGGAACAGTTTGGGGATGGCCCAAACTGATATGGATGAGCGAGTTTGGGGTGGAGGAGCTTAACTGGCCTGCATCACAACCTGATAGAACACCTTTGGGATGAATCAGAGCAGAGACTGCAAGCCAGGTCTTCTTGTCCACATCAATGGCTGACCTCTCAAATGCACTTCTGGAAGAATGGTCAAACATTCCCATAGACACACTCCTAAACCTTGTGGACAGCCTTCCCAGAAGAGTTGAAGCTGTTATAGCTGCAAAGGGTGGACCAAGTCAATATTGAACCCTACGGACTAAGACTGGGATGTCATTAAAGTTCATTTGCGTGTAAAGGCAGGCGTGCTAATACTTTTAGGCTACTTTCACAATGGGGCAGTGAGAGTGTAGATGGTAAAGTGTTACTAGTTTTGGCTGCGCTTTACCGTCATTTTAACGGTCGAAGAAGGGATTAATCCCAACCATGTATCGATGCATGGGCGATATTAACCCCTTCTTCAGCCGCTAGCAGGGGTTAAAACCGCCCTGCTTGGCCGAAAAGAACAGTCACTGCTCTAATTCATTCCAATGGTTTTCTATCAGGATATAGTGCAGCTATAATTTACAACAATGGCTGCAATTATAGCCGCCCGCACCCCCATTCATTTTCCAATACTTTTTTTTTCTTTTTGTCATCTTCTACCTTTTGTTGGTGCTAAAGGCTGCAGTTCTGTCCCTCCTCACCGCGGCAAGGTGCATCATTACTGCTTGCCCATTGGCTCCTGGGATAACAGTGTCATCAACCCCGGGAGTCAATGGGCATCTCCTGCAGCTAGAATTGCGTTATTTCACAATTAGAAATAACGCAATGCTTCATTCCAGGTTGCTTGATCGATTGACAGGTTGCCATAGCAATGGGGCAGGAACTTCCTACACTATGGCAGCCTGCTAGACACACAATGGGCCATGATTTGCTTCTACAGCATATGTGCGAGATTGGGAGGTGCATACTGAGTAGCCAGCTGCGGGGCTGCCATCAGGGGAGACAGCCTATACAATTGTAAGGGGCCTCGGGGGAATTTTTCATTTTTCACTGCCTGGGGTGAGGATTGCTACATTAGTTTATTCATAGTGCAGTTTTCTTGCTGGTTTGACCCAATAAATTAAAGAGTTATTTAAAGCAGAGTTCCAGCTTTTTTTTTTTTTAACCCCCCCCCCCCCCCCCCCACGCAAAGGTCTCATCATTCCTAATACCTTTTGCCATTTGTGCTAAATGTACTTTTTCTTATTAGATTGTTTTGTAAAAAAATAAAAAAAAACTCACTGTGCTTTTCTTATCATCTGAAGCCCACATGTTGCTCCTTCCGAGATATGGTGCTGCTGGTTACCCAGTAGTTCCCGATCTCGCTGATGTGCATTGTGTACAAATCGTGGCTATATAAATAGAAGAAGAAGCTGCCTATTGCCTCTTGGAATTGATGACAATCATATCCCAGGAGTCAATGGGTGCCGGATATGACATACCTTGCAGCGGTGAGATACAGCAGAAGAGGATCATTCTAAATGACAAATAAGGTAAACCGCTTTGAAAAAAAAAACTACCGATGAATAATCTAATTGTGATCATCAACACTGGTGGGGAAACTTAAAAAAATGTGTGGAAATCCGCTTTAATGAAATGAGACACCGGAGACAATTGGGTTGCAGAGTAAAGCATTGTTTTATTGAAGCTTACAGCTCAGGACAGAGTCCAGGTACAAAATCTTAGTGGTTACAATAAGGAGTATTACTTGAGCAGTTGCAAACATACAGTATAGCAAAGATTCTCCTGCATGAATGATCAGCAAATCAAAGGCTTTAAAATCTACCAGTAGCTAATTTCAATTGGGCTTTCATTTTCCATAATCCATTATATACCAAAAATCATCTTTACACCTCCCAACCAGTGATGTTCTTAATGCCGACTGGTGGGGTGGGCTTCCCGATCTTGCAATAACTGTGATTGGCTATCAAAGTGGTCAAGTGATCGGGAGCCCATCCCTGGCTCTGGTCCATAAACAGTGACCGGGAGCTGCTGGTGACAGTGGTGCTGTATTGCCACATGAAGAGGCATGGCCAACTTTAAGGGGTTAAGGACGAATGTTTCAACATTCTGTAAGGTGATAGGATGTAAAGCATTGGAAGTGCTATCATAATTGCTTTGTATATGTACTGGTGACTGCAAAGAGCCATGTGAAGCTGAGCTTAGTACAGTAAAGACCTTTACTACTGTAATGGAGCTTTTAGATAGAATGGAAGTGAGCAAAGGAAGCCAACGAGCAGAAGGTTTGAGAAAAGTGGTGTCTGGTAAAGCACCTCATATACATGTTTTTTTTAACTCTTTCCTGATTGGCTAGGGTTCTGCCTTTTTTTTTGTCAATTTCCTGTAGTTTATCCAGTCATTCCTCCTCTTTTTCATGCTTGGGCTGATGCTTCAGTTCCGGTAACCAGCAGCTTTGTATTTTAATCTTCTTCATTCTGTATCCAATGGTTTGGCTGTATTCATGATTACAACTCAGATTTGACATGCATCCTCGTGCTGAAAAGTTGGTTAAAACACCGTCTGAAAGAAAAAAATTATTAGCATTAGCATGGTAAACATCCAAACAAACATTACCTTACGGCCTTTAAACATGAACTTCAGGATACTGCTAACTTCACATTTCCAGATCCTTCTCCCCATTAAACCACTGACAAATTAATAAAGAAAAAGTCTTCTTTTTTCATAAGAGAAGGTCGAGCCCAATGATGTCATAATCTTCTACAGAAAATGTGCCGTCCCGCTTGGCGATAGTTAGAGGACTTTCACTGCTGCCACCGGTCACAGCCACACAGGGAAGGAGCACTACATTTCTCATTTCGCAAAAGGGATAGCTGAGTACATTGTTGGCATGACAGACCATGAGTCTTCTAGGTGGTCACTCATGCAGGGCTGTTTTTAAGGCAGGGCAAAAGGGGCAGCTGCCCTGGGCCCTGTCATTGTTGTGGGGCCAAAAGCAGCTGCTTCATACTTGCCAACTATCCTGGTTTAAATTCCCTCACCCCTTGAGGTTTTAGTCCTGTGCTGTGTCCCAGATGACTCACCTGGAGACCCTGTGTTTACATGTAAATTACCGGCATTCATATGTAAATAGAGGCGGCCGGCAGCATTGATATGTATATCATGCCCCCCTGAGGTCATATCCACAGTAATCTCTAGCAACCAATCAACAAGCAGAATTCATGTGCTGTAACCTCTAGCAACTAACCAGTGAGCTGTAATGTGTTCTGTAACCTCTAGCAACCAGTCAGTGAGCGGTAATGATACACTGAAACCTCTGGCAACCAATCACACTAGCTGCTTGATCTGATTCAGTAAACTTATTTTCCAGTCTAGCTGCTATTTATTGTAAGTCTTAGAGAAGGTGGAGAGCGAAATGCATGGGGAGTGGGCCCCCAAGAAAGGTTTTGCCCAGGGTCCAATCATATTAAAGATGGCCCTGCACTCATGATGTGAGGTCCTGGTGACTGGGGCAGATTAGGAGTTACATGGCCTATCACTCAAATATGAGACTGGGAGTCTGAGATGCCCGGGTCTCTCCCCACTACAGAGAACAAAAACAAAGATATGCCACAGCTCACTGAAAAAGAAAAGTTACAAGACTGGTGGCCGGGGAAATAGAAGATAGATTTGCCACCAGTCCTATGACTCCAGTATAGATTTGTGAGTATGTAAAAAAGAATTACTTTATTTAACTACTTAAGTACCCATCTGAAATACCTCATCTTTACCAGGCTATTATTAATTTTTCAGCACTGTGAGATTGTTTGACTGACAATTACTCTTTTATGAAGATATGCAGAGAAAGACGCAGTACGTCGGCAATTTTATTAAAAGGCATCGGTTAAAAATACTTTCAGGATGACAGGATGAGTAAACAGGCACATCAATGCCTGAAGTCCTCCTGAGATGGTCTCCCTGTCAATGTGCTGGACCACAGCCACAGGAACCGAGGGTCTGGAGGAGCAAGATATAGCACCTGGAGGACCCTTCTAGCAGAAGCGTTCCTACTTATCATTCTCCAGTTACGCTTTTATAAAGCACTGCACCCAATTGAGTCTTGTATCATTTTGAGACAGGCACAGCTTTCTTTTTGCGCTATTTAATAACTGTTGGGATTTTAGTTTTTAATATAAAAAGGAACAAAGATCCAAATTTGTGAAAAAAGCTGTTCCCTTTACTTTCTACGTACTAATTTCTGTTAAACTAAAAATGCCACAATAATATTAAAGTTCCCAAAATGACCCCCACTGGAAGGAAAACACCTCAAGGAGCCAGTCTGAATGGTTCTGTATATTTCGCCTGTAAAATCTATCTATCTATCTATCTATCTATCTATCTATCTATCTATCTATCTATCTATATATATATATATATATATATATATATATATATATATATATATATATATATATATATATATATATATATATGTATATCTATATCTATATCTATCTATCTATATATCTATCTATCTATCTATATCTATATCTATATCTATATATATATATATATATATATATATATATATATATATATATATATATATATATATATATATATATATATATAATTATATCTAGATCATATTCTTATCAGGTAATATATATATATATATATATATATATATTACCTGATAAGAATATTATGATCTTATTATCTAGATATAATTAATAGCTATGTTCTTTTTAATATAGGATCTCTATTTACAGTCAAAGGAAGTGAGGTCCTGACGAAGTAAAGATGTGAAACGCGTCGACCTCCTAACTAGTAGATACAGAGAAATATTGTTTAATACCATCTTGGTCATATTGATCTGAGCCAATCCCTTTGGTTTTATTTGTAAATGTGCTAACATTTTTTAAATAATTTTGTAATAAAGATAATATTTATAATTATGTTGTAAACGTCCTTCACTGGTATAAAGTCCGATCAAATCGTTCTATCAAAATCATTAAATTGGTTTTCGTTACTTCAAATATTTCTGAATTAACAAATTTGCCAGAATTTTGTAAAAAAAACTAATGCGGAACGATTATTTAAAGGGAGGTTATGCTGCTACATCAGCAACTGAAATTAACCATTTGCCGACCGACGAATGCTGATTTACATCCTGATTTTGAAGACGGATATTGTTGTTATGGCAGCAGCTACCTGCCATAACCCCATACCCCGTGTTCGGCCAGCAGTCGGCTACAAGATAAAAGTGGTCTCTGCGGTGTATTCACCGCCAGATCACTTTTATTGACGGGGGAGAGGGGCCCTCCCCCGTCAATAAAAGTGATCTTGCGGTGAATACACCGCAGAGACCACTTTTTTTCAGCCTTCCCCTCTCCCGCTGCACTCCGTTGCCCTCCGCTGCTTACCGGATCCGTCGGCAGCAGCAGCGGTGGAGGCAATCCGGTCCTTTCACTGTGCTGTGCATGGCCCCCACCCGTCTCCATGTCACTGCAGGGCGGAAATGCCGTCAAAACGTCACTTCCGCCCATAGCTCTTTAAGGGACATTTTTTTAAATAATTTTTTAAATGACAATTTTTTTTTTATTGCATTTTAGTGTAAATATGAGGTCTTTTTGACCCCCGATCTTATATTTAAGAGGTCCTGTCAAGCTTTTTTTTTCTATTACAAGGGATGTTTACATTCCTTGTAATAGGAATAAAAGTGACACAATTTTTTTTTAAAACAGTGTAAAAATAAAAGGTAAAATAAATAAGATTTTTTTTTTTTAAATGCGCCCCGTCCCGCCCAGCTCACGCGCAGAAGCAAACATATATGTGAGTAGTGCCCGCATATGAAAACGGTGTTCAAACAACACATGTGAAGTATTGCCACGATTGGTAGAGCGAGAGCAAACATTCTAGCTCTGGACCTCCTCTGTAACTCAAAACATGCAACCTGTAGAATTTTTAAAAGTCGCCTATGGAGATTTTTAAGGGTAAAAGTTTGTCGCCATTCCATGAGCGGGCTAACTTTACTGTTGTCTTATTTTTTAATTACATTTTTTTTATTTTTTTCCAAAAAAAGTGCGCTTGTAAGATCGCTTTGCAAATACGGTGTGACAGAAAGTATTGCAACAACCGCCATTTTATTCTTTAGGGTGTTAGAAAAAAATTTATAATGTTTGGGGGTTCTAAGTAATTTTCTAGCAAAAAAAAATGTTTTTAACTTGTAAACAACACATCTAAAAAAGAGGCTCAGTCCTTAAGTGGTTAGGGGAACAAATATCTTGAATAATATGGAAAAGCAAGCCCCCATAAAGTAATAAAAACCTACCTGGTTTTTCCATCAATCCAACTAATATGGTACAATGGTCATCCTTACTTCTGCAGATTGTATTTGTGACAGGCTTACACACCTCTAAGGTATCATACGAGGAGCAAGATGGACATTCGGGCCCATTGTAGGGGTAGGTTCTATTCTTCACTGTAGGGTAAAGGTGTAAAATAAAAAATAAAAAATAAAATAGAAATGCATTATGAAAAATAGGATAAGTATTAAAGTTTATCTAAACCCATAAATGAAAATGTAATACGTTGCAGTGTTTAGATGTGGAGGTTCCATTAATTTTATTTTTTTCAGGCTTTATTCCTTTTATCTTCATCTGGAAAGTCTGAGAATAACATACACCCTGTCCTAAGGTTTCTACACTCATTCCTCTACAGTATTTATTGAAGGAGCCATAGTTGCCACCAGTGGCAGTGTGTCCATAAAGGGCGCAGGGGCGCTAACCCCTAATCACCTTAGATAGATTCATGCATTGATCAATGGTCGCTGCTGACACCCCCTATTTAGGTGCCCGGACCATTTTCGGGTGCCGGGCATCTGAATTAAAGAGGTGGGGGTGTATTTGGAAGCACCGGATTAGAGCAATAGGCTCTAATAGGTGCCCAAAAAGGTGAACAGCGGGCGCAATGCTGTGCGATCTCTGTTCACTCAGCTGTGTGTTATTTGCTTTGCTAACACTGAATCCGCCTCTCAGCCAATGAGGTTGCTGGGTCTGTTACCGGTCATCTGATTGGCTCAAACGTCAGGCGCTGTGATTGGACACCTGAGAGAGGACGGATGAAGACACGGAGGACGTGCAGGAGACTGCCACTGACCCCCTCCGAAACAGGTAAGTGCCAGGCAACATCTGTTGGGGCACGCTGGGGCATTTGATGGGGCACACTAGTGGCATCTGATGGGGCACACTGGTGGCATCTGATGGTGCACACTGGCGGCATCAGATGGGGCACACTGGTGGCATCTGATGGTGCACACTGGCGGCATCTGATGGGGCACACTGGAGGCATCTGATGGTACACCCTGGCGGCATCTGATGGTGCACACTAGCGGCATCTGATGGGGCACACTGGCGGCATCTGATGGTGCACACTGGCGGCATCTGATGGGGCACACTGGAGGCATCTGATGGTACACCCTGGCGGCATCTGATGGTGCACACTGGCGGCATCTGATGGGGCAAACTGGTGGCATCTGATGGTGCACACTGGCGGTATCTGATTGGGCACACTGGCGGTGTCTGATGGGGCACACTGGCGGCATCTGATGGGGCACAGTAGTGGCAATTGATTACCCACTGGCAGAAATTGATGGGCACAGAGTCAGCAATTGATGGGCACAGTGGCTGCATTTGATGGGCCCAGTGGCTGTGTTTGATGGCACAGTGACAGCATTTGATGGCACAGTAGCTGCGTTTGATGGCACAGTGGCACAGTAGCTGCAATTAATGTTTTTTTTTTCAGTTTGTCTGTGCCCCCCAAAAATTTTGAGCACCAGCCACCATTGGTTGCCACATAGACTGGACTACAGTTGCATCTTCCGTTGTCTATCTCCATCACATAGTGGGTATGGAGATTAGTAAGTTTAAAGAAGAATGAGACCATTATTGCTTCAAAGACAATTTCAGTGTATTTCTGTCAAAGTCAAAAGGTGTACTTGCTGAAAAATGTCTTAGGCCGCGTACACACGGGCGGATTGTCTGCCCAACTAAGTTCGTCAGACAATCCGACAGACAGTCCGTTCAAAATTTGAATGAACGGACTTGACCACACATGATGAGCAGACAGTCCGTTGAAAGCATGCGTGATGACGTGTACAGCACGTACGATGGGACTAGAAAAACGACGTCCTATACACTGCAATGCAACCTTCGGCCGTGTAAATCCTTTCTGAGCATGCGCCATACTTAGTCCGTCCAACTTGCCTACACACGAGCGGACTGTCCGCTGAAACCAAGTTTGGACGGACAAAACCAAGTTTGAACGGACAAAATTACGGAAATTCCGTAAGACTTTGTTCGTCAGACAGTCCGCTGAAAAAGTCCGCTGTAGCCCACACACGAGCGGATTGTCCGCTGAAACACGGTTCAGCGGACTAAGTTGGACAGACAATCCGCCCGTGTGTACGCGGCCTTAGTCTGAAAAAGAAAATGAATGCAGCCATCACATCCAAGGATCATCAGTTGGCTGAATGAACTGGCATATTTTATGCTGGCCTTAGACAGCCAGATGTCATAAGGGTGAAAATACATATCTCATTTGTGAAGCAAGTTTTTAAAGTCAAAGTTTTTTTTTTTTTTTTTTACCTTAATGCATTCTATCACAAAGAGAAGCCTTTAAAGAGGAAGTAAACCCTGATGGGTTTTACTTCCTCTTTGTTCCCCTGCAAATATAAAGCATAATGGACTACTATGCATCGCATAGTAGTCCATTATGTGTCACTTACCTGACACAGGAGCCAGCGATGTCACCGCTGTCCCCTCTTCGATGGAGCGTCCATCTTCTTTGCGGGCATCATGGCTCCGGCGCTGTGATTGGCCGGAGCCGCGATGATGTCACTCCCGTGCATGCGCACGGGTGCCGCCACTAACGCCGTTAGCATATTTTTGATCTCTTTATCATTTATCATTTGTGTCTTTACACATACCTTATGTTATGGTAGTTTTTTTAGCGCTGCTACAATCTTTTCTTCTACTTTCCGTTTCCATTGTATGTATCATCATACCTCTAGCAGCTGCTTTTGTTGATTGTTTTTGGTATAAGCGCGGTATTTACATTTTACCAGAAACACACACATACATTATTCTCACCCACAAAAGTCCCATTGTTGCAAAGATCACTTTCACAGCAATCATATGCCAGGTCATAGTACACATCATCATTAGCATAGGCGTACATGCTATGATTGCATTCCAGATTTAAAGCGCAGCGCTTCTCGATGGAGTGATACGTGTGATCTGCAAACAAAAATTATTTATTTATTTTATTTATATTATTTGTTTATTTATTTATTTATTTATTTATTTAATTAATTAAATTTATCTAATTTATCTAATTGTTTTCATACAGATAGAGCTTTCTGTTGATGCTATTTGATCACCACTAGGCTGAAATTTTTCCGACAAAAAAATCTGACTTTTTCCGATAGTTTTTAGAGAATTATATATATATATATATATATATATATATATATATATATATATATTCTTTTGATGCTATTTGATCACCACCACATTTATTTATTTATATTATTTATTTATTTATATCATAAAAAAGAAAAGCCTAGTGGTGATCAAATAGCATCAAAAGAATATATATATATATATATATATATATATATATATATATATATATATATATATATATATATATATATATATATATAAAATTCTCTAAAAACTATTGGAAAAAGTCTGATTCTTTTGTCGGAAAAATTTTAGATCCTGCTCTCAAATTTTTTCTGTCGGAATTTCCGACGGAAAAAGTCCACACACAATCGGATTTTCTGACAATATAATCCAATTGGACCTTTTCCGTCAGAATTTCCGACCGTGTACAGGGCATTAGAAGCTATATAGAAATTATTCCGTAAAAAAAATATAACACAAACAGACATAAAACTAAACTCAAACACTCATTGATATTCTTTATCTCGGCAGCGAAAATGGTCACATTAAAATTCTGAAAAAAAAAACTGGCTACCTGAGATAAATACTTTTAAAAACAATGAAAAACAGAGACTAAATAAAAACTATTTAAAAATATGGAAACCTTGCCATAAGTAAAAAAAAAAAACTAACAAAATATTTCTAAAACCTAATTTTTTACAGCCATAGAGAGATGGAAGATGGTTACTTACTGAATCCAGATTTTTCATAGACGGTCATACATGAGCTGCCATCTGGGCATTCAGTCGTTTTACCCTTGCAATATTAAGCATTACGACCTTGGCACTCATAACATTTGAGCTTTTCAGCTAGAAAAAAAACATAAACAAATTCTACTAATAATAATAATGATAATCTGTTCTGATCTACCAGGTAAAAGTGCTGTCCTATCTATAACGCACAATGCTACATATTATCCTGCCAATGGCTGTAAACCATCCAAAAGGCAATCTGCTATACATGAATAAACCTAAGTATGTAAACCTTAAATCTATCATCATTATCTTTGACATCATGCCTCAATGCATAGAGTTTTCTTACGCAAATCTTTTTTTTTTGTCAACACATTTACCTTAGGATCCTGTCAATAACAGTACTTTCTGTTGCAGGTTGACAGTGCTGAGCCATGGCTTCCCGACTAACAGGAGCTTTGGGAGCCTGCCGTGCATTGGCCATTAAGATGTGAGGACTTATGAATTAATGGTTGTGGAAAGAATCATCTGAGTTTCCATTATTTCTTATGGGGAAATTCACTTTGATATATGAGTGCTTTGGATTAAAAGCCTGTTTCCAGAACCAATTATGCATGGAATCCAAGGTTTTACTGTATATATCTTTCATGAGTACATTGAAGGTGGTTCTACCATACTCCTCAGTAGGGATGAGCCGGACACCCCCTGGTTCGGTTCGTACCAGAACTTTTGAACGGACCAAAAATTTGTGCAAACTTTAGAACCCCATTGAAGTCTATGGGACTCAAATGTTCAAAATAAAAAGTGCTAATTTTAATGGCTAATATGCAAGATACTGTCCTAAAAAGGGTTTGGGGACCTGGCTCCTGCCCCAGAGGACATGGGTCAATGCCTAAAATGTTTGTAAAAATTGCAGTTTTTTCGGGAGCACTGATTTTAATGACGATTAAAGTAAAAAAGAAAAAAGTGAAATATTATTTTAAATATCATGCCTGGGGGGTGTCTATAGTATACCTGTGAAGTGCCATATAGGTAGATACAGGTGTATACTGCGCTGAAGGCACACAACACCCACTAACTCCTGCAGATGGCTCTATTAGAGAACAGCAATAAAGGGTAGATACAGGTGTATACTGCGCTGAAGGCACACCACACCTGCAGATGCCGGAACACTACACAAGGCCGCCGTGCTGCTGGCCTCATATAGTGTGGGGCGTGTACTAAACAGCCTGAGCTATAATTAGCCACAGGCATCCTGCCTGTGGCCAATCATGGCTCTCCTCGCTGCCGGCGCTGTGATTGGCCAAGCATGTGTCACAGGGTCACAGTGCATGCTTGGGCAATCATGAGCCAGCAATCCACTGCGATGGCGCAGTGCATTGTGGGCCGTGAGCGCCACACGAATTTGGCGTGAATGGCCCACAGAGTTCTGGCTTCGCCGAACGGGTGAGCAGCCGGTGTTTGAGTCGAACGTGCGTTCGACTCGAACACCAAGCTCATCCTTACTCCTCAGCTTAGAACTCAAACAAGAACACTTATTGAAGCTTATTCTTGTAGCATCTGTATTTTATTATAATTATATATAATTTGATAAGTATAATATATAATATAATATTCATTCCTTGAATAGCTGTGGAGTGGTGGCATGCCGTTGGAGCTATATATATAAAGACTTTGTGACAAATATTATGATTGTGTTTTTTTTTTAAATTTGTCTATCTTTGTTGGCACAATTCTTTAAGCAGATATAAACCCTAACTGGATCACAATTCATTTACTAAAGCACTGTGCATTATAATGAATTGCTGGTTTATTTTTCATAAAATACAGTTTTGTGCATGTCATTGCTGCTAATCTTCTGCAGCCTTTTTCAGTAGCTTCCCCCTGCCCTCATGCACAACACCTACTGCACAATTGAATGGAGCTACTTGAAAAGAGCTTCTCTAACCCTTGGGAGCCGCTTAAGGTTTCTCCAATGTACTTCACTAAAATGTTAATATTGTGCAGGAATTTTGCTATATTCAACAACATTTTTGGGTTCATTAAAGCTCTCTAGTTTGTTCAATCCAAGCTGCTGACTTTTAATAAATGGACACTAACCTTTCCTGAAATCCAGCGATGTCAGCAGCCAAAACGATCAATCGCTCTGATCTCGGCTGTTGCCGCCGCTGCTTCTTTGCTGCTTTTCCTACTACACATTCGCAAGTCGCCCAGCGCAATGAGAATGCTCCGCAATGTCTCTGGGACCCGTTTATGTCACAGCGGGACAGGAAGAGACATAAACGTGGGAGTCTATGCCCGGAAGTGGGTGCAAATACCTGTCTTAGACAGGTATCTGCACCCCCCTCCTCCCTGAAAGGTGCCAACTGTGGCACCAGAGGGTGGAACTCCACTTTAAGGGCCGAGCCTCTTTTTGAGATTTGCTGTTTACAAGTTGAAAACTGTTTTGTTTTGTTTTTTGCTAGAAAATTACTTAGAACTCCCAAATATTCTACTTTTTTTTCCCTAACACCCTAGAGAATAAAATGTCAGTCATTCCAATACTTTCTGTCACACTGTATTTGCGCAGTGGTCTAACAAGCACACTTTTTTTGGGAAAAAATACACTTTTTTGAATTAAAAAATAAATCAACAGTAAAGTTAGCCTAATTTTTTTTATATTGTGAAAGATAATGTTATGCCGAGTAAATTGATACCTAACATGTCACGCTTCAAAATTGCGCCCGCTCGTGGAATGGCGACAAAGTTTTATCCTTAAAAATGTTTAACGTTTAAAAAATTCTGCAGGTTGCATGTTTTGAGTTACAGAGGATATCTAGGGCTAGAATTATTGCTCTCACTCTACTGATCGCAGCAATACCTCACTTGTGTGGTTTAAACACCTTTTTTATATGCGGGCGCTACTCAAGTATGTGGTGGCTTCTGCACGCGAGCTCGGCGGGACAGGGCACTTTTAAAATATTTTTTTTCTTATTTATAATACCATTTATTTTTTTATTTTTACGCTGTTCTTAAAAAAAAAAAAGTGTCAAATGTGTCACTTTTATTCCTATTACAAGGAATGTAAACATCCCTTGCAATAGAGAAAACGCATGACAGGCCCTCTGAAGTATGAGATCTGAGGTCACTTATATTTACACTAAAATATTGATGTCGCTTCTGCCCTGCAATGTTATGGAGATGGGTGGGGGTCATCCAGCAAGGAGCAACATCCGATCACCTCCGCCGCTACCGATGGCTCCCATAAGCAGCGGAGGGCACCGGAGCATGGCGGGAGGGGGATCCCTCTCCCACCGCCAATAAAAGTGATCTCACGACGAATCCGCTGCAGAGACCAATCTTATCGGAAAGTGGACCGCCGGCCGAAGAAGAGGATACCAGGGTTATGGCAGCTAGCTGTTGCCCTAACAACGATATTCCTCTTCAAAGTTAGGACGTACATTGGCGTGCAGCGGTCCGTAAGTGGTTAAGAGTTGATTTTAGCTTACTAAACATTTATCACTTTTTGTTTCCTGTTCTATCTTGGTTTTCACCAAGCTGAAGTCGTGTTCATGGGATGTCTGAGATGGCTTGCAAGACGCCGAGCCCTCCTTTCTTTTTCAGTTGCGTGAAATAAGAGTAAGTAAATAAATAAATAAATACGTAAATATTATTATTATTATTATTATTATTATTATTCAGGATTTATATAGTGCCAACAGTTTGCGCAGCGCTTTACAACATGAGGGCAGACAGTACACTTACAATACAAATCAATACAGGAGGGACTAGAAGGTCCTGCTCGTTAGAGCTTACAATCTAGAAGGGAGGGTCAAGTTGAAACAAAATAAGCTTGTTTTTAGTAAATGACATAGGTTACTTACCTGTATATAGATCAAAGGAGAAAAGTAACAGGACAACGGCAATCGCCTTCATTTTTTATTGTTTTTGAATGTCCTGGATGTTGGTGATCTTCTGATGCTTTTCAGAGATTTAAGGTCTTTTCAAATGCTGGTATTTATTTGATGCTAATGGCCAATGAAGCAGATTTATTATGAGCTCATCATTTCATTTTGTGGAGGCGTTTGTTTGATAAACTAATACCGAACAGTATTTAATAAATGTAAATGTTTGGAAATAATGTTTGCATTGAATTTGGATCAAGTTTTACAATCTGGCTCCCGGAATGGATGAACTCCCAGTGATGTAAATTTGTATACATGATGTGTTTGCTTTGCTTAAAATAAAACAAAGGACTTTTTTGTGTTCTTCATATGCATTATAAGAAAATAAGGACGTTTTATAGAATTTTAGATTTTTAGACTTTATTTGACATAGTGTGACATGAGCCTCAAGTAGGCACTGGGCCTGATTTTGGAAGCTGTGATAACACTTATACACTATATTGCCAAAGTATTGGGACACGCCCAACTTCTAAACCTTGTGGACAGCCTTTCCCAGAAGAGTTGGAGTGTGTCTATGGGAATGTTTGACCATTCTTCCAGAAACACATTTGTGAGGTCAGGTACTGATATTGGACGAGAAGGCCTGGCTTACAGTTTATTATAAAAAAAAAAGCCAAAAAGAAGGAGAGCTCAGCGGCCAAGGGCTTGTGATTAGTGGGCTTCCAAAGACTCCAGCTTGTTTTTTGGAACATGGGTTACATGGAGGATGGAGTTTTGGATGCATTAGCATACAGTATACAGTATCATTTTGCTGCTTGCTTATTTTGCCTACCAAGATAGGACTAATCTTGGCAGAAGCAGCGAAGTGGAAAGCAGAAGTGACATTTTTGTTAGGTCATAGGCCCAGGCTCTGCTTCAGGGGTTCCAGGATCCCCCCAAGACACAGGTTGTTTGTGTTCCCAATTGTATTTTATTTGCCTTGTTTTATTATTTATTTGTCCAATGATTGTTTTCTCTTGCATAATAGTAGACACCCACATCTCACATACCCTGGAGTCTCCACCCATGCTGTTTACTGGGGTGTTGCTTGAGTCTTAAAATACCTTGGGCACTCTCAAGCACCAATATTGAAATGTGGTAGGGCTTGCAGCACAAATGTAGAGTATGTCATCTCATCTCTCCTCTGTTTTATTTATATTTGTTCTCTTCCCTTTCTTCAGCATTTTCCCTTTCTGCCGTTCTTATTAAAAATTACTTAAAATTGAGCTTGAATATGTATCAAATCCCAAGAACCAGAGATCTGAAAATGGCTGTACGCCAACACTCCTCATCCAACCTGAAGGAGCTTGAGAGGTCCTGCAAAGAAGAAAGGAAGAAAGTGCCCAAAAATAGGTGTGCCAAGCTTGTAGCATTATACTCAAAAAGACTTGGGGCTGTAATTGGTGCCAAAGAGGCGTCAACAAAGTATTGAGCAAAGGATGTGAATTCTTTATGTACATGGGATTTTTTAAATTTTTTATTTTTGAATACATTTTAAATAAACTTCTTTATGTGTTGGGGCCCTTACTTTTGCTTACAATGCTTGGCGCTCGCAGTTCACCCAGGTGTGTTAGGAAAGTGCATGGATATTGTGGTGAAGAACTTATTTATTTTTACATATTTATTTAATTTTAACATGAAGGATGTGCCTGTTTTGAGAACAAATCAGACTGAAGCGATTGCCATCTTCTTTGGATTTTTGCTTGCTTCCTTGCTTTTCATTTAACAGTTTCTCTTTCAGAGTTCCGGACTTGATTAAGTATTTCTCCATTGCTAAACAATGAACTAACTTTATTTATAAGCACCAAAGTTGGAATGGAACGGTCTCTATTATTATAATGTAATTAGAGCGATCGAGTTCCCCCGAGATCTCGCACAAGTCATTACAAAAGGAACCAAGGAATGACAGGCCGACAGAGATTACGTTTTAATATATGTTACTTTTTTTAACTTCTGCGACATTGATTTACAAGTACATTTTTCAATATTTTCAAGGTTTCAAAACGCTAGCAATTTTAAATATTTTTCAAAACTCCCACGGTAAACCTGCAGATCTCACACGGCACACAGTTGGAGAATCGCTGGTCTATTTTGTTCTGATAAAACTGTCATATAAAGTGTTTCTTTTTTTTAATCTGTTTAATCAGTATTAAAATTTACCTCAAACAGATACTGTATAATAAAACACTTTTAAACACTTGCCGACCGCCACATGTACATATACGTCGGCAGTAAGGATGAGCCGAACACCCCCCGGTTTTTTCGGGAGCAGTGATTTTAATAATGATTAAAGTGAAACAATAAAAGTGTAATATTCCACACCCCCTCTCCCCTCAAATTCACTGTTTGATTTATTTGGCCCAAATTTGAACGAAACTCAAAATTTCTTAGGCAAATATGGGTTCGAATACTAGATATATATCTGCCCAATAGAGAGCTAGAGATTCCCATCGACTTTCTACAAATTTATGAGCGATCATTTGTTGAAAGATAAGAAGGAGTCAAAGTACTGGTTAATTTTACTATGTTTACTGTACCATTTGATTGCTATTTTACTTTGGATGTGTTTGCGGCTGCGTCCGCATTTTAATTATCTAATCTTATGTGAATAGATGTAAGAATTTCTATGTATTGGCTTTACGATAAACGAAATAAAATTGTTTAAAAAAAAAAAGTGTAATATTCCTTTAAATTTCGTACCTGGGGGGTGTCTATAGTATGCCTGTAAAGGGGCGCATGTTTCCCATGCTTAGAACTGTCCCTGCACAAAGTGTAATTTCTGCAGGAAAAATAGTCATTTAAAATCACTGGGACTATAATGAATTGTCGGCTCCCCGTAATACAGAGAACAGTCATTGAAAGTCATTGGTAAAAAAATAAAAAATAAATTTTTTTAAAAGCGTGGGGTTCCCCCAAATTCAATTACCAGGCCCTTCAGGTCTGGTATGGATTTTAAGGGGAACTCCACGCCAAATGTAAAAAAAAAATGGCATGGAGTTTCCCCTAAAAATCCATTCCAGACCCTTTATCCGAGCGCGCAACCTGGAAGGCCGCAGGAAAAGAGGGGGGGGACGAGAGAGCGTCCCCTCCTGAACCGTACCAGGCCACATGCCCACAACATTGGGAGGATGCTTTGGGGGTCTGTGACCCCCTCGAAGCACCTTGTCCCCATGTTGATGATTACAAGGGCCTCATCCCCACAACCCTGGCCGGTGGTTGTGGGGGTCTGCGGGCGGGGGGCTTATCAGAATCTGGAAGGTGACCCCCCAAATCCCGTCCCCCCCATTTGAAATGGTAAGGGGGTACAAAAGTACCCCTACCATTTCACAAAGAAAGTGTAAAAGAATGTTAAAAAAGACACACACACCGTTGAAAAAGTCATTTATTAAGAAAAAAATAGGTGATGGGTGGCCCCGCCCTCCTCATATAAGAAATGTCAGGCTGCTGGGATCCCCGCCGTGTCTCCGCCAGTGGAGACAGAGGATGGATGGACTGCGCTGCGCTGGAGGGTGAGATCACTTTTACACTCTTGTACATTCTTTTACACTTTCTTTGTGAAATGGTAGGGGTACAAAAAGTACCCCCTTACCATTTCAAACGGGGGGACGGGATTTGGGGGGTCACCTTCCAGATTCTGATAAGCCCCCCGCCTGCAGACCCCCACAACCACCGGCCAGGGTTGTGGGGATGAGGCCCTTGTCCTCATCAACATGGGGACAAGGTGCTTTGAGGGGTCACAGACCCCCAATGCATCCTCCTAATGTTGAGGGCATGTGGCCTGGTATGGTTCTCTGTGGCTCTCTTTTCCTGCGGCCTGCCAGGTTGGTATGGATATTTAGGGGGAACTCCACATGATTTTTTTTTTTTATTTGACGCAGGGTTCCCCTTAATATCCATACCAGACCTGAAGGGCCTCGTAATTGAATTTGGGGGAACCCCACACTTTTTTTTTTATCAAGGACTTTCAATGACTGTTCTCTGTATTACGGGGAGCCGACAATTCATTATAGCGAGTGATTTTAAATGACTTTTTTTCCTGCAGAAATTACACTTTGTGCAGGGACGGTTCTAAACATGCGCCCCTTCACATGCATACTATAGACACCTCCCAGGTACGAAATTGAAAGGAATATTACACTTTTATTGTTTCACTTTAAGCCTTTTTAAAATCACTGCTCCTGAAAAAACGGCTGCTTTTGGGGACCCAGGTCCCCAAACACTTTTTAGGACAACAACTTGCATATTAGCCTTTAAAATTAGCACTTTAGATTTCTCCCATTGACTTATACAGGGTGTTCCGCGGCTTTTCGAATTTGCCACAAACACCCCAAATTGTTCACTGTTCGCCGAACAGGCGAACAGGCAATGTTCGAGTCGAAACTCATTCCTAGACAGCAGGATGGCACGGCTGGGTAAATGGGTGTACCTGTACATCCCTTTGAATTTTCCTGCCAGGAGCTCCATGAGTCGGATCGCGGGTCCTGTGGACTTGATGTCCACGGGGATATGCCTCATGGAGAGGAAGAACGGGGAGATGCTAATGTAAACAAGCATCTCCCCGTTCTGCCTAGTGACAGGACACTGATAATAGCTCCCTGTGATCGGGAGTGGTGATCAGTGGCATGTCACTTTTAGCCCCTCCCCCTAACAGTTAGAATCACTCCCTAGGACACACTTAGCCCCTTCCTAGCCAGATAGTGGTTAATCCTTTCACTGCCAGTGTCATTTTTACAGCAATTTTAAAGCACTGATCGCTGTAAAAATGACAATGTCCCAAAAATGTGTCAAAATTATCTGATGTGTCCGCCATAATGTCGCAGTCATGATAAAAAAGCACAGATCACCGCCATTACTAGTAAAAAAAAAATATTAATAAAAATGCCATAAAACTATCCTCCTATTTTGTAGACGCTATAACTTATGTGCAAATGAAGCAATAAACGCGCATTTTTTTTACCAAAAATATGTAGAAAACTACGTATCGGCCTAAAATGAGGAAAGACATTTTTTTTATATATTTTTTTTCAAAATTGTCATTTTATTTTTGTTTATAGCGCAAAAAATAAAAAACGCAGAGGTGATCAAATACCACCAAAAGAAAGCTCTATTTGTGGGAAAAAAAGGACGTCAATTTTGTTTGGGAGCCACGTCACACGACTGCGCAATTGTCAGTTAAATCAACGAAGTGCCGGATCCCAAAAAGTGCTCTGGTCTTTGGCCAGCCAAATGGTCCGGGGCTGAAGTGGTAAATGGCAACTTCAACAGGCCCAAATGGACAAATGGAATGGAATGTCCATTGTTAGGGTTTATATACGCTTTAACAAATTGAAATATAGTTTATCTTATTGCTCAAGCATGCATATAAAAAGTTTAACTTTATAATTGTGTAAATTGTAGCACATGTTTATTTTTTATTGACAGACAAGGTGTATAGGTTTTCTTCTCTAGGTCTTTCCTGGAGACTTGTTAGTTGAAGAGATTAGGCCATATGGACTTTACTGCAGTTGTGTTTTTTTTTCCATACCCAAATAATAAGTTTGTTTCTGCTGCCCCTGGCAAGGTGGAGTCAGAAACAGGCTTTGTAGATGATTTTCCATGTAAGGCCGCGTACACACGGGCGGACTGTTCGCCCAACCTTGTCTGCTGAACAGTGTTTGGGCGGACAGTCCGCTCGTGTGTGGGCTTCAGCGGACAGTTTCAGCGGACAGTTGGACGGACAAAGTCTTTCAAAAATTCCGAAAAACTGTCCGCTGAAACTGTGTTTGAGCGAACAGTCCGCCCGTGTGTAGGCTACTTTCGAAATGAGCAAACTGTTCCCGCTCGGAGGAGTCTGCTCATTTCGAGCGCGTGTGAAGGTAGGCGGGGCCCGCGACGGAGACGTCGCGGGCTCCGCCGCCTGGAATGGGCTTAAAGGGGAACCCCAACGCCGAAAAAAATCGGCGTGGGGGTTCCCCCCAAAGTCCACAACAGACCCTTGTCCGAGCACGCTACCCGGCCGGCCAGGAAAGGGGGGCGAGCGAGCGCGCCCCCCCTCCTGAGCCGTACCAGGCCGCGTGCCCTCAACATGGGGGGGTGCCTTGGGGAAGGGGGGGCCGCGCGGCCCCCCCCACCCCAAAGCACCTTGTCCCCATGTTGATGAGGACAAGGGCCTCTTCCCGACAACCCTGGCCGTTGGTTGTCTGGGTCTGCGGGCGGGGGGCTTATCGGAATCCGGGAGCCCCCTTTAAGAAGGGGGCCCCCGGATACCGGCCCCCCACCCTATGTGAATGAGTATGGGGTACAATGTACCCCTACCCATTCACCTGTGAAATAAAGTACAAAAAAAACACAACACAGGGAAAAAATATTTTATTGCACAGCTCCGGGGGTCTTCCGTCTTCGGGGGTCTTCTCGCCGGACTCCTCCGCTATCTTCGTGTAGCTCTTTTGCTAGCGGAGGAGTCCGGCTTTCTTCCTCCCCGCCGCCGGCCTCTTCTCCCGACTTCGGGGGTCTTTTCCCCCTCTTCGGTTCTTCTGCCGGGCCACCGCGCCTTCTTGTAGCTCTTTTGCAGGCGGTGGCCCGGTCTTCTGTCGCCGCTGCCTTCCGTTCTTCTGTCGCCGCCTTCGGTTCTTCTGCCGGGCCACCGCGCCTTCTTGTAGCTCTTTTACAGGCGGTGGCCCGGTCTTCTGTCGCCGCTGTCGCCGCCGACTTCCGTTCTTGTTCTTCTTCTTGTTCTTCTTGTTCTTCTCCAGGAGATGTTGACACGTCGCTCTCTCCGGCCGGAATGCCAGAGCCGCGCTGTGCGGTCACTTATATAGTGACAATGGGGCGGGGTCACATGGTATATGTCACATGGGTTGGTCACATGGGTTGATGTCACATGGGGACTATGACATCGTAAGGGGGCGGGGTCACCATGTGACATCAACCCATGTGACCAACCCATGTGACATATACCATGTGACCCCGCCCCATTGTCACTATATAAGTGACCGCACAGCGCGGCTCTGGCATTCCGGCCGGAGAGAGCGACGTGTCAACATCTCCTGGAGAAGAACAAGAAGAACAAGAAGAACAACAAGAACGGAAGTCAGCGGCGACAGAAGACCGGGCCACCGCCTGTAAAAGAGCTACAAGAAGGCGCGGTGGCCCGGCAGAAGAACCGAAGGCGGCGACAGAAGAACGGAAGGCAGCGGCGACAGAAGACCGGGCCACCGCCTGCAAAAGAGCTACAAGAAGGCGCGGTGGCCCGGCAGAAGAACCGAAGAGGGGGACAAGACCCCCGAAGTCGGGAGAAGAGGCCGGCGGCGGGGAGGAAGAAAGCCGGACTCCTCCGCTAGCAAAAGAGCTACACGAAGATAGCGGAGGAGTCCGGCGAGAAGACCCCCGAAGACGGAAGACCCCCGGAGCTGTGCAATAAAATATTTTTTCCCTGTGTTGTGTTTTTTTTGTACTTTATTTCACAGGTGAATGGGTAGGGGTACATTGTACCCCATACTCATTCACATAGGGTGGGGGGCCGGTATCCGGGGGCCCCCTTCTTAAAGGGGGCTCCCGGATTCCGATAAGCCTCCCGCCCGCAGACCCCGACAACCAACGGCCAGGGTTGTCGGGAAGAGGCCCTTGTCCTCATCAACATGGGGACAAGGTGCTTTGGGGTGGGGGGGCCGCGCGGCCCCCCCTTCCCCAAGGCACCCCCCCATGTTGAGGGCACGCGGCCTGGTACGGCTCAGGAGGGGGGGCGCGCTCGCTCGCCCCCCTTTCCTGGCCGGCCGGGTAGCGTGCTCGGACAAGGGTCTGTTGTGGACTTTGGGGGGAACCCCCACGCCGTTTTTTTTCGGCGTTGGGGTTCCCCTTTAAGCCCATTCCAGGCGGCGGAGCCCGCGACGTCTCCTTCGCGGGCCCCGCCTACCTGTACACGCGTTTGAAATGGGCGGATTTGCCTCCGCCTTACGTGGGCGAGTCCGTTCATTTCAAAAGTTGAGCGGACTGTTTGGCAAACAGTTCGCTGAAACAGTCCGCTCGTGTGTGGGCAAGTCCGCTCATGCAAATTTTGAGCGGACTGTTTGCCGAAACTGTTTGACGAACAAGGTTGGGCGAACAGTCCGCGCGTGTGTACGCGGCCTAAGACAAAATCCTGGTTTAGCTGATCTAGATTTGTTCAGAGCATATGCCCCGTACACACAATCGGATTTTCCGACAACAAATGTTGGATGTGAGCTTGTCGGAAAGTCCGGCTGTGTGTATGCTCCATCGAACATTTGTTGTTGGACTTTATGCCAACAAATGTTGGCTAGCAGGTTCTCAAGTTTTCCGCCAACAAAAGTTTGTTTTGGGAATTTCCGATCGTGTGTAGACAAGTCCGTCACACAAAAGTTCACGCATGCTCGGAATCAAGCAGAAGGGGCCGCACTGGCTATTGAACTTCCTTTTTCTTGGCTCGTCGTACGTCTTGTACACCACCGCCTTCTCACGTTCGGAATTTTCGGGCCAACATTTGTGTGACCGTGTGTATGCAAGATAAGTTTGAGCCCACAAAAAATCCACAGTTTTGTTATAGGAAAATCCAATCGTGTGTGCATTAGGTTAACTAACTAAAAACACGCTACGGTATTATAATACTACAAAATAATGTTTCATGTAAAATATAACTTACTGAAAATATACTATACATTCCCTTTAACCTTAATATTATTAGATTCCTTTTTAGCAATGTATAGATCCTACAGTTAAATCTGCACAAGTGCATAGCTCCCAACTGTCCCTGATTTCAAAGGACTGTCCCTGATTTGGAGCAATGCCCCTCTGTCCCTCATTCCTCCTCATTTGTCCCTCTTTGGTCTGATCTCTATAGTTGTATATAAAATTCACTTTTTATCTTTCAAACAATGTTTCTCAGTGCTAAAGATTTCATCCAAATTCTAAATTGCTGCATTTGTACATTTTAAAAGCCAATATAAAGGAATAGTAGTGGTAAAGTTGTGGATTTAATTAACTTTTCTTTTTTGGGTTAATTCTCCTTTGAGGAGGTATGGCAGGGGGAGTATCCTATGCCTACATACGTTTGGTAGTAGGTGTCCCTCATTCCCATCTCAAAATGTCGGGAGGTATGCAAGTGAAAAGCCTTTTTTCCTTGAAATTGTGGCTTATATGACCTCTAGAAACAGATGTAGTACTGAACTGCAGTTTGAACTCTTGCCTAGATTACCCCAGCTGCTGATCCAACGAAATGGAGCTCCTGTTCTCAGTTCCGGCCCCTTGGTTTCTGCCAAGACCCAGCCCGAGCCATCTGCCACATCAGCCCTTGTGCCACTCTGTGTCCTCCACTCAATGTCATCACTACCAGGGGTAAGAGAATCCTCCTCTACAGCTCGATCTCCACCAGGTACGTGACAGTACCACTCAGCCAAGTGTCATAGATTGAGAGAGGGGCTTTGCCTCTGGAGTCTCTATGCCAGTAACTTGCCTCTCTGACCCGAGCAGTCAGCACCCTGCAGGAAAGCTATCTGCAACTGAAAGATTGCATCCAATCCATGGCCTCCAACTCTGTGACTCCCATACCTGCTAATGCACCTGGCTGCTCCATGTCCGGACAGACGATTTCTGCATTTAAGGAGCTATGCCACCACCAGAACCCTGAGTTCCTGCACCAGAGTGGTTTTCAGGCGATCAACACAAGTTCCATGCCTTTAAAAACTCTTGTGAACTTTATTTCTCCCTGTAGCCAAGAACCTTCTCACTAGAGACTATTGGGTTTGCCATATCCCTGCATTGCATTAATGGACTCATCAGCTCCTGGAACAGAAAAGTATGATCCTGGACTCCCTTACCTCCTTCTTTGAAGCAATGATGATCCCCAGCCCTCGACAGGGACATCGACCCGCTGAGGACTATACTGCAGAATTCCACCTGTGGGACTCTGATACAGGTTGGAACAAAGCAGCCTTGTGGCATCAGTTCTGCCTGGGCTTGTCTGAGGGTCTTAAAGATAAACTTGCTTGAGTCTGGGTCCCCAGCTCTCTTGACAACCTCATTATTCTTGCTATCCAGCTTGATCGCAGGTTTAGATAAAGGAGAACAGAAAGGGCTGGCATAACCTCTGTTTCAATAGATATGCAGGCAAGGCCCATGCAGCTGGGAATTTTTTGCTCTGCACTTTCTAGTGAAGAAAAGCTGCGAAGATGGCAAAAGGACTTATGTCTATTCTGTGGAGTGGCGGGGCATTATCTCCAGAACTGTCCGTTGCGGCCCACAAAGACCAAGTCCACCCCTTCCCATGTATCTTGCTAAATGCTCAGTGGGAAAGGGATCTACTCATATTACCCTGCCCCTTTCACTTCAGTTCCCCAGAGGGAACATCCAAGTACCTGCCATAGTGGACTCCAATGCTTGCAGATGCTTCATGGATAGAGCTTTGCCCTACTCCACCAAATTCCTTTGCAAGCAAAGGCACACCAGTTAGCCATCCATCTAGCCGATGAATCCCATCTCAGGTCTGTGCCTATTACGCATGAGACTCACCCGTTGTTGGCTATATCTGACGGTGGTCATCAGGAATTTCTATGCTTGGACATTATTCTGTTCCCCATCATCTTGGGCATACAATGTTTCCATGCCCAAAATCTGCAGATAAACTGGGCAACACAAGTTTCATAGTTTCATAGTTTCATAGTTAGTAAGGTTGAATAAAGACATCAGTCCATCCAGTTCAACCTGAGTGAGTGTCTACCCCTATCCCTGTACATTGCACACTCATATTGGTCCCTACCCTCAAGGAGCCCACAGTCCAAAGTCCCCATTCATATACTAGGGCCAATTTTTGGACAGAAGCCAATTAACCTACCTGCATGTCTTTGGAGTGTGGGAAGAAACCGGAGTACCTGGAGGAAACCCACGCAGGCACAGGGAGAACATGCAAACTCCAGGCAGGTAGTGTCGTGGTTGGGATTTGAACCAGCGACCCTTTTTACTGCTAGGTGAGAGTGCTAACCACTACACCACTGTGCCGCCCACAAGTGACTTTCTCATCCACCTACCACCTACTGCCTGCAATCCTGCCTGCACCCCATTTCTATGAGACCTACATCTCATGTACTGGGTGTACATCCTGACCCTTCCGTGTCACAGCTCATACCTGCAGTCTACCACAAATTCCTGGATGTTTTTGATAAACAGAAAGCAGACATCCTGCTACCTCACTGCTCATATGACTACCCTATTGAACTTTTATCAGGTGCTAAAATACCCTTCGGCACATCTTATCTCTTTCCAAAGTACAGCTTAAAGAGGAAGTAAACCCTGATGGGTTTACTTCCTCTTTGTTTCCCTGCAAAAAGGTAAAGCATAATGGGCTTATAATCAATCCAGCAGCTTAAGAACTTGTGCTTGTGCAACTTATACGAGCCATCCGGTCTTTCACCTGTCCTTACTAAAAGTCGCTAGACCAGACCCTTCCCCTGATCGCAAATCGGGGCCACCAGCACCTACTTTGATCAAGGCAAGGAAGAGTATGAAGTTGAGACAATTGTAGATTGCAGAAGACGGGGGGAACCATCCAGTATTTGATTAAGTGGAAGGGCTATGGACCCGAGACAATTGGGAACAACCAGGAAACCAGAATCCACTCTCCATGCCAAGAGACTAATACTGACTTTCTTCCAGGCTTACCCCGATAAGATGCTATGAATGGGCATCCGGAGGTTGCCCATTGGGGGGGGGGCAATGTAAGAGAAACCCGGTTAACAAGCATGCAGTGGTGTGCAGGCATGAACATTCCAAGAGATGCACAAGAAAATAAATGTACTGGCGCATGTATGAGTGCGCGTGGGCGCGAGCCAGTGCACGCACACGTGCACGCATTGGTGCGTGCATTGGCCCCAGTCCACCTATTTAAACCTGCCAGTGACATGCACACTTTGCTGAATGGTCTTTTCAGCTAGTGCCTGTTTACCCGATCTGTACCAGTTTCCTGTATCCCGACTTGGCTTGCCTGAACCTTCCCTTTGACCTCTGCCTGCCTACCTGTGACCCCGGTTTGTGCTTGACTCCGCTTCTGCCTGGTGGTCCTGTGCTTCATTGTCCAACTTTGTACCGAACTTGGCCTGTGTCCCGTCTCTGCCTCTGCCTCACGTCTTGGTACCTGCTCTGTCTGGCTTTTGATGACCCCCTGGCTTATGTCCCAGCTACGCTTCCAGCTGCTGATCCAGTGACACGGAGCAGCCACCTGGTTCCTGCCAAGACCCAGCCTGAGCCATCTGCCACATTGGCCCTTGTGCCACTCTGTGTCCTACACTCCCTGTCATTACTACCAGGGGTGATGGACAGGAGGTGCAAGAGAAGCCCCCACTACAGCTCGATCTCCACCAGGTACGTGACAGGTAATGGGGGATTTAATCTCCACCAGCCACCAATATTTGGTAATGAGATGTGGGGGAGAAGACATAATAATTCTACTAAGTACTAACCATCAATGCTAGAGAAGATTGTACACCCAATGACCATCAATGCCAGAGAAGGGGAGGCATTGAATCCCAAGGACCACCATTGCTTGGAGAAAGGGGATTTAAAATCCATTGATTAACAGTGTTTTGAAAGAAGGAAATTGGAACTCTATTGCTTTCCTGATATCAATGCTGAGGATTGGGGTGGATTTGCTGAATTGGTGCTGACGGTGTTGCCCCCATAATGTCACGATTGCCATTTTGCATAATACTCACTCCCCACCTGCCACACTGACAATGCTGTTGTCCAAAGGTGCTGCTGTTACTTATTCATCCAGAGTGGGGGCACTCTAATATGGGAGGTGTGATACTGGCTAGATCACCAGTTGAAACCAGAGGTAAAAAAAGCCAGGCCACTCCATGACCTTAATGTGCTTCTTCTTGAGCCATTCCTTTATTGTCTTGGTGGTATGTTTTAGATAATTGTCATGCTGAAAGACCCATCCACAACCCATCTTCAGTGTTCTGGCTGAGGGAAGAAGGTTCACATCCAAGATTTTTCAATACATGGCCCCGTCCATTGACCCCTCAATGTGGCAAAGTCAACCTGTGCCCTTAGCAGAGAAACAGCCCCAAAGCATAATGTTTCCACCTCCATGCTTGACTGTAGGGATAGTGTTCTTAGGGTCATAGTCAGCATTTTTCTTCCTCCAAACACAGCAAGTTACCCTCCTCAAGAAGGCACATGTATAGTCATACCAATGAACATCTAAATGATTCAGAGAAGGATTGGGAGAAAGTACTACGGTCAGATGAGACCAAAATGGAACTCTTTGGCATTAACTCGACTTGGCAAGTTTGGAGGAAGAGAAATGCTGACTATGACCCTAAGAACACCATCACTACAGTCAAGCATGGAGGTGGAAACATATCACTTTGGGGCTATTTCTCTGTTAAAGGTACAGGCTGACATTGTAGCTAAGTCATGTCTTGCTTGGGGATCAACTACTTATTTTACACACTGAGCTGCACCTCAATTTATATTTGTATCTTTTTTTGGGGGGGGGGGGGGGGTTTGGTTGATATTCAGGCACTGCTTTGCTTTAACTAACAATTGCGCAGTCATGCAATGTTGTACCCAAACAAAATTTATGTGCTTTTTTCCTACAAATAGAGCTTTCTTTTGGTGGTATTTGATCAATTTGATCACCTCAGCGTTTTTTTTTTGTTTTTGTTTTTTTGCGCTATATACAAATGAAAAGCGACAATTGGCAAAAAACACAATTTTTTTTTTTTTTTGCTATAATAATATATTTTATTTTTCATTTACACATTTTATTTATTTATTCATTTATTTTTCTCTATTGTCCCCTAGATTCTAAGCCCATACCAATATTGAACCAGATTGGTATATGCATATACATACTTATATCATATACTACCTTACTTCTATGCTGTTATCACAGCATCTATTGATACATAGTGATGGCCGAACGGTTCGCCCGGCGGTCGTTTCGCGGCGAATTTCCGACTTTCGCCGTCCGCGGGTTCGAACGCCTTTTTCCGTCGTTCGCCCCGGCGGACTTACGTGTTTAATGTATACAAGAACTTTAACCTTTCGTGACACGTTTATCATGTGTTACAGGACAACCAATTGAGACATGACAGCTCATGGACACTTGGACATTCCCCCTAACCTATAAATACACCCGATCCGGTGGCCATTTTACATTCTTTCTTCTGTCACTGTAGGGAAAGGATCCTGTGTGGAGTAGGGACAGAGAAAACGCTAGCTATTTGGTACACAAAAGTTCTTTTCAGGACTGGTATAGGTGTTAGGTCAGCAGCCTGAGTTTCTTTTGTCAGTTTAGATAAAGGGACAGAGCGCTGTATGCTGCTATTTTAGGGACAGCTCAGCCAGATTAGTCTTTCTTCATCATCATCATCATCATCATCATTAGCTGTTACTATCAGGTCCACAAAAGAGCTGTTCCAGCTAATCGTTCCAGCCTACTCTTTTTTGCCAATTTGTATAGGGACAGGCAGGAAGCAGTGTGTCAGGCAGTGAGGATAATTTTAAAGACTTGCTGTTACTATTAGTTCCACAAAGGTTCTTTTCAGGACTGGTATCAGTGGTACGGTAATAGGCTTGTACACGTATAATATTCTTTCTTCCAAATATAGAAAGAATATTATACTTGACTGCTGCCCTTCTGCTGCAGTCTGCTAATCATTCACAACTCACTTGTTCCACAAAGCTCTTTATCAGGACTGGTAACTTGGTCTGTCTAGGGTGCTACGGTACATAGGCTTGGGTGCGGTACAGTCTGCTGTTCTGTAAGGACCGCTATCGGTCCACAATACATAGGGTTGCCGTGCACTACTGCTGACCGCTGCCCTATACTGCAGCAGTCCTTCAGCGGTATAGGGACTGACGCACAGTCTGCTAAACACTAATACACAACCTGCTTGGTCCACAAAAGTTCTTATAAGGACTGGTAACTTGGTATAGGGTGCTACGGTACATAGGCCTGAGTGCAGTACAGTCTGCTGTTCTGTAAGGACCGCTATCGGTCCACAATACATAGGGTTGCCGTGCACTACTGCTGACCGCTGCCCTATACTGCAGCAGTCCTTCATTGGTATAGGGACTGACGTACAGTCTGCTAATCACTAACACACAACCTGCTTGGTCCACAAAAGTTCTTATAAGGACTGGTAACTTGGTATAGGGTGCTACGGTACATAGGCCTGAGTGCGTTACAGTCTGCTGTTCTGTAAGGACCGCTATCGGTCCACAATACATAGGGTTGCCGTGCACTACTGCTGACCGCTGCCCTATACTGCAGCAGTCCTTCAGCGGTATAGGGACTGACGCACAGTCTGCTAAACACTAACACACAACCTGCTTGGTCCACAAAAGTTTTTATAAGGACTGGTAACTTGGTATAGGGTGCTACGGTACATAGGCCTGAGTGCAGTACAGTCTGCTGTTCTGTAAGGACCGCTATCGGTCCACAATACATAGGGTTGCCGTGCACTACTGCTGACCGCTGCCCTATACTGCAGCAGTCCTTCATTGGTATAGGGACTGACGTACAGTCTGCTAATCACTAACACACAACCTGCTTGGTCCACAAAAGTTCTTATAAGGACTGGTAACTTGGTATAGGGTGCTACGGTACATAGGCCTGAGTGCGTTACAGTCTGCTGTTCTGTAAGGACCGCTATCGGTCCACAATACATAGGGTTGCCGTGCACTACTGCTGACCGCTGCCCTATACTGCAGCAGTCCTTCATTGGTATAGGGACTGACGTACAGTCTGCTAATCACTAACACACAACCTGCTTGGTCCACAAAAGTTCTTATAAGGACTGGTAACTTGGTATAGGGTGCTACGGTACATAGGCCTGAGTGCGTTACAGTCTGCTGTTCTGTAAGGACCGCTATCGGTCCACAATACATAGGGTTGCCGTGCACTACTGCTGACCGCTGCCCTATACTGCAGCAGTCCTTCAGCGGTATAGGGACTGACGCACAGTCTGCTAAACACTAACACACAACCTGCTTGGTCCACAAAAGTTTTTATAAGGACTGGTAACTTGGTATAGGGTGCTACGGTACATAGGCCTGAGTGCAGTACAGTCTGCTGTTCTGTAAGGACCGCTATCGGTCCACAATACATAGGGTTGCCGTGCACTACTGCTGACCGCTGCCCTATACTGCAGCAGTCCTTCATTGGTATAGGGACTGACGTACAGTCTGCTAATCACTAACACACAACCTGCTTGGTCCACAAAAGTTCTTATAAGGACTGGTAACTTGGTATAGGGTGCTACGGTACATAGGCCTGAGTGCGTTACAGTCTGCTGTTCTGTAAGGACCGCTATCGGTCCACAATACATAGGGTTGCCGTGCACTACTGCTGACCGCTGCCCTATACTGCAGCAGTCCTTCATTGGTATAGGGACTGACGTACAGTCTGCTAATCACTAACACACAACCTGCTTGGTCCACAAAAGTTCTTATAAGGACTGGTAACTTGGTATAGGGTGCTACGGTACATAGGCCTGAGTGCGTTACAGTCTGCTGTTCTGTAAGGACCGCTATCGGTCCACAATACATAGGGTTGCCGTGCACTACTGCTGAACGCTGCCCTATACTGCAGCAGTCCTTCATTGGTATAGGGACTGACGTACAGTCTGCTAATCACTAACACACAACCTGCTTGGTCCACAAAAGTTCTTATAAGGACTGGTAACTTGGTATAGGGTGCTACGGTACATAGGCCTGAGTGCGTTACAGTCTGCTGTTCTGTAAGGACCGCTATCGGTCCACAATACATAGGGTTGCCGTGCACTACTGCTGACCGCTGCCCTATACTGCAGCAGTCCTTCAGCGGTATAGGGACTGACGCACAGTCTGCTAAACACTAACACACAACCTGCTTGGTCCACAAAAGTTTTTATAAGGACTGGTAACTTGGTATAGGGTGCTACGGTACATAGGCCTGAGTGCAGTACAGTCTGCTGTTCTGTAAGGACCGCTATCGGTCCACAATACATAGGGTTGCCGTGCACTACTGCTGACCGCTGCCCTATACTGCAGCAGTCCTTCATTGGTATAGGGACTGACGTACAGTCTGCTAATCACTAACACACAACCTGCTTGGTCCACAAAAGTTCTTATAAGGACTGGTAACTTGGTATAGGGTGCTACGGTACATAGGCCTGAGTGCGTTACAGTCTGCTGTTCTGTAAGGACCGCTATCGGTCCACAATACATAGGGTTGCCGTGCACTACTGCTGACCGCTGCCCTATACTGCAGCAGTCCTTCATTGGTATAGGGACTGACGTACAGTCTGCTAATCACTAACACACAACCTGCTTGGTCCACAAAAGTTCTTATAAGGACTGGTAACTTGGTATAGGGTGCTACGGTACATAGGCCTGAGTGCGTTACAGTCTGCTGTTCTGTAAGGACCGCTATCGGTCCACAATACATAGGGTTGCCGTGCACTACTGCTGACCGCTGCCCTATACTGCAGCAGTCCTTCAGCGGTATAGGGACTGACGCACAGTCTGCTAAACACTAACACACAACCTGCTTGGTCCACAAAAGTTTTTATAAGGACTGGTAACTTGGTATAGGGTGCTACGGTACATAGGCCTGAGTGCAGTACAGTCTGCTGTTCTGTAAGGACCGCTATCGGTCCACAATACATAGGGTTGCCGTGCACTACTGCTGACCGCTGCCCTATACTGCAGCAGTCCTTCATTGGTATAGGGACTGACGTACAGTCTGCTAATCACTAACACACAACCTGCTTGGTCCACAAAAGTTCTTATAAGGACTGGTAACTTGGTATAGGGTGCTACGGTACATAGGCCTGAGTGCGTTACAGTCTGCTGTTCTGTAAGGACCGCTATCGGTCCACAATACATAGGGTTGCCGTGCACTACTGCTGACCGCTGCCCTATACTGCAGCAGTCCTTCATTGGTATAGGGACTGACGTACAGTCTGCTAATCACTAACACACAACCTGCTTGGTCCACAAAAGTTCTTATAAGGACTGGTAACTTGGTATAGGGTGCTACGGTACATAGGCCTGAGTGCGTTACAGTCTGCTGTTCTGTAAGGACCGCTATCGGTCCACAATACATAGGGTTGCCGTGCACTACTGCTGACCGCTGCCCTATACTGCAGCAGTCCTTCAGCGGTATAGGGACTGACGCACAGTCTGCTAAACACTAACACACAACCTGCTTGGTCCACAAAAGTTTTTATAAGGACTGGTAACTTGGTATAGGGTGCTACGGTACATAGGCCTGAGTGCAGTACAGTCTGCTGTTCTGTAAGGACCGCTATCGGTCCACAATACATAGGGTTGCCGTGCACTACTGCTGACCGCTGCCCTATACTGCAGCAGTCCTTCATTGGTATAGGGACTGACGTACAGTCTGCTAATCACTAACACACAACCTGCTTGGTCCACAAAAGTTCTTATAAGGACTGGTAACTTGGTATAGGGTGCTACGGTACATAGGCCTGAGTGCGTTACAGTCTGCTGTTCTGTAAGGACCGCTATCGGTCCACAATACATAGGGTTGCCGTGCACTACTGCTGACCGCTGCCCTATACTGCAGCAGTCCTTCATTGGTATAGGGACTGACGTACAGTCTGCTAATCACTAACACACAACCTGCTTGGTCCACAAAAGTTCTTATAAGGACTGGTAACTTGGTATAGGGTGCTACGGTACATAGGCCTGAGTGCGTTACAGTCTGCTGTTCTGTAAGGACCGCTATCGGTCCACAATACATAGGGTTGCCGTGCACTACTGCTGACCGCTGCCCTATACTGCAGCAGTCCTTCATTGGTATAGGGACTGACGTACAGTCTGCTAATCACTAACACACAACCTGCTTGTTCCACAAAAGTTCTTATAAGGACTGGTAACTTGGTATAGGGTGCTACGGTACATAGGCCTGAGTGCGTTACAGTCTGCTGTTCTGTAAGGACCGCTATCGGTCCACAATACATAGGGTTGCCGTGCACTACTGCTGACCGCTGCCCTATACTGCAGCAGTCCTTCATTGGTATAGGGACTGACGTACAGTCTGCTAATCACTAACACACAACCTGCTTGTTCCACAAAAGTTCTTATAAGGACTGGTAACTTGGTATAGGGTGCTACGGTACATAGGCTTGAGTGCGGTACAGTCTGCTGTTCTGTAAGGACCGCTATCGGTCCACAATAGATAGGGTTGACGTGCACCACTGCTGACCGCTGCCCTATACTGCAGCAGTCCTTCAGCGGTATAGGGACTGACGTACAGTCTGCTAAACACTAATACACAACCTGCTTGGTCCACAAAAGTTCTTATAAGGACTGGTAACTTGGTATAGGGTGCTACGGTACATAGGCTTGAGTGCGGTACAGTCTGCTGTTCTGTAAGGACCGCTATAGGTCCACAATAGATAGGGTTGACGTGCACCACTGCTGACCGCTGCCCTATACTGCAGCAGTCCTTCAGCGGTATAGGGACTGACGTACAGTCTGCTAAACACTAATACACAACCTGCTTGGTCCACAAAAGTTCTTATAAGGACTGGTAACTTGGTATAGGGTGCTACGGTACATAGGCTTGAGTGCGGTACAGTCTGCTGTTCTGTAAGGACCGCTATAGGTCCACAATAGATAGGGTTGACGTGCACCACTGCTGACCGCTCACCTATACTGCAGCAGTCCTTCAGCGGTATAGGGACTAAGAGTTTTGTCACAGGGTCATTTAAAAAATGACATGCAGAGGAAGAGGCAGGCCCTTCCGCAGGGGTGGTAGGGGTAGGGCAGGAGCAACAGGCTTGAGCCAAAGTGGGAAGTTGCAGAAGGTGCGTTCAATTACTTTAAAGGATGCACCAGACTTGGTTGAGTGGCTCGCTCAGCCTTACTCTTCTGCACCCTCCTCATCCTCTCGATCTGCACCCTCTTCTTCACTCTCTGCTATGTGCACCCCCAAAGACACTACCACCAACAACACGACCACCACCACCACCACCACATACCTTCCGCTTGAGTCACTGGAATTATTTTCCGATCCATATCAAGAGGACATTTCTGATGCGCAGCCACTCTTGGTATTGGATCAGGAAGAGGAGGTAGCAACAAGCGCTACTCAGCAGTCTGACGCCAGTACCCAGATCAGCCCAAGGAGGAGGTTGGTCCCCGGTGTTGCTGCCTACTCTACTTATAGCGGTGGGGAAGGTGACGTTGATGATGACGTGTCTAGTGATGTCACGTGGGTGCCCACAAGAGAGGAAGAGGAGGGGAGTTCAGAGGGAGATATGGACCAGCAGATAGGGAGGAGAAGCAGCAATGACTTACATTGCACAGCAGGGACAAAGCAGACTGCAAATGTATCAGGAGCGAGTCATCGACCATGTACGGTCACATCTGGCGCTCCCAGGACACCGGCACATGGCTCCGCAGTGTGGGCTTTTTTTAACGTGTCCGCTGCTGACAATAGCGTTGCCATCTGCAATCTTTGCAGTCAACGCGTTAGTCGCGGTAAGCCCAATACTCACCTAGGGACGACGGCCTTAAGAAGGCACATGAGCAGCCATCACCGAGCCCAGTGGGAGCAACGGAACACACAAAGCCACACTGCAGGCTCTCACCGTCCAGCCTCGTCTTCTACTTCTCCTTCTCCTCTCTCCTCACAATTGTCCTCCACTCCACCTTCCATCACGCCAAGCTCACATTTTTCTGCAAAAAGGCAGGCTTCCGTGGGCCTAATGTTTGAGCGTAAAAAAATGATGACGCCGGATAACCCTCTTGCCCAACGGTTGGCGGCTGGCTTGTCAGAACTCATAGCCCGCCAACTACTGCCATATAAACTGGTGGACTCGGAGGCCTTTCGCAAATTTGTGGCCATTGGAACACCACAATGGAAGGTCCCAGGAAGGAAGTATTTCTCAGAGAAGGGCATCCCAGAGCTATATGGCCATGTTCAGCGGCAAGTGAATGTATCTCTGGCACACAGTGTCGGTGCCAAGATACATCTGACCACAGACACGTGGTCTAGCAAACACGGGCAGGGAAGGTATATCAGTTTTACTGCCCACTGGGTGAACCTTCTGACGGCCGTCAAGCATGTAACCCGTGGCACCCGTGTAGATTTGGTTTTACCGCCACGGATTGCATGCAGGCCTGACTCTTCTTCTCCTCCTCCTACTCCATCCTCCTCCCTCTCCTCCTCAGCTGCCTCCTCCTTTTCCGCTGCTAGCGTCTCTTCCACTGCACCGCCCAAGCTCCCCAGAACCTATTCCACATGCCAGGTGAGACGTTGCCATGCCATGCTGCGTCTGTTGTGCCTGGAAGCAAAGAGCCACACTGGCCCGGCACTCCTTTCAGCTTTGCGTTCACAGGCAGATGAGTGGCTAACACCGCTCAATTTGACAGTTGGTAAAGTGGTGTGTGACAACGGTGCCAATCTGCTTAGCGCATTGAAACAGGGCAAAATCACGCACGTGCCGTGCATGGCACACGTCTTAAACTTGGTCGTGCAGCGATTCCTTGTCAAATACCCTGGGGTCCAGGACATCTTGCGGCAGGCAAGGAAAATCTCGGCCCATTTCAGAAGATCTTACACGGCCATGGCTCGCCTTGCTGACATTCAGCGGCGACACCATCTGCCGGTCAGACGTCTTATTTGCGATTGCCCGACGCGATGGAACTCAACCTTCTATATGCTTGATAGGCTGCTCCAGCAGAAACGTGCAGTTAACGTCTACCTGTATGAACTCTGCGAAAGAAACGGTTCTGGGGAGCTGGGTTTTTTTTCACCGCGCCAGTGGCTGCTCATGCGCGACACATGCAGACTTCTGCGGCCATTTGAGGAGATCACCAAACTGGTCAGTCGCAGCCATGGCGCCATCAGTGACATGGTACCTTATGCCTTCTTTCTGGAGCGTGCATTGCGTCGTGTCATTGATCAGGCTGTGGAGGAGCAGGAGCGGGAAGATGAGGAAGTCGCAATGCTGGATGAATTCCCAGGGGGGGCTACTCTATCTGAGACAAGTCAACAACAGGAGTCTGATGAGGAGTCAGAGGAGGATGGTGCCGGGGCGGATGAGCAGGAGCAAGAAGAGCATGCTTTAAACCTTTCTGGGATCCCTGTTGTGCGAGGATGGGGAGAGGAGAATGAAGAGGACGACATTATCCTGGATGATGAGCAGGAGCCAGGCCACCACACCGCTTCCACTTTAGTGCAAATGGGGGCCTTCATGCTCCAGTGTTTTAATAGGGACCCCCGTATAAAAAGCATGAGGGTCAAGGACCAGTACTGGGTGGCAACGTACTTAGACCCCCGGTACAAACACAAAATGGCGGAAATGTTACCGCCGTCGCAGAGGGCTGTCAGAATGCAGCACTTCCAGGCCTTGCTTCGAGAAATGCTGCATTCTGCTTTTGCGTGCGCTGGCAGAGGAGCAATTCCCACTCCCAGAGAAGGATTTGCGGGTACCAATCCAACAGCGCCTGCAAGAAGAGGCCGGTTTGAAGATGTGTTGGTGACTTCGGATATGAGGTCATTCTTTCAGCCGACCCATCGACAGGTGTCATCCGGATCCAGCATCAGGGAACGCCTAGACCGTCAGGTGTCCGACTACATTGGGTTAACGGCCGATGTGGACGCTCTGAGGAGTGATGAACCCCTAGACTACTGGGTGGGCAGGCTTGACCTCTGGCCAGAGCTTGCCCAATTTGCAATCGAACTGTTGGCTTGCCCCTCATCCAGTGTCCTGTCCGAAAGGACGTTCAGCGCAGCAGGGGGGATTGTGACCGATAAGCGTACTCGCCTAGCTCACCACAGTGTTAACTACCTCACATTTCTAAAAATGAATGAGGCATGGATCTCGGAGGAATTCAACACATGTGATCAGTAGACCATGTATATGTCTATAAACAATTTTTGGAATCAAGCACACAGACCTTCTTAATTCATTTGGCTCACTTCCCTGACCCAAAAAAGCACACCGTACTATATGCCCCTACCCTCCTCTTTGAAGAGGTTGAGCGGTGTCATATTTCTACTGGGGCTGCTTATTATGAGGGGTTCCCACCATCCCTGTGCTGTGCTGACTTCCTCCTGGGTGTTCTTATTATGAGGGGCTCCCACCATCCCTGTGCTGTGCTGACTTCCTCCTGGGGGTTCTTATTATGAGGGGATCACACCATCCCTGTGCTGTGCTGACTTCCTCCTGGGGCTGCTTACGGTGCTGCTGTCAGCGCTGTATGTCACGGAGCTGCTGTCAGCGCTGTATGTCACGGAGCTGCTGTCAGCGCTGTATGTCACGGAGCTGCTGTCAGCGCTGTATGTCACGGAGCTGCTGTCAGCGCTGTATGTCACGGAGCTGCTGTCAGCGCTGTATGTCACGGAGCTGCTGTCAGCGCTGTATGTCACGGAGCTGCTGTCAGCGCTGTATGTCACGGAGCTGCTGTCAGCGCTGTATGTCACGGAGCTGCTGTCAGCGCTGTATGTCACGGAGCTGCTGTCAGCGCTGTATGTCACGGAGCTGCTGTCAGCGCTGTATGTCACGGAGCTGCTGTCAGCGCTGTATGTCACGGTGCTGCTGTCAGCGCTGTATGTCACGGAGCTGCTGTCAGCGCTGTATGTCACGGAGCTGCTGTCAGCGCTGTATGTCACGGAGCTGCTGTCAGCGCTGTATGTCACGGAGCTGCTGTCAGCGCTGTATGTCACGGAGCTGCTGTCAGCGCTGTATGTCACGGTGCTGCTGTCAGCGCTGTATGTCACGGAGCTGCTGTCAGCGCTGTATGTCACGGAGCTGCTGTCAGCGCTGTATGTCACGGAGCTGCTGTCAGCGCTGTATGTCACGGAGCTGCTGTCAGCGCTGTATGTCACGGAGCTGCTGTCAGCGCTGTATGTCACGGTGCTGATGTCAGTGCTCTGTATTACGGTGCTGCTGTCAGTGCTCTGTATCTCCTGCACCCTCTTGTTTGCCTACCCTGGTCCCTGACCTTCCCTCTCCTCCATTGCCTTCATTAGCTCCATAGTCCTGAATTGTCAGAACAATTTCCCAAATAAAAAAAAAATGCTTGTAGTTATCGATCCCAAATTCACCTCATACATGTATTATGCTATTGTCCAGGTGGTGGGACTACGTGCTACCCCCTAATAATTACCCCGTGGCCGCAAATTCGACCTAAAGGTTTGCGAAATTCGCCTCCCATTGAAGTCAATGGAGCCCGCGGCGAACGGTCGTTTTCGCGAACGTTTGTGCCCGTTCGCGTTTCGCGTTCGCGAAACGTCCCGTCGGAAGTTCGTCCATCACTATTGATACATATGCATTTATGTTTCAGTTAACATTATTAATAAATACTGGGAGATCTTTGGTGACACACACCTCCTTCCCGGTCATGTCTGCTCCCCGTTTGTGCTCTGTTGCGTTGGCTTGTCCTCTGCCTCCTCAGCTCCCGAGCCGGACGCTCATTACTGGATACTCACTCTGGATATTCAGCATTTGGTAGTCTATTCCAGCCCTTGGTGAGTATAGGGCCATGCGTTTTGGACCCCCTTGACTAACTGTCACAATACCATCTCTGTGTTGATACTTATTTGGCTCATTATACCCCCTACAGATGTACTACACACGCATCTACCCCTGATGAAGCAAGCATGGTCTTGCAAAACGTGTTGAGAAACTTTTCATGCCTGTGTACTTTGCAATTTACATTTTATACCATGATACATGTAATGACATTTTTTACTGTATGTATCATTTCAGTGGCTTGGCTATGATTTATGTTGTTTATGTTTGCATGAAAATTTTAATACATTTTGAGATTGCATTTTTTCTGTCAATTAGCAGCACAGTGGTGTAGTGGTTAGCGCTCTCACCTAGCAGTAAAAAGGGTTGCTGGTTCAAATCCCAACCACAACACTACCTGCCTGGAGTTTGCATGTTCTCCCTGTGCCTGCGTGGGTTTCCTCCGGGTGCTCCGGTTTCCTCCCACACTCCAAAGACATGCAGATAGGTTAATTGGCTTCTGTCCAAAATTGGCCCTAGTATATGAATGAGGACCTTGGATTGTGGGCTCCTTGAGGGCAGGGGCCAATGTGAGTGTGCAATGTTCAGGGATAGGGGTAGACACTCACTCAGGTTGAACTGGATGGACTAGTGTCTTTATTCAACCTTACTAACTATGAAACTATGAATTGTTGGCTAACCGCATTCATCTCGTTTAAAGTCCCGGGCAATTTCTTTTTTTATGTAGAACAGCAGTTATAGCACTGATGAAGAGGAGTCTCTTATACAGATAAGTCTTTAGACCATTTCTAAATTTCTAGGTAAAATATTTTACACGTCCATTAGCCTTTGGATGTTATTGTGCTTTATTGCCTATGATTTAAAGAAAGTCTCAAACTATTTTGAAAAAAAATTGTTGACCATTGTTGGTAATGAATTCCAGTAGTAATATCACCTGGAGAACCACCCCACGCTCATCGCCATTATTGTGTCTCAGCAGTACATTCTGACTGCTAACAGGTTACCATATTTTATAATCACACAAACTTCCTGCTTCAACACCTTCTACCATCTCTTAAAACTCCATAACATTTTCTTAAAAAGGCAATACACAAAACTTAACAGATACACAACACTGGCCAGGACAGAAAGCCTGTAGAGTGGGGATTCCTTTCAACTCTGAATGCTACCTGTGAACTCATCTTTGTGAGTGTGTTTTCTTTATGCAGTGCTACCCCGTAGGAACCGCTATTAGTAACCCAGTTCCTTCCCAGAATTAGTACAGATGCAGCCAGGTAGCATTTCACATATTCTGCTCAATGAACCGCCTAGGGGATGTCTTTAAGGATTTTTTATTGCTAGGATGGGACGTAGGGTAATATGGGATACTTCAGCTTCACCAAATATAAGTGTGAGAACACTTTACTTCCCTAGGTCTCTCTCTGAGCATTCTATATGTAGAAACACATACAGATGGCAGAGACTGAGCCCCTTCAAGCATATTACTGGCTTGTCATCCGGAGGATACAGAACACAGTCATTAGACTCAGAAGTTATGGTCAGTACAATGTCACAGGATCACCGGATGTCTCCTTCCCATATCCACCGAAGACTCCACAGTGAACTCTCCAGACTAGGATACCAAGTGGGGAGAAAAAAGGAATTCTAAAAGATAGGCCCCCAGTTCTTTCACAGCTGGGACCTCAATGAATGGTTGCTGCAATCAGGATAGCTCCTACAGGTAAGTGTAGCCACCCCCAACCAGAGGGTTTGATTCCCTCCAACAGAGAGAAGATAGAGTCCTGCTGCTTTAAATCTCACACTATTTATAGGCTTCTCCACCCACCTTCTGGGCACACTCCCCCAAGGATTGGATGGGGCATATTAAACATTCAGGCTGAGATTTGCTGCGCTCAACCCTTTATAGTCCAGAAGCCTCTGGAATACATGGAAGAGCATTCAAACCTGCAGTCTATGAGATCCAGAGCAGCCTAAAACCATTAAAAACTCCTACACTGATTACAGAGGAGCCCCCCCAAAAAAGAACGTAATCTGCCTACCTACCTAGCAACCTAACTAGAAGGGTACTACAACTATTTTACTATTAAGTTTTATTCCAACATACTACACTATCAGCCCTTTTGCACTCATGCTAGCCTGCAGAATTCTTGGAATCATTTATGGCTGCCCAGAATTGAGGGGTGCTACATTATTTTTTAATCATAGTGTATTTTTTTTTTATTGTCTTGACCTAATAAATTGAAGTTTTACTGTAATGAAATGAGACACTGGAGACAATTTGGTTGCAGAGTAAAGCATATTTATGCCAAAGCTTATAGCTCAGGATAGTGTCCGGGTACAAAGCCTTGGCAGTTACAAGAAGGTGCACTTTTTTAGCAGTTGCAAGCATATAGCAAAGCTTTTCCTGTATATATAATAAACACATCAAAGACCTAAAGTGCACCAGCAGCTAATTAAAATTGAAGGTTCAATTAGGCTTTCATTTTCCCTAATCCATTGTTTACCAAAAATGATCTTTAACTCTTCCAGCTGGCTGGTTTCTTACTTTCTGGTTGGAGAAGCAATATTTCCAGTCACGATTATTGTGATTGTCCAACAGTTATCACATGATCGGGAGCCCATCTCCAGCTTCTGTCCATAAACAATGACCAAAAGCTGTTGGTGACAGTGGTTGTGTTGCCACTTAAATGTTGTGTTTTGTTGCCACATAAATGTGCATGGCAGCCTGACTTTAAGGGGTTAAAAAAGGATGTGCCAACATTTTGAAAGATAATAGGATGTAATACATTGGAAAACAACTGTCATCAAAGCTGTGAGCTACTGTAGTGGAGTTTATACAAGGCCAACAAGTGAATAAAGGAAGAAGAAGAGCAGAAGGTGGTGTCTGGTAAAACACAACATGTACATATATTTGTAACTGTTCCCCTAGCTGATTGGGGTTTATTTGAATGTGAATTGATGTCAATTTCCTGTAACATTTCCTATTCATGATTGGGCTGATGCTTGAGGTTCAAAACTTTGCAGCCCTTTGTTTTAACTCCAGAAACTTTTAAGCCAACTATTTGGCTGAAGTCGTACAAACAACCCATTTCCGACATGCATCCCTGTACTGAAAATTTGGTTTTAACACCATCTAAAAAAAAAAAAACAGCATTAGCATTATAAATATCTAATTAAACATTAACATTTAGCCTTTAAAGCTAAACCCCAGGATCCTACTGACTTCACATTTCCAGATCCCTCTCCTCAATCTTCATTGACCACTTCCTATCCAGCGTATGAACATAAAAGGCTGGACGGGATGCGTTGCGATGCACTTTTCATAGAGCATGCACCCTTCAGCCTGTTGATCAGTGTGTCCCCTGGTCACAGCAGATCCCATCACAACTGTGTCCTGGGGATCACATGGTCTTGTACCATGTGATTGTGGTGTCCAATCACACATTGTCTGCATTTTCCAAAAATCTTGTGGTAAAAAAACAAAGTCTTCAAAAGACTCCACATGCTTCTTAAAATGACCTTGGAGTATTTACTCTACAATTGTGGTCATTTTGTGGGTGTTTCTACTGTTTTGGTGCTACAGGGTCAGGAAAATAGATGCGTCATTTATCACCCTAGAAAGCTCTTTGGATTTTGGGCCCCTCTGTGTGCCTAGGCTGTGAAAAAGTCTCTCTCATTTGGTGTTGACACACTCGGGAAAAGTAGCAGAATGTGTTTTGGGGTGTATTTCTAAGTATGTCCATGCTATTTGCTAGAAATATATTGTTGTTTGTTAACTTTGTGTATAAAAATATATTTGTATTTTCTTTCCTAAATTTACCAAAAACATTTTCAAAAGACTCATTATGTCTTTCAGAAAATACTTTGAAGTGTTGGCTTTCCAAAATGGGGTCATTTTGTGGGTGTTTCCACTGTGCTGGTGCTCCAAGTCCTCCAAAAATGTGATCGTAGTCAGAAAATTAGTTGCGTAATTTATGCAGAATTTATGCCCCTGTAATCCTAAAGGTGCTCCTTGGATTTCAGACCTATCTGTGCTATGATAAAGTCTGTGGTATTCCCATGCTCAGGAGGCCTAGCAGAATGTGTTTCGGGGTGTAATTGCAAGTATGAGAAATGCAAATAGATTGTAAAAATGACAACTTTGTGAATAAAAATATTATTTAATTTCTTCATTTTCCAAAAAACTGTGACAAAAAATTATAACTTCAAAAAATTCACCATGCCTCTTACTAAATACCTTGGACTGTCTACTTTCCAAAAAGGGGTCATTTGGTGGGTATTTATACTGTTCTGGCATTTTAGGGCCTCAAGAAATGAGATACAGTAGGTCGACAGTACAGCAGGACTGAACAATTTTCAGTTTTCAGCGCTGTAACATTTTGAATGACAATTGCGCAGTCATGCAACAATGTACCCAAATGAAAGTCCTTTACTACTACACTGTTAGTAATGAAGGACTCTAAATAGGCATTTATCAGGTTGATTATGTGTTATTACTGTCTGCATTCTGCACACTCTAAAGAGCACATGTCTGCATTCTGCACATTGTAAATGGCATGTGTCTGCATTCTGCACACTATAAATAGCACATGGCTGCATTCTGCACATTTTAAATTGCGCATGGCTGCATTCTGTACATTGTAAATTGCACATGTCTGCATTATGCCCCCTGTAAATCACACATGTCTGCATTCTGCCCCCTGTAAATCACACATGTCTTCATTCTGCCCCCTGTAAATCACACATGTTTGCATTCTGCACATTGTAAATAGCACATGTCTGCATTCTGCACCCTGTAAATCACACATGTCTGCATTCTGCCCCCTGTAAATCACACATGTTTGCATTCTGCACATTGTAAATAGCACATGTCTGCATTCTGCACCCTGTAAATAGCACATGTCTGCATTCTGCACCCTGTAAATAGCACATTTCTGCATTCTGCACACTATAAATCCTGGTCACCTCTGAGGGAGCTGGCATGTTGCCTCTGTGTCTCTTCCGTGTTCGCGATTCTGGAGCTGTGAGTGGCCGGAGCCATGATGACGTCACTCCCGCGCATGTGTGGGAGTCCTCCGTTCCAGCAAGGAGCTATGATTTTTTGGCAGCATCCACTGGACCTTCAGAGCGCATGCATTGCTGACGTCAGCAGCTGCATGCAAGGGAAATATCTCCTAAACGGTACAGGTTTAGGAGATATTCATTTTACCTATAATAAGGCTTACTTGTAGGTAAAAATATGCAAGAGGAGGATACAACTGCTTTAAGTAAGTGTCCCTCTTCCTCTTCTCCCTCCATTGCGAGAGGAAGGGGAGGGCTCTGAAATCTAAACACTAGGGTGTTTACATTTGTTATTGTTGTTAATGACAATTAAGGTGATCACAAGGTACAGAGCCACTCTGATCGGTTCTGTATATTATGCTTGTAATCCGAGCTGTCACATCTAACAAAGTGTTTAGATACTTCCTTACCTTACATGTAATTCTCCCTACATCATCCAATCAGAACCAAGGGATGTGATTGCCTACTCAGTTTAGTTTCATGTTCCTTCTCATTTCATTTTAGCAAACAAAGGAAGCAAATAGCTTGAATCATATGCAAAAGCCCGCCCCCACAATGGAAGAAAACCTACCTGGTTTTTCGAGATATCCAGCGAAAAAGTTACAATGGTCAGTCTTGCTTCTGCAGATTGTAGTGGTAACAGGCTCACACACCTCCAAGGTATCATATGAAACACAAGCTGGACATTCAGGCCCATTGTAGTCATAGGTTTTATTTTTAACTATATGATAAAGGTGTAAAATATAATAATAAAAAAAAAATATTTCATTATGATACATAGGTAATATATTGCAGACTGTAATTGTGCAGGTTGCATTCATTTTCCTTTTTTCAAGCCTTTTTCCTTTTATCTTCCCTTGGTAATCCTTATGCCGCGTACACATGACCGGACTTTCCGGCAAACTAGGTCTGAAGGGATTAGTCTGTCGGACAATACGATTGTGGGTGGGCTAGTCCGATCGTTTAAAAAAAAAAAAAAAATCAGACGGACCTAGAAATAGAACATGTTTCAAATCTATCTGACGGACTCAATTCCGACGGACTAAAATCGGGAAAACTTTTCATCTGTGTGCTGGTCCGACGGACCAAATACCATGCAAGGGAAGCTATTGGCTACTGGCTATTGAACTTTCTTGTTTAGTCCCGTTTATGCCATCACGTTCAAAACGAATGGACTTATGAACGGACTTAGTCTGTTCGTGTGTGGCCAAGTCCGTTCGGAAAAAAGTCAGTCGGAACTCCGCCGAAAGTCTGTCGGGAAGACCGTCGGACCTAATCTGCCGGAAAGTCCAGTCGTGTGTATGCGGCATTAGAATTACATACTCCATGTCCTAAAGTCACTACACTCAAACCTCCACTGTATTTATGAAGGAAACTATTGTTGCCACCTAGGCAGGACTACAGACATGTCTGCCTTTGCCCATCTCCATCACATAGTGGATGAGGCATTAGCAGTTTACAGAAGAATGATGTACACCCACCTAGAAGTTGAATGAGCTGCTAGGTAAATTTAGTTGAATCCACTGCAATCAGGAGAGCAGGGGTTGATTAATTAGGGCTGTTCATAATCTTGCAGGCTGCTGCTCTGTTACTTCCCTCTGTCTTCTAGAGGATTCTAGAAGCATAATGAGGGGAAGAACAGAACAAGCAGCCTGAATATTTTTTAGGGACTACAGCCAATCCCTTGGGAGGTGTGCCCAGAAGGTTGTGAGAGAGAGCTCATAAATGGTCTAAGGCCTGAACAGTAGTAGTAGAATTCCTGGGTCCAGACCTGCTGGAGGAGACCCAGTGACCCCTGGGGAAGAACCCTAGAAGAATCCAATAGGAAGACACAGAGGTCCCAGCTAGGCCTACCTGAGGGGGGGGGGGGGGGCTAATTGCAAGTTTCAGTGCAGGGATCAATTTGGGTCTACTGAAGCTCGCTGGCAAGAGTCAGGAATAAGTTGGTGGGAAAGAGTCCAACTGTCATATGGTGGTGTGTAGTGTTAGGTGAACAAGTGAGGTTCGGGCTGAACTTTTGCTCACCTGTTTGCCCATTCGGTGAACACCCGAATTTGCGGGACGCTCAGTGGGTTGTTCACCCGCTGAGTGCCCCACAATGCACTGTATACTTCACAGTGCATTATAGGGGCCTAAGCGGATGAAGCCTTGCACCTGTCCGCCAATTAGGACACAGATCACTGTCATAGCCCCGATTGGTTAAATTGATGATAACTTTCTCAAATCACAGCTCAAATTCCCACCCTACACTATAAAAGGTTCCTTCCCATAGGAAGCATTTGCAGTGTGTTGGAGTGGAGATAGATAGGATAGATAGAGCAGGCCTCAGTTTGCTACTAGCGAGTTAGTGTGTTCACTTATTGTGACTATGAGTGTAGAGTGAGTGTTAGTGTTATGCAGTGTTTAACACAGCATTACATAACATTTAGTGCTGTATACAGTGCTATATATTCTCTTTTTTTTTGGAGAGAGCCTCCCGCCCCAAAGCATTCACCCCCCCATAATGAGGGCATGTGGCCTGGTATGGTCTGGAGGGGGGGTCGCTCACTTGTCCCCCCCCCCCCGTCCTGACCTGCCGGGCTGTGTGCTCGGATAAGGGTCTGGTATGAATTTTGGGGGGATTTTGCCATTTTTTTTGGTGTGGGGGTGTTTCCCTTAAAAGCCATACCAGACCAAAGTGTCTGGTATGGTCTTGGGGGGGACTCTATGCCATTTAAAAAAAAAATGTTGTGGGGTTCCTCCTCAAGATTCATACCAGACTCAAAGAGCCTGTTATTTTCGGATCAAAGTCAGATCCCGTTCATTGAAGTGGGATGGGAGTCGGACATGAAGTCGCAGGGCAAAGCCAGGTCCACAGTTGTGTTATACCAGTGTGAACCTGGCCTAAATGTCATTTTTTTTCTTTATAAATGTCAGTTTTGTAAAGTACATATGTGCCACTTTACAGGCAGACTAAGGGGACCCCCAGGTACTATATTTAAAGGAATTTTTAATTTTTATTGTTTCACTTTAAGCACAAAGCAAAGTCCATAAACATAAACATATGGATGAGCGAGTTTGCGGTGGAGTAACTTCACTGGCCTGCACAAGTCCTCAATCCGATGGAACACCTTTAGGATAAAGTAGAGCGGAGAGTGCGAGCCAGACCTTCTCCTAAAACATCAGTACCTGACCTCACAAATGCGCTTCTGGAAGAATGCTCAAACATTCCCATAGACACACTCCTAAACCTTGAGGGCAGCCTTCCCAGAAGAGTTGAAGCTGTTAAAGCAGAAAAGGGTGGGCCAACACAATATTGCAAGACTGGCATGCCATTAAAGTTCATGTGCATGCAAAGGCAGATGTCCCAATACTTTTGGTAATGTGGTGTATGTGGAGTTGGACATTTTGGTAGAGGCAGTGCTTTGCTTCCTCATGTAAGAGCTATCCCCTTCCTTTCCTCCCTCAATGACTGGTGATCTGTGGACTGTTATAGGAATATTCAAGGAGCAACACCTATCCACAGAATGAATGAAGAAGAAGCGGGCAAATCTTAGCACTGTAGGTCCTCAGGTACAGCTTTCTCTCCAGCAAAGACAACAGTGAGCAACATAGTAGTGACATTAAATCACACTCCAAATATCCTAAAGCCAGCAGTCAGAGGCAGCAATGCCTTAGATCTCGCACTGCAGATGTATAGCTAATCGGATGAAGTCACAGGAGCGCCTTGGCACAGGAAGTGTACTGTTCATTTTTAGGATAAAACGAAAAGTTAAATGTGGTTAGCCACAATTAACATTTCAGGATGTTCCTTATAAAATAACAAATCTTCATTTTTTTTTTGTTTTTATCCACTTTTTTGGAACATGAAGCATGTATGAGTTAGACATTGATGAATGTAAAATAAATTTCATTGTTTCAAACTGTGACCACTTTGGGCAGAGGTATCAAACACGAAACACGCACAATAAATTATACTCACTCATATGACCACCATTGTTGCAAAGATCTCCATCACAGCAATCAATTGACAGTTCAAAGTAAACGTCTTCATTAACATAGGCATACATGCTATGATTGCATTTCATATTCAGAGAGCAGCGTTTCTGAATGGAGTAGTAGGTGTGATCTGTAAGCAAATATTATTTTAAATATCAATTTTTTTAACATTATACAATTCAAAGCCAAAATACAGGAAAATTTAAAAAAAAACACAAATAATGCAGTTCTGTATTCATTAAAAGATCATTAAATATGTATTATTTGTATAATGCAAGCAGTGTAAGTACCTGAGTTTGACTTGGTATTGGCCAGTTAGAGCTTCGAAAAATGGAAGAAAAGCAGCACAAGAAGCAAAATCACCAATGGGGTCATGTGCTGACAATGAGAATGCGACAATGAGCATAGGAGGGGAAATCAGAGTGACAGAAATGAGCCTATGAATAAAAAGTTTACCAACACTCCATCACAGGATGGTACCGTGGGGGTCTTAAAGGTATAGCAGTGCACGTCCTACATATCCGTTTTCTTTATGTGCTTTTTGATTTAGAAATGAGCCTATAACTGTTCTCCTTCTTCTTCACTGCCCAGTCACAGGCTAGGGGCCCATGATGGGGTTGAATGATGGCCAAAAAAACAAATACTGCTGGTGACAGCTCCAGATTGAAGGTGACAATCGCAGCAATAGCTGATTTTTAGTTTACCTTTAATGGGCTAAAGTCATTTTTATTGGCTTCAATTTCTGCTTTTAAAAACAGCAGGTTCGTGAAGGGAGCAGTACAGATTCTCTCTGGAGATGAGAAGTGTTTTAATTACAATTTATAACAAGGGTAGGCAACCTTAAAGACGGCATGAAGAAAAACCTGGAAAAGTCTACTAATGTCACTGTAAAAATACAGTATAAATGTACCTTAAACTTTGCATTCACTCTCACTTTCATCATGGAAGCACATCCAGTATTGCAAGTTGATTTTCTTGACTAGTTTCAGGCCTGGTTATCTGCTCTGATTTCTGGCCAGCACAAGTAGTATATAGGGCAGCATCTAGGACTCAGTAGTAGGTACAGTAGCATACAGAGGTATGTATGCAGGGCAGTGTACAGAGATCAGTAGGATGTAGGGCAGCGTACAGAGATCATTAGGATGTGGGGCAGTGTACAGAGGTCAGTAGGATGTAGGGCAGTGTACAGAGGTTAGTAGTAGGTACGGTAGTGTACAGAGCTCAATAGTAGGTAGGGCAGTGTACAGAGGTCATTAGGATGTAGAGCAGTATACAGAGGTCAGTAGGATGTAGGGCAGTGTACATAGGTCAGTAGTATCCAGGGCAGTGTACAGAGGTCAGTAGGATGTAGGGCAGTGTACAGAGGTCAGTAGGATGTAGGGTAGTGTACAGAGGTCAATAGGTTGTAGGGCAGTGTACAGAGCTCAGTAGTAGGTAGGGCAGTGTACAGAGGTCATTTGTAGGTAGGGCAGTGTACAGAGATCAGTAGGATGTAAGGCAGTGTACAGAGGTCAGTAGAATGTGGGGCAGTGTACAGAGGTCAGTAGGATGTAGGGCAGTGTACATAGCTCAGTAGTAGGTAGGGCAGTGTACAGAGCTCAGTAGTATGTAGGGCAGTGTACAGAGCTCAGTAGTAGGTAGGGCAGTGTACAGAGGTCAATAGTATGCATGGCAGTGTACGGAGGTCAGTAGTATGCGTGGCAGTGTACAGAGGTCAGTAGGATGTAGGGCAATGTACAGAGCTCAGTAGGATGTAGGGCAGTGTACAGAGGTCAATAGGATGTAGGGCAGGGTACATAGCTCAGTAGTAGGTAGGGCAGTGTGCAGAGCTCAGTAGTAGGTAGGGCAGTGTACAGAGGTCAATAGTATGCAGGGCAGTGTACAGAGGTCAGTAGTATGCGTGGCAGTGTACAGAGGTCAGTAAGATGTAGGGCAGTGTACAGAGGTCAGTAGGATGTAGGCCAATGTACAGAGCTCAGTAGGATGTAGGGCAGTGTACAGAGTGCAGTAGTAGGTAGGGCAGTGTACAGAGCTCAGTAGTGGGTAGGGCAGTGTACAGAGGTCAATAGTATGCAGGCAGTGTACAGAGGTCATTAGTATGCGGGGCAGTGTACAGAGGTCAGTAGGATGTAGGGCAGTGTACAGAGGTCAGGATGTAGGTAGGGCATTGAACGGAGCTCAGTAGTAGGTAGGGCAGTGTACAGAGGTCAGTACTATGTAGGGCAGTGTACAGAAATCAGTAGGATGTAGGGCAGTGTACAAAGATCAGTAGGATGTAGGGCAGTGTACAGAGATCAGTAGATGTAGGGCAATGTACAAAGATCAGTAGGATTTAGGACAGTGTACTAAGATCAGTAGGATGTGGGGCAGTGTACAGAGGTCAGTATGATGTAGAGCAGTGTACAGAGGTCAGTAGTATGCAGGGCAGTGTAAAGAGATCAGTAGGATGTAGGGTAGTGTCCCGAGATCAGTTGGATGTAGGGCAGTGTACAAAGATCAGTAGGATTTGGGGCAGTGTACAGAGGTCAGTAGGATGTAGGGCAGTGTACAGAGGTGAGTAGCAGGTAGGGCAGTGTATAGAGTTCAGTAGTATGCAGGGCAGTGTACAGAGGTCAGTAGTATGCAGGGCAGTGTACAGAGGTCAGTAGGATGTAGGGCAGTGTACAGAGCTCAGAAGTAGGTATGACAGTGTACAGAGGTCAGTAGGATGTAGGGCAGTGTACAGAGCTCAGGAGTATGTAGGGCAGTGTACAGAGGTCAGTAGAATGTAGGGCAGTGTACAGAGGTCAGTAGGATGTAGGGCAGTGTACAGAGCTCAGGAGTATGTAGGGCAGTGTACAGAGGTCAGTAGGATGTAGGGCAGTGTACAGAGCTCAGGAGTATGTAGGGCAGTGTTCAGAAGTCAGTAGCATGTAAGGAAGTGTACAGAGGTCAGGAGTATGTAGGGCAATGTACAGATGTCAGTAGTAGGTAGATTAGTGTACAGAGGTATATCCAACAGGGGTGTTGCGAAGTCAATAGATGGATTGACTTGGATACAATCAGACTGTCCATAAATGATTAGAATCTTGGCCGCCCCCCTGCAGAACAGGCCCAAATTCAAACCATCTATGACCATCCTAAATCTCTTTTCTTCACACCGATGTTCCTATAGCGCCTACCCAATATCATTAATATAAATAAATGATGACCAGGATGAGAAGAATCATTCTCTATCTTCTCTGCTCTACAAAGGCAATGGGACTTTTAGGTCTCAACCAGGAAGAGAAGTTTGACAAATCTCTGTGGTAATAATAACGGTTTGAAGAGCGGTCTTGTCAGCCATTGAGCAGTTGGTGCCACACTGAAGTACAATATGCTTCTACACTCTCAATTGATGAACAATAGATGTTTACCAATAATTTCTCTTCCAATCCACTTTTCTTGAGCAGTCTCAGGAAAAATAGATGTTGCTGAGATGTTTATTGACTACAATACATTTTCAGAGAAAAGGAACCTGAAGGCAAATACCCTCTCCACACATTCACCACCCATATATATTTGGGTTAGAGTGGTTGTAAACCCTTACATATACCCAGTGAAGTGACAAAAGAAAGCTATATTTGTGTGGGAAAAAAAAATGAAAAATATGGGTATACTGTTGCATGACTGCACAATTTTAATTCAAAATGTGACAGCACAGAAAGCTGAAAACTGGCCTGGGCAGGAAAGGGGTAAAAGTGCCGGTAGTTCAAGTGATTCTAAAGTTTCACTTTTTTTTACCTTAATGCAATCTATGCATTAAGGTAAAAAACCTTCTTAGCTGTAGGAGCCCCCCAGCCCCCCCCCCCTATTTTTATTTTACCTGAGCCCGATCTGATCCATTGATCCAGCTCCCGTGAATCAACTCCAGTGACATGGGAGTGGGGGAGGGACAGAGGCCCGCTATCTGTGTAACTGGATGCAGCAGCGGGGCTCTTGAGAGCCCACACGAGTGGCCTCATGGGAATTGGTTTCCTATTGGGGGACCAGAGAAGAGGAGGATCGCTCTCACTCTCTCATACTGGTCAATGGAAGTTCAACATGGCACCTCATGATAAAGAACTCTCTGAGGATCTGAAAAAAAGAATTGTTGCTCTACATAAAGATGGCCTAGGCTATAAGAAGATTTCCAAGATCCTGAAACTGAGCTGCATTACGGTGGTCAAGACCATACAGCAGTTTAACAGGACAGGTTCCAATCAGAACAGGCCTCACCATGGTCTACCAAAGGAGTTGAGTGCATGTGCTCAGCGTCATATCCAGAGGTTGTCTTTGGGAAATAGACATATGAGTGCTGCCAGCATTTCTGCAGAGGTTGAAGGGGTGGGGGGTCAGCCTGTCAGTGCCCAGACTGTACGCCGCACACTGCATTAAATTTGTCTGTATGGCTGTCATCCCAGAAGGAAGCCTCTTCTAAAGATGATGCACAAGGAAGCCCACAAACAGTTTGCTGAATTTAAGCAGACTAAGGATATGGATTACTGGAACCATGTCCTGTGGTCTGATGAGACCAAGAAAAACGTATTTGGTTCAGATGGTGTCAAGCATGTGTGGCGGCAACCAGGTGAGGAGTACAAAGACAAGTGTGTCTTGCCTACAGTCAAGCATGGTGGTGGGAGTGTCATGGTCTGGGGCTGCATGAGTGCTGCCGGCACTGGGGAAATACAGTTCATTGAGGGAACCATGAATGCCAACATGTACTGTGACATACTGAAGCAGAGCATGATCCCCTCCCTTCGGAGACTGGGTCGCAGGGCAGTATTCCAACATGATAACGACCCCAAACACACCTCCAAGATGAACACTGCCTTGCTAAAGAAGCTGAGGGTAAAGGTGATGGACTGGCCAAGCGTGTCTCCAGACCTAAACCCTATTGAGCATCTGTTGGGGAAGAGGACTCCTGTGAAGCTCTGGTGAACCCCATGCTCAAAAGGGTTAAGGCAGTGGTGGAAAATAATGGTGGCCACACAAAATATTGACACTTTGGGCCCAATTTGGACATTTTCACTTAGAGATGTACTCATTTTTGCTGCCAGCAGTTTAAACATTAATGGCTGTGTGTTGAGTTATTTTATGGGGACAGCAAATTTACACTGTTATACAAGCTGTACACTCACTACTTTACATTGTAGACAAGTGTCATTTCTTCAGTGTTGGCACATGAAACGATATAATAAAATATTTACAAAAATGTGAGGGTGTACTTACTTTTGTGAGATACTGTATATGGACCTAACTGTATACAGTATGAATAACTCAATCTTGAAAAGGTGATATAGATAGATAATATATGATAAACAAAATATATAGACACATGGTAGTAAATAATATCTCCAAACACATATAACTGCACAGTAGCTGACAAGTGTCCAAGTGCTATAATTCCAATAGAGTGCTCCGTTCGTCACCATTCATTAACAGACAAATTAATGCTTACATCAACTAAATTTAAAAGTATGTATTATGCATGTGATGGTTTTATTCTTTGTTCTCACATTTCATTAATATAGGAACTGCGCAACACTATGGAAGTATGGAAGAGCCCTGGGGCAAACAAAAAAAAAAAAAATACAGAATTACGTTTTTGAAAAAAAAAAATTTCTGAATTCTGAGTTTCAAAGTCAGAATTCTGACTGACTTTGAAACTCAGAATTCTGACTTTGAAACTCAGAATTCTGACTTTGAAACTCAGAATTCTGACTTTGAAACTCAGAATTCTGACGTTTGATCTCAAAATTCTGACTTTTAAAACTCAGAATAATGACTTTTAATCTCAAAATTCTGATTTTTAATCTCAGAATTCTGACTTTGAAACTCAGAATTCTGACTTTTAATCTCAAAAGTTTTTTACATTTACAATTCTGACTTTGAAAGTCAGAATTCTGAGATTCCAAGTCAGAATTCTGAGTTTCAAACTTAGAATTCTGAATTTTTTTTTTTTTTCAAAAACGTAATTCTGTATTCTAATTTTTTTTTTTTTTTTGATGGCCCCAGGGCTCTTCCATACTTCCATACATACAACACCACCCACATTTAACATTAAAAAAAAATCTTTGTGCCAGAAACATAATTCTAGAGCCAATTCAGAAAATAAAATTGTACTTTTGATGAGCTATAAACCAAATATTTCCCACAGAAAAGAAATTTCGATTACATCCGTGTTAGTGGAAGCCTGACTGTGTTTTAATTTGCTGATTGTGACTATTGCCACGTACACGTGATCGGAGTTTTAGTCGGAAATATGTTGAATGGTGTTTCTGACGGAATTACGCTCAAGCTTGGTTTGCATACACAGTTCTGTCACACAAAAGTTCTCTGAATTTTCGACCGTCAAGAATGCAGCAACATACAACACTACAATGACGTTTAATGTTTCCGAGCATGCGTTTTCCGTCTGCTCTCAATCTTTTGCTGGCGGATATTCCTCCAGCAAAAGTCTGATGGAGCGTACACAAGGTCGGAATTTTGACCAAAAGCTCTCATCGGACTTTTGCTGGCGGGATTTCCGATCGTGTGTATGGGGCTTAAATCAAACTGGTTTGAAAATGTTCCATCCAGTTTAGTTGACAGCGAGTGTCATTTCTGCACATTGTAAGCACAGCCACCAGTGGTAAATGGTTTGTCACAAAAAAACAAGGTCGGAATTTTGACCAAAAGCTCTCATCGGACTTTTGCTGGCGGGATTTCCGATCGTGTGTATGGGGCTTAAATCAAACTGGTTTGAAAATGTTCCATCCAGTTTAGTTGACAGCGAGTGTCATTTCTGCACATTGTAAGCACAGCCACCAGTGGTAAATGGTTTGTCACAAAAAAACAACAGACTAGCTCGATCACCAGGAAAAAAAGACTAGATAAGGAACATCAATGAGTATTTGAAGTTGGCTTTATGTTAGAATTTTTACAAAAACATTTTTTAGGAGGCTACATGGATTCTAAATGTTATTATTTGCAGGTGATTTAATACATTCATTACAATTATTTTTTTTTTTTACACATCTACAGAAGGATGGAAGATGGTCACTTACTGATTCCAGCATTTGAAGAGACAGTCATACAAGAGCTGCCATCTGGGCATTCAACTTCTTCACCCTTGCAAAATTTAGCATTAGCTTGACGGCACTCATAGCATTTTATGTTTTCAACTAAAAAAAAATAAAAACATGAAAAAATGTTTAATAAAAATAATCAGTTCTAATCAATCAGTTAAACCCATGTTTTGGCCTTTCTGTAGTACAGGGTACTGCTACATGTTATCCTGCCCATTGATGTAAACCAGGGGTCTCAAACTGGTGGCCCTCCAGCTGTTGCAGAACTACAATTCCCATGAGGCATTGCAAGCCTGACAGTTACAAGTGTGACTCCCATAGGCAGAGGCGTGATGAGACTTGAAGTTTCACAACAGCAGGAGGGCTGCCAGTTTGAGACCCCTGCTGTAAACCATCCAGTGGACAATCTGCTATATGGTAACACATCAATGCATGTAAACCCTAAATCTATCATTCAGTATCTTTAGCATCACACCTCAGTGTATACACACAATTTTTGTGAATCTGTTTTACCATGGGATCCTGTCAGTCACAACACTTTGGCTGAAGCCCTAAGCTACCATTCCCAACTAGAAGCAGCATTGGGAGTCTGCTGTGCTTTGGCTGTTGGGATGCCTATGTAATACATTTGATAGGTAGCCCAATGGCAAAATGACGTACCACCCATGGCAAGCTGAAAATGCTACTGCTAGCAATGCCACTTGTTAAGCTGCAACTGTAAGCCCTTGTACACATGGTCGGACATTCTGACAACCAAATCCGTTGGATTTTGTCCGACGGATTTTGTCCGAAACTGTTGCATACACACGGTCGGACAAAGTTGTCGGAAAATCCGATTGTACATAACGTGATGACGTTATTTCGTTACAATGGGACTACGTTCAGGCTAGTAGCCAATAGCTTTGGTCTAGGAATTTGATCTGAGCATGCATGGCACTTTGTGCGTCGGAGTAGGCTACACATGATCGGAGTATGTCTGATTGGAGCATTTTGTCGGCAAATTTTACCAGCAAGTTGGAAAAGTTGGTCCGTCGGACATTCCGACGGAAACAGTCCGATGGAGACCACACATAGTCGGAATATCCGTCAAAACAGTCCGATAGGACACATTCCATTAGAATCTCCGACCGTGTGTACAAGGGCTGAGGGCTGTTGCTGGCGGGATCTTCAGATAAGACTTTTTCAACAGAGTTACAAAAACAGCATTTGCTCAAGAAAACTGTATAAAGAAAGGCATAATGTCCAACTATTTAAAAAAAAAAAATGATCTGGGGTTTTCATACATATTTCTTTGTAGCTTTGTATAGGGCTGGGAAATGTTAAATCCTATACTAAATTAGTATTGTAATCTGTGTCTCCACTGGGGAGCTTTACCCCCTTGCTTGCCCTGGAGACCATTGTCACTGGCATGGAAAGCGAGGGAAAATCCAAAATTATGGAGTCAGGAGAGCAAGTGTTAAGGGGAAATCTTCCAATAGAGACAAATGTTCTATTGACAACCAGTGTTGCCAACCGCCAGTATTTTTACTGGCAGCCAGTAAGGAATGGGCACTTTTCTCCTGCCAGTAAATGCCAGTGAAAGAAAAAGGTTGCCAGTAAATAACATGGCTGTGAGGCTTGGCTAAAACCATCCAATTGCTTGCTACAGTGTGTTCAGACTGTGCCGGCAGTGTGTCACATGAAGTCATGATGCAAGGGACCGGAGAAGCCCGGAGCCTCATGTGCAGGTCTGCAGAACTTGAGGAAGGCAAGCCGGGAGTGGACTGAAGGGACCACCTTGCATGGAGAGAGATGGTCACTGTGACTCTCCATGCCAGGAGGGGAGGTGTCATGTTGGTGAGGTGCCATCATCATCTGTGCTGCTGCGCACTGCTGTCAGTATCACTGTGAGAGTCAATTTCATGTGTGTGTGCCGCCCATTCTAATTTCTTGCCCTCTCAATTCCTGCCCCTGATCTACTTATTTACTATATCCAAAATAAAATAAGAAATATATTTTTGCCTTAATGTCTACCTTAAATCACGTTTCTAATTGCATATTGTACTTGTTTGTAGCCTAAATAATGAAATGTGCACTTAAAACTGTAATTTTGTAACTTTTAGATATGCAAGTAAAAACTTGACAGTGCCAGTACATTTTGGGTGTTGTGTCAGTAAATTTTAATCTGGTAGATTGGCAACACTGTTGACAACTGTCCCCAGCAGGACACAGACAGCAAAAAATAACTTAATAGGGGTTTTAACCCTTCCCTAGTGTATCCAAAACTACAAAAAGTCTAATCATGGCAATAAATATATACATATATATGGTCCATGGGGGGTCTGAGATGGCTTAAAATACCACAGTCAATAGCTATCTCTGTCAGTTGTTTGGAATAAAGCCAGCCATATATGGATTGAAATGTGGCCAGTTCAGCAGGAACCAGTGGAGATGTATCAATCTATGTATGTTCAAGGTGGTAGTACAGAAGTTGAACGGGAGACCGCCCTGTTGGAAAATGTCCTCTATAGCCGCTGGTCAATGTATTCTGGCAGTGGGGAAGTATCCTCAGCTGTCAGAATTCGATTTAGTGGGTTGGATTCCCCCATCCACCTCAAATGTGTGGATGGGGGAATTGAGTAATTTTTTTTATTGTTCAACTTGCTGGTTGAATGAAAAAAAAAAAAAAGATTAATTTATGGGCTGCCTAAGCGTAATATAGGTTTGTATTATGTAAGTTCCATAGGCTACTTACCTGTAGAAAGACCAAAGCAGAAAATTAACACGATAACGGCAACCGTCTTCATTTTTATTGTTTCTAAATGTCTTGGATGTTGGTGATCTTCCGATGCTCCTCAAGATGACTTATGTTCTCCTCAAATGCTGGTATATATTTAATGTTCAAAAATTATTTTTTAAATACATTTTGTGGGGGTGTTTGTTTCATAAATTATTGCAGAACAGTAATTAATAAATGCAAATATTTAAAAATAATATTTGCATTGAATTTGGATCAAGCCCAACAATCTGGATCCAGGAATGGGTGAACGCCCAATAAAGTACACATGACGTTGCTTAGCCCTAAAGATGAAAACATTTTGTGGATTTCTATTTTTTTTTTTAAGTTACAGTACTCTTTATTATTTTTTCAAAGGCATTTTTTTTTACAAAATCTGTATATATATCCTTTACATTTCCTTATATACATACATCCTGTGCTCCAACTAGGACTTCCATTCAATCTCACAACTATTGATAACTAATCATTTACCAATCCTGATTACATTGGCTTGTTGCCATTCACCTTTTATCATCTTCACTTATAATATCCATAGTCACCCCCCATCCGGTTCTTTATTAACTATTTACTTTCCATTCTTATCCACAGTTACATACACATTACTCCATACATCCCATATCCATTGATAGTTTTGTATCCCTTCCTCTATGCTATTACATTATCTTTTCATAGGGTAACATTTGAATAACTGTTTTCATCCATTGATTTACTGAAGGTGGTGCCACCTGCATTCACATTACCGCAACTTGCTTCCGCGCCAAGATAAATGTTTCTTGCAGTAAGATTTTAGTGTATCTAGGCCAGTGATAGCTAACTTTGGCACCCCAGATGTTTTGAAAGTACTCCCATGATGCTCAATTACACTGCAAAAGGGCATGAGCATCATGGGAAATGTAGTTCTAAAAAGGTTTTATTTTTAATAAAGGAATTTTTCAAAAGTGTGTTTGTCTTATTTAACTATTTTTTACACTTTCTTTGTGAAATGGTAGGGGTAATTTGGACCCCCTTACCATTTCAAACAGGGTGGGGCCAGGATCTGGGGATCCCCTTGTTAAAGGGGGCTTCCAGATTCTGATAAGCCCCCCCACCCGCAGACCCCCACAACCACCGGCCAGGGTTGTGGGGATGAGGCCCTTGTCCCCATCAACATGGGGACATGGTGCTTTGAGGGGTCACAGACCCCCAAAGCATCCTCCCTATGTTGAGGGCATGTGGCCTGGTATGGTTCAGGAGGGGGGGGGCGCTCTCTCGTCCCCCCCTCTTTTCCTTCGGCCTGCCAGGTTGCGTGCTCGGATAAAGGGTCTGGTATGGATTTTTAGGGGGGCCCCCACATCAATTTTTTTTTAAATTTGACACAGGGTTCTCCTTAATATCCATACCAGACCTAAAGGGCCTGGTAATTGAATTTGGGGGAACCCCACATTTTTTTTTAATCAATGACATTCAATGACTGTTCTCTGTATTACGGGAGCCAACAATTCATTATAGCCGCAAGTGATTTTAAAGAACTTTTTTTTCTGCAGAAATGACACTTTGTGCAGGGACAGTTCTAAGCACATGAAACATACACCCCTTCACAGGCATACTATAGACACCCCCCATGTACGAAATTTAAAGGAATATTACACTTTTATTGTTTCACTTTAATCATTATTAAAATCACTGCTCCCGAAAAAACAGCCGTTTTTAAAACTTTTTTTTGCATTGATCCATGTCCCCTGGGGCAGGACCCGGGTCCCCAAACACTTTTTAGGACAGTAACTTGCATATTAGCCCTTAAAATTAGCACTTTAGATTTTGAACGTTCGAGTCCCATAGACTTTAATAGGGTTCTAAAGTTCACATGAAGTTTAGGTCTGTTCGCAGGTTCTGGTGCGAACCGAACAGGAGGGTGTTCGGCTCATCCTTACTTACATCTACCATTAGCGCAGATACATTTTGTAAACTGGGAATTCAATGTATTAAATATTGATTTAGGTTTTATTACTGATGCATGTGAAATCACTTACAGACATTTGGGTAGTATTATAATTTTAATCAGATTTATTCTCCTCAATATTGATAACGGCATTTTAGACCATATCCCCAATTTATCTTTAACATTATACTGCGGCAGGTTGGCACAATCCCGTGAGCCATCGTAGCTATACGTTGGCTCCTTTAAGAGGGACAGCAGGCGCACACTCGCCACCAGAGGTGTGCACACGCGCCCACTGCACTGCAGGGGTGCAATCGTGGGCACGAGCAGCAGAACAGGGACATGTGTGTGTAAACACACGAATTCCTGTTCTGCGCTGTGAGGAGAGACAAATTGTGAGTTCCTAATAGCTATTTTTATTGTATTTATTTTACTGCATTTATTTAATTTTATATTTACATATATTAGAGTGTTGGATCTATTTTTTGATTATGATATACAGTATCTCACAAAAGTGAGTACACCCCTCACATTTTTGTAACTATTTTATTATATCTTTCATGTGACAACACTGAAGAAATGCCACTGCTACAATGTAAAGTAGTGTGTATAGCTTGTATAAGCCCTTGTACACACGGTCGGACATTCCAACAGAAAATGTCAGATCGGACCGTGTTGTCAGATAATCCAACCGTGTGTGGGCTTCATTGGACTTTTTCCGTCGGAATGTCCGACCAACAAAGTTTGAGAGCTGGATATAAAAATTTTCCGACAACATGATCCGATCGGACTTTGTCTGATCGTTTGTAGAGAATTCCGTTTGGACAAAGTGCCACGCATGCTCAGATCAAATTCCTAGACCAAAGCTATTGGCTACTAGCTTGAACGTAGTCCCGTTGTAACTAAATAACAACATCACGTTACGAACGATCGGATTTTCCGACAACTTTGTCCGACCGTGTGTATGAAACACCAGTTTCGGACAAAATCCGACGGATTTTGTTGTCGGAATGTCCGACTGTGTGTACAAGGGCTAGCAGTGTAAATTTGCCCTCAAAATAACTCACACAGCCATTAATGTCTAAACTGCGGGCAACAAAAGTGAGTACACCCCTAAGTGAAAATGTCCAAATTGTGCCCAAAGTGTCAATATTTTGTGTGGCCACCACTATTTTCCAGCACTGCCTTAACCCTCATGGACATGGAGGTCACCAGAGCTTTACAGGTTGCAACTGCAGTCCTCTTCTGCTCCTCCATGACGACATCACAGAGCTGGTGGATGTTAGAGACCTTGTGCTCCTCCACCTTCCATTTGAGGATGCCTCACAGATGCTCAATAGGGTTTAGATCTGGAGACATGCTTGGCTAGTCCATCACCTTTACCCTCAGCTTCTTTAGGTGTGTTTGCTGTTTATCTTGTTACAGGGCAATTATTGCTGTTAGCCATTCCGAGAGGACCTGGTTATTGTAGGGATCAGGCTGTTTGGTTATGCAGGAGAAACTGAGGGTGGTAACTTTTAGAAGCCTGAGACAAGGTGAGTTTTGGGCAACATGGGTTAGTTTCAGCTGCTACTGGCCAAATGATAGCTGTGGCAACATTACTGGATGAATATTAAGCTTGGGTAAACCTTGGGTGTCACTTGTTCCACCTAAAGTTATTTTTTTACTCTGCCTCAGGAGGAACGTCACAATATTTGACTACTAACAATTATTTACACATGAAGATCCTCTGAAAGAACCAAAGAGTGCCAAAGAGATGCACAAGAACAACTTAAACAGGCAAGCCTCCTAAAACTCCTTGTTGATAGATGCTTAGAAGAATAATGGTCAAAAGTTAACCACTGCCCCCACCTATTTTCATATTCTGTTTAGCCTTATTTAGTAATATACAGTAAGTAAATTTTTTTGATAGTAAAGGGATGCGTGTAAAAGACTTTATATAATATATTGTCTAGATAGATGATAAACATAGCTGCTATAGAACATGCCTAGGTCTCATTTACAAGTACAGGGAAAGGGGTAGTAAAAACAGGCAGCTGATCAGTAGTTTTACCACCCTACATGATTGGCCACCTAAAACCCAACATGGTGGCCCCTTGGGTTTGTACATGTTGCAATATTACACAGAATGTTGTGTTTGGCAGATGATGATGCTTGCCAAATTCATCCAGTGAAGACAATGGGACTGTGCTGCCACAGTGTGCCAACTGCTTGGTGCACAATTGCAGCTTGGTATTGCAAAGAAAATGAATAGGCATTTAGGAGGTTGCAATAACACCTCTCAAATGTGCTCTGAAAAGCAGTGTCAGCCATACATGTTGTCTAGCATTGCCCCTAAAAGAGTCAGAATTTGTTTTGTCTTGATATGTATTAAACATTTTACTTATTATAAAGAGGTCTGCCATCACATGCTGTATGCTTACCAAATGTCACAGGGTGCATTGTGGTTGTTGTCTTCTAGATGCACTTGGGCTAAATACTGAGTTTTTGCCTGATTATTTGGCTTCTTTGTAATAACAAGTGCCTTCAGACAATGTGATATTTTATTGGGGTTGTGTATGTAGACAATTATTGGCTGCTTCATGTCCCCAGAAAGAGAAGATGGAGGGAAAAACTGTTATGGTGGACACACTCATGACATGTTCTGGTAACTTCGACTAGCTTTCAATCACAAAAACCATGGATGGATAAATGTAGACAAAAATCAACACCCTAGATCATTTAACAATATTGACAGAAACTTGATGCCAAAAGGAAACAAAAGGAAGGCCACGGTGGAAATCGGGCAGCTGATGGAAACCAGAATGGAACGCAGATGGCATCGGGCTGGAACTGACCTCAGTGGGGGAGCATGGTGCCGTGGATGATGGGTGCACATTTGTCCACTTATCATGTTCCTATATGGACTTGTATGAACTTATACAGAGACTTTGTTTTTAATAATCCTCCAGCACCATTTGACTGTTTGTTACAGAAATCTTGATGGCAGATTGTGGTCATATTTGTGATCAAAACCTGTACATTTCTCCATAATTTTGGTCGCGCAAACAACATTTTTGTGGTAATTTTGGAAGCTTTTCATTACCTATCCTGTTGTCAGGAGATGTCAGTCTTCATCAAGCCTTCCAGCCTTCATAACGGTTCCCCTTAACTGCTCAAGCCCTAAAGAAGGGGAAGAGTTTTTTTTTGTCCTTGAAACATTGGCTGTGTTTGATGCTCTTAACGATTTAATGTTTCAAAACGTCCTTCAAGTGAGATGCACACAGCCACTTGTTTAAAAATAGTGAATGATTGAAATAATGGGTAGCAGAATGCTGTGGTTTGAAAAAAAATGGAAAGATTTCAGAAGAGGCAAATAGTTGCCAAGAGTATGGTCCCAAAACCAGTTACAGTAGTTTATTTCTCTGTGACTTGTGCGTGCTTTCCAACACACAATTGACCCATACTAATTCCATAGAAGAAAGGCAACATCTATGCCGTTCTATATACTTAATATTGGAAAAAATGAGGAACAGTCAGCAAAAATAACAACCAAGGTGCTAACAGTTATAGACGAATCAATAAAAAGACAAAGTTAAAGGCACGTCCAGAAAGTGCATTCCATTCAGAGAAAGTCTAATCATAGTGCTCTTCCAACACAGTTGGATTGATAGAGGAGATGCAATAAGGCATAATCTTAGAAAATAAAAAAATTGGGGAAGAAATGGAGAGCTCAGAGCTGTTATAATATGTTATAATATGTTGTGGCAGAGTGTTTCCCTGCCAGGGTCTAGAAGGAGGTTGTGACCCAGAATTCTCCGTTTCAATATATTTTTATTTTGCATCAAGAACAAGAAACAAAGTCAATGTGGAGAAGTGCAGACAGTCTGAAACATAAAAATGCCAAGCCAGTTTACAATCAAACAGAGCAATATAAAGTGATCCAGGAGCCAATACAAAATACAGATGATATAGATTACACATTTATGCTCCTGTGGAGGTCATTTGCCCCTAATAGACCGGAGCTAACTGAATTATTTGAGCAAAATCCCAGTCCGAAAAAAAAAAGGGTAAAAAATGGCCAAGGAAGGAGGGAGGGATCTCCGCCACCCCATAAGGGCTCTTTGCTGTGGCCGAGGACCCCTATCCCCCTGCCAAGAATAAAGACAGAGAGGACCAGGAGCATGCTCACCAGAGGTGTTGAACTATGTAAATGAACCAAAATATGTAACCACAATATGTTGCATAACTAAAACGCAAAAATTAACCAGGGATGAATGGAACAACATCCCGAACGGGCTCAGAAGCCCAGTGCATCTAGTTGAAAACATGTAACCCAGGTTCCCGTGAACCGAGAATAATATACTGGGACCTACATTGCAATGCAGGGACAGATCCTGAGACCAGCATGCTTGGCCCTGCTCTGCACTGAAGCATCCACTACAGACCGTCTCTCACTAGGCTACATTGAAGAAGGCGAATAATGAAAATAAAAAGAGAGAAGAAGAAGAGAGAGGAAGGAAGAGAAAAGGAAGGCAAAAGGGAGTGGCATCTTCTAGCAGGAGTCGCTTGGGGGGTAACAAAGCTGAAATCAGGGTCTAAATCCGGGATCATTTATGTGGACAGAGAAACTCCCACGAAGCGTGCCCATGGGTCCCAAGTGGCCCTGAATTTGTCCGAGCGGTCCAGGAGTACGCTTGCCGTCTTTTCCTGTAACATGATCCAGGAAATTTTTCTTTTGGCCAGTACAGTGGAAACAGATGGCTGCTTCCAGGCTTTGGCAAGAGTAAGCTTGGCTCCTAATAAAATAAAAGTGATGAGGCGTTGCGTATTCCTGGAGGCTCCCTCTGTAGGGAAATTAAGGAGTGCCACCAGAGGAGACATCTGAACCGGTATGGCGGAGAATTTGGAGATCCAGGTAAAGATTCTATACCAGAACTGCCGTATTCTAGGGCATGTCCACCAAGTGTGGATCATGTCACCTCATAGGCCGCATCCCCTGAAGCACAGTGGGGAAGAGGAAGGGAACATCTTTGCCAATTTAGAAGGGACTAGGTACCATCTCGTTAGCACCTTGACACCAGCTTCCATCAGACTTGGGTTAAGGATACCTCTGAAGGATTTAAGAAACAGCCCATGCCATAGATCGAGGTTCCAGGATTGGTTGAGGTCCTCTTCCCAAGCCAACATGTAAGAAGTCTTGGATTGTGTGGAAGATAGTGCTTTATAGGTGACTGAAATCCCCCCCCCCTCTGCTCACTTGACTGACCGCACCATGTTTCATAAGACGTCACCTGGGGACCACTGGGAAGGGACTTGCATTTTTTATGTAAGAAATTTGAAATCTGAGTGAATCGGAATATTTCAGTGGGGGGCATATCAAGTTTGCTGATGCAATAGGCTTTAGAGATAGGGCCCACTGGTCTGAGGAAATGTCCTATTCTATATAGCCCCTTGTCTAGCCACCATTGAAAGGCTTTAATGTCCTGGCCCGGGGGGAAGTCTGGGTTATGGAAAATGTGAGATAAAGGTTTTAATTGGGAAATTAGGGAGCAATTATGTTTAAGTCCATCCCATACTGCAAAGGAGTGTGAGAGAGTTGGGGAGAGGATAGGAGGTCTCTTTTTTTTATGGCTCCACATAAGGAAGTCCAGCGTGTGCCTAGGTACCGCCTGTCTCTCTATCTGTATCCAATCTGGCTGTTCCCATCTAGAATAGATAGCTGACACTTGTGCCAACTGTGCTGCTTGATAGTATAGGCGTAAGTTTGGGAGGCCCATACCGCCTTCCGATTTGGATCTGAACAATATGGATTTAGAGAACCTATGTCCTCCCTTACCCCAGACAAATTTGATAACTTTAGCTTGAAAGCGTTGCAAGCGCACCCTATCTACCGGGATGGGAAGAGCTCTGAAATAGTACAGGATGCGAGGGAGCAGCGTCATCTTTATGGCATTGATTCTACCTAGCCAGGATAGGGACAGCCCAGTCCACCCGTGTAGGTCTTCCTCCAACTTGTGGAATAACGGAGGGTAATTGGCTTGATAGAGGAGATCGATCCTGGGGGTTAATTTAATCCCCAGGTACGATATCGAAGAGTCACTCCAGGTGAACTTGAAGCTGTCCCTGAGCCTTTCTATGAGTGAGTCAGAGATAACATTGAGAGCTTGAGATTTATGATAATTAACCCTGAGGCCTGAAATTGATCCAAAATCATCGAGGAGTTTACAAATATTGGGTAACGAGGTCAGGGGGGAAGAGACGAACATCAGGATGTCGTCCGCAAATAAAGCACATTTGTGCTGACTAGGACCGCAATGAATACCCTGAATATTTGTGTTATGCCTAATGGCTATGGCCAAAGATTCTATTGCTATTGCAAAAATTAAAGGGGATAGCGGACATCCCTGTCTGGTACCTCTGGATATGGGGAAAGATTCCGAATAAAATCCCTGCAGACGTACCTGGGCCGTTGGGGATGAGTACAGGGCGCGCAAGACATTGAGAAAAGAATCTCCAAATCCCCAACGTTGTAAGGTGGTGAAAATATATGACCAGTGCACAGAGTCAAACGCTTTTTGGAGATCTAAAGACAAGAGGCATCCCTGTCTGGTAGATTTCCCGTCCCAATTGGAATTAAGAAGCGATATGATGTCTATGGCCCTGCGAGTTTGATCCGGGCCTTGTCTTCCCGGAATGAAACCCACTTGGTCCTTGTGTATGTATAAGCTAATGAAGGAAGCCAGACGATCTGCAAGGATCTTGGTCAGAATCTTCAAGTCATTGTTGATAAGAGAGATTGGTCTATAATTTCCGACCGAACTAGCGTCTTTGTTGGGCTTAGGAAAAACCGTGATGTAAGCCTCATTGAGAGAGGGATCTAAACTCCCCCCCCTTCGGAGAGTGTTGAAAAAACGGGCCATGTACGGGGCAAGCGTAGTGGCAAACACTTTATAGTAGGGTGTTGAAAACCCATCCGGGCCAGGGGCCGAATGTATTTTCAAATTTTTAATCACCGCGCACACCTCATCTGCCGATATGGGCGATTCCATCCTAGATTTGTGTCTGTCTTCTAATGAGGGGATCGGGAGGGTATCAAGAAATTTGTTAATCTCTGCAGGGGATGGGCTATGAGTACTACTGTACAATGATGTGTAAAAGTCATGGAATTCGTGCATAATGCGCTGGGGGTTCTGGGACATGGAGCCGCCTTGGACTCTGATTTTGGGGAGTGCCGGGGATCGGAATTTAGGTGTCAATCTCTTGGCCAACATAGAACCAATATTATCACCCTGATAGTAGAATCTGGCACTATTCCAGCGCAGCCATTTTTCGGCTTTGGTGGTTAGGGCCAAGTTCAAAGCCACTCTAGCAGCATCTAGTTTGGGAATAGGGACAGAACTTGGGTTCTTTTTATGTTGTTTGGCTAATTTGGTGTACTCCTTGTCCAGATTTTCAATATTAGCTTTGTTGGTTTTGTTGATTTGAGAAGAGAGTTGTATAAGTTGACCCCTAATTACCGCCTTATGGGCAGCCCATAGGCAACTAGCATCAATGTCAGGTGTATCATTCGTGGCAAAGTATTGAAGGATATTTCGTTCAATTTCCTGAGCTCTAGCGGGATCACTCAAAATAGACTCATTAAGTCTCCAGCGTCTACACGGCCTGTGGCTAGCAGGACGAGAGAGGGACAAAACTACCATTGAGTGATCCGACCAGACCACCTCTTTAATACTAGCCCTAGTAGCCAGAGGAATAGATGCGGATTCAACAAGAATGTGGTCTATCCGGGAGAAGGAGCCGTGAGGGTTAGAATAGTGTGTGAAGTCTCTTAGAGTCGGATTCACTTCTCTCCAGATGTCAACCAAACCTCACTGAAAAAGCAGCTTGGCTATACGTAGGCTCTGATTAGTGGGTCTGGTCAGGCGTTTGCCAGGAGGGCGCGATTTGTCTAAACCCTGGTCAAATGCGGTATTGGAGTCCCCACCGAAAACTACAGTACCCTCCAGTAATGGTGATAAAGTGGAAAGCATACAGTTAAAAAAGGCTAGCTGGCCCTTGTTGGGAGCATAGTATGATACTAACGAGTACAATTTTCCATCAAGATCACCCACTAACAACAAGAACCTACCCTCCGCATCCTTGAATTCAGATTTCAGTGTAAATTTGCAGCGTTTAGAAATAAAGATGCCCACTCCCCTAGTTTTATCCTCTGCATTGGCCAGGTAAAATAGGGGAAATTTAGAATGTATAAAGGAGGGGTTAATTTTTTTAGGGAAGTGTGTTTCCTGAAGCAGAGCTACATCTACCCCATGTTTGGATAGATACTGAAATACTTTGCGACGTTTAAGGGGAGAGTTCAGTCCCTGGGAACTGTGGGAAATTATTTTGAGTTGAGGTAGTGGAGGCAAGGGCGAATCAGCCATTGAGCAGAGAGGGAGGACCACCAGAGAAATCAAAAGCACTTACCCCAAAGAATCCACTGAACCCAATCCACTCTACATACCATGGAAGTAGCCCCTGAGGGGGGTAAGTGTTCAGACGAAATGACCCTCCAGCGACTCCTGCAACGATAATGGAAGAATAAATACAGAAGGAAAGAAGAAAAGAGAGAAGGAAAAATAGAAAGGCGGGTGACAAGAGAGCCAACCGTAGAGTGGAGGGGACAGAGCCCTCCACATGCGACAACAAAACATACACACAAACCGTCCCGTCAAAAAACAGGGACATGGTTTGTCTAGTTACTAGGACCAATACGCCCCAGTAAGCCAGACAAATGGGGGGTACATGAGCACCGCCGCAGCAGGCAGGCCCCGACAATTATGGAAAACCATAAAACATACAAAAATAAGCTTATAATTGGCACCCACATAACCAAGGCTCCCGTGCCTCCACTATTGTCAATAAGATGGGATGAGCTAAAATGGAGGGGGGAGGACCGAGAGCCCGTCATGTAGCAAGAAATGTGAAAAAAACCTACAGATGAAAAACGTAAGTAATATGCATGAACAGAATTACATATAACACCTGAAACTAAGAGTAGTTGAAAGTCCCGGACATGTGGCAGGTGGAAGGGTAAAAATAAACAAAAATAAAAATCACCGGCCGCAAGGGGGGGCAAGGAGAGGGTCAACTAATGAGACCCCAGGTGACAGCAAGGGAGAGAAATACAAGGACCAAACTCAATCCCTCACCCCCCCCCCCCAAAAAAAAACATGAGAAGGAAATGAGACGTGGGGAGTAACAATGGGAAGTCCCAAGGGGGGTCACACAGCCCGGTTACTCTCCAATGTTCGCCACCTAACCACTGTGGATGAGAGTAGCATTAGTGGACAGAGGAAAGGGTCAGGACCCAAGGCACAAGTGGGGTTGCAGTCACTCCCAGGGAGCATCTGAGAGGTTACAAAGTACAAGAGTATCTTGTGGATGGAGCTCTCAGGGGGGACCAGTTTCCTTGGATTTCTTGGATCGTACAGTCTCCCACACTGGGGGCAGGGGGCTGGTGGGTAGTTGTCTCTTGGCAGACTGTAGTGTGTTTCCTTGAGGAGTGGGATTTGGAGTCTGGCTGATGAGGCCTAGCTGCAGCAGGAGTTTTTCCCCTTCATGCAGGGAACCAAAGGTGTAAGCTTTGCCTCTCCACACAAATTTGAGCTGGAATGGAAAGAGCCACCAATACTTGATTTCTTTTTCCATCAGGACTTGAAGCAGAGGTTTCAAGGTTCTCCTCTTTTGGATAGTAGACGGGGATAAGTCAGCGAAGATCTGCAGATGATGTCCTTGAAAAATGATCTTCGGTAAGGATCTCGATTTGCGCATTATTTCCTCTTTGACCGAATAGAAGTGGGGTTTGACCACGATGTCTCGGGGGAGCCCATCTGCTCTGGGAGGTCTAAGGGCTCTGTGAGCCCTGTCCAATTCCAGTCGGTGGTTCGGGATATCCAGAATTAGGGTTTTGATGAGGGAAGAAACCGCTTCTGGAACATCTTTGAAGGATTCAGGGAGTCCCCTGACCCGAAAATTGTACCTTCGATTTCTATTTTCGAGATCGTCTATTTTAGCTTGTGCAGTCTCCAATTGCTCTTGTAGAGTCTGTATGCAGGCCGTATTCTGATTGGTCCTGGTAATAGTGGTTTCCAGGTTAGACTCGACTATTTCAATGCGGGAGCCTATATGTTGAAGGTCAGCCTTGATATCGCTGGTAATCTTGTGTGCCGTTATATTCAGGAGATCAGCAAACTTAGCAAAAAGTTCAGACACATTCATGTTGTGAGATAGGCCGAGGCCTCAGACTGTAGTGAGGGATGAGACTGAGGTGGGCCAGCCTCCATAGGTGAGAGACCCATGTCTGCCAGGGTATGCTCCAGGAGGGATGCTGTAGAAGCAGGAGAGGTAGCTCCCAGGGGAGGGAAGTCAGCTAAGGGGTCCGGTGCCAGTAAGGACGGGGAAGCCGCTGAATGTAGGCTAGGCGAGCGCACGGGGCCTGGGCAGCGCGGATCCGCCGCCATCTTGGCCGATTCTGACAGGGACACAGCGGCTTCAAATGCGGGCTTCAGATTCCTCCTTACCGCTCCCGCGTACATCGGGGGTGTCCCCGGGGCTTCCGCTTGCCTTGTGGATGCTTTCCAGGCGATTATCGCTGCAGAGGGTGCCGGATAAGAGGCCGGAGCTGCTGCGGTGGGACGGAGCTCTCAGACTAAACGTCCATCTTAGGAGCCTCCGCGCATGCGCCCCCGTGACTCAGAATTCTCAACCACACGGGTTGAGGGGCTCCAGGGAGCTTGTAACATGAACAGGAAACTGACCTTTCAGTTTCCTCAGTGTTTTGTAAAGTCCACTTTGGGAAATTTAGGGGGACTCTTCAGAAACCTGGTAAGTATCTGTGAGTGTGTGGTGAGGAGCTCTTGGTACTGATGGACATTGGTGGGTTATAAAAATTAGTTTATAAATTATAATTGTGTAGGTATCTAGCCAACACATTGTGTGTGATTAAAGATCCCCCATCTTCATGGCTAACATATAGAGAAAAGTACCAAAAATAAATAAATACCGGTACATACATAAATAAAATAAATAGTAAATAGTAGATAATACAAATAATGGTCACATGTAAATTGCAGTGGTAGCACTTACATACGAATACGATTGACAGAAATAAGTTCTTATGAAGTAGACAATTATTACCTAAAGGTAATATTAAATCTCATTACTGTAAATCCATAGTATGATTGTTTCAAAATAGTGAATAGTGAATGTCAAGTGCATGGGGAAGGATGGTGTTAATATCAAAATGGAGGAGAACTTGTAGAACAGAGCTGTGCATTGGTGAAATCAAGGTGGTCTTCATAGTATGTTGTACAATACTGTAATGTATATGTCACTGTAAAAAAATAATTTTAAAACCGATGCAGAACTGGCATGGTGGCTACTGGGTTTTAGGTTTTTGTGCCTCAAGTATTTCACTGCCAAAGACATGTCCTGCAGCCATGGCATTGAAATTTTAAATCAAGCTTGCAGCTGCTTTATTATAGAAGCGATTTGGGGTGGTGGTGGGTACTTCTAAACTCAAGTTTGAAAATGACTTATTGAGCTATTGCTAGACTTGCCAGACTTGCCAGACACAAGTTTGTTGCACAATTGCAGCAAGTCCACATTGCATGACTCCAGTTCAACATTCTTTGCAAATATTCTGCAAGTCTGCTGCAAGTTCTGGTTCAGTTATGTTGTGCATTAGTCATCCCACCACAGAGGTCGCTGTGGTTGAATTTTCATGCTGTAGACATGCAGAGCTCTTGTTGTAGACCCACCACTGCAACGTTGCTCTTGCTAGAGACTTGCCAGGCAAATTTGCTACAGATTGGAAAATTGTCAACTAGAACTTGTGCTTTAAGTGCTCTGCAAGTGTACAAATTGCCAATAAAAATGTGCAGCACGTTAAAAGCCTTACAATTCAACAATGCCACAAAGTTATCCTTGCTAGCTGGGTATATAATTAATCCAGAAGCACCAGTGGACCCTAGTCAATTCTGTCACAGCCAGTTTGTGAACATAATAAGGTTAAGTTCAAAATCTACTCAAGGTGGTACAGGACCCCAGATAAACTTCACAAATACCATCCCAATGTTTCTCCACTTTGTTGGAGATGTAATATAGCTGATAGCTCACTATTCCACATCTGGTGGGATTGCCCTCTGATACAACACTTCTGGAAAAAAGTACACCACTTCACCAACAAAATAACAACTTGCTCTCCAGACTACAACCTGGAACAATTTCTCCTTCACCACAAATCCCTACTCCAGTCGGCCTATAAAAGGTCCTTAACTCTTTACCTTATTAACACAGCTAAAATGTGCATATCCCTACACTGGAAGGACAACATCCCCCCCCAGTATTTCTCCATCACAGTAACTAACAAACTAACCTAGTTTACCAGGCCAGAAAGACATCAACAAAATTCTGCAGCACCTGGGCATGTTAGCTACATTTTGCAGATTTATCAATACAGCTAAAATGTGCATACCCCAACACTGGAAGAACAACACCCCCCTAGTATTTCAGAATGGCTCCAACGCATAGAGAGGATTGCTGAAATGGAGAACCAAGTTCACCAGGCCAGAAAGACATCTACAAAATTCTGCAAAACCTGGGTACATTTTGCAGACTCAGCAGAATTCCACAGATTGTTAAAACGCACAATAGAACTTGACCTAAGGGCAAAAAGGCATCAATGGGAGGAGCCCCCCCTTCTCTCTTCTTCGTATTCTCTTAGTTTCTCTGGATTGGCTTTTCCAAAGGTACCCTTGTACACTCCCTACATGCAGCCTTCATCTGAGGAAATTTCATATGACTCCAGATATAACCACAAATATACCCATCCAATAACACGTCAACAAAATCAGCAGCACACCAAAACATACTTTAGTACATTGTCACAATCTGCACTGTGCTGCAATACAATTGTGTTGAGAAGATGCATTTGGTGCTATGTCCAATGAATTTCACTGCAGTGTACCAATGCAGATTCTGAACATGTTACCAAAGTGCATAGGTGGCAATGGACCATTTTGGTTTTTGTTTTCAATGCTAGATGCTCACAGTAATGAAAAGTAACACACCAATATTTATTTTTAAACCTTTTACATAAGGTGACTCATATTTCAAATGTATTGCTCCTTTCTCTTCTGTATGCACTGTGTGTCTAGTAAAATATCATAGCAGATCAAAATACGTGAACTTTTTTATTTTCCACAGATGGGGTTCAATACAACGTCTCAGCACAAGGATGCAGTAGCCCTTTGGCTTGTACCTATGACTACACTGAAGTGGCCAGTCTGAAAGACATTAATGCCATAGAGAACGTGTGCTATATGCCAAAGGATGTTCCTCCATCGTAGGGAATAAAACCACAATACAGAACCACAGAATTGTTCACACTATTCAAATCTAGTTCACTTTAAAATTAGCAATGATTGTGCATTGATTATTGAAATTATAGTAATTAAGACACACTTAACAAATCTTAAAAATATCCCTAAATGATCATTAGATATAAATCAAGATGTGATTCAAAAGGAGTTCCAAGACTTAACGTGCAGTACTGGGTTCAATTCTTGCCAGAGATTCTATTTAGCTTAAGGCATCATGGACAGTGGATGTTTAGCCCCGATATGTGAGGCTTCAGGCTTTATCTGTGGGTGGAAAATACAGGAGCATCATCCAGTCGGCATGTCGGGCATTTGTCCCTGAGTGCCTACTGACCTAAATATAAGTACCACTCGAAGCATGATGCAACCCTGTCAATTGGTAATGACTAAGTGCAGGTGAAGTGTGTGAAACATGTCTAACCAGCATTCTGATGCCTGTAATTTTTGGGATGTCCAAATAAAGAGGATTTTGATCTATAGTGGTGTGCGGTCATCTATTCTAAATTCATTGTGTGAGGAGGCGAGCTGAGGTGAGCACCTGCTGGATAATTAGGCTTCCTTATCTCACCTGGTGCGGCGGGTTTTCTTTTTTCCACAGCCCTGTCCAGCTACAGCAGCAGTCAGCCTTAATTCTGTAAACTACTAATACCATCAGCCTTAATGTAATGAGGAATACCAAATGTAGACATGTATGAAGTCCAGTCTGAGTGCCAACGATGGCTGCCTCTATAGACACAGTGGGGGAAAAGATTGTTGCTTAAGACAGAAAGTCTATTTTTGCAGGTTTACCAAGAGAATGTTTTTTTTTTCAAAAGAAAACAAGTGCAGTCACCACATCTAAGGACTGGCACACTGCACTATATTATGTTTTTGTTTTTGAGTTTAGATGTACTTCAAGTTTGATATATTCATATGAGTTCCATGCATTAATTCATAGTGCAATTCATAAATACTATATAACTTAATATAATATAAGTTACATTGTATATATAGCCTTAACTTGTATGTTTTTGATTTGAATAGAGTGGGTAAGGGTAAAAACATCTATCAGGTTATTATTTTCTGTCTGTGGCCCACAAGGATGATTTCCCTTTCTTTCCTGTCCTAGAGATGCAACAGTAAATTTGATTAAATCTTACCAAATTGAGAGTTGTCACCAACATTTGCCCCCCATTGGATGATTTGCCCTCACCTCTTGCTCTGGTAACAGGTCTAACATTTTGGATGTTCCATCATGTTCTGCACTTGGACAAAGAGAGAAGAAAATCTCCCCAGCAGATGTGCAGTTGAGGGGGAAAAAAAACGGACAGGGTCGAACTGTTTTCCAATCTATAAAAAAGTACAAAAGAACAAATTTGCCTTTACATACACTTTAAATGAATAATATGTGATATTAGTGCCCCATGTAAAGCTTAGCTGGCAATAAGTTTCAAACATTCTGAAACTGAAAGAAAAAAATGAAATAAGTAAAATGCTGATATACATTATCATCAATTCATATTAAGCCCCAAAGGCTTCTACTGTATGAATTTACTGTATGATTGCTACCTAAGACAATGATGATTTTCAAATGACGTTCAATAAATATAGCTCATGCAAAAAAGTGTTGTTGTTTTCCTAGTGCTTATATATTTATGGAATTATGATATCTGTGATTGTGCATAATTCCTATAAAAAGGAAGAACTCTAAAGTGGGAAATGGAAATCTCCACTCTCTCCGTCCCTACAAGACCTGACCATGATTCTAAACAACCATTTTAAAATAGAATACCTGTTTTCCAAAGACAGACTCTCTACCAAATTTTTTTGCAGAAACTGGGAACCTTGTATTAAAGACCTTAGAAGCATAACTCTGGAATGATACAATAAACCCTAAGTACTGTAGGACTGCCCACCTCTATATGCATCCATATTTATGTAGGTCTTCTATACTCCACCAGCAACAATGTATCTAAAGAACTACTAATTGATAGAATTGAACAAAGAGTGACATTAGTCCGCTAGTGCTGGTTTAAGTTTCGTCTAAAGCCTTGTACACACGATCGGATTGTTGGCCAACAAAACTGTGCAGTTTTGTCTGAAGGGTGTTGGCCCAAACTTGTCTTGCATACACACGGCCACACGATTGTTGGCCAACAATTATGAATGTAGTGGCATACTATGTTGTTTTTCAGCTCTTTAGCACCACCCTTTGGGCTCCTTCTGCTAATTTTGTGTTAGTAGAAGTTTAGTGAGTGTTGATTCGCACTTTTCATTGCGCACTTTTAATTTCACGCTATCCAGTTCATTTCTGAATGGCCATTCGTTAACCAGCCATGTTGCTGAATCGGAGGAGATAACGTGTTATGTATTATTGGCCTTGGAGTTATTGCTTTGACATTATTTTTTTAGTTTAATAATGATTTGATTTGGTATATTTTCTATATTTTTGGATGCATACAATGCATTTTTTGGTTAAGTTATATTGGCAGATAGCATGTCTAATTTTATTTGCTTTCTTTTTTTAATGAACAATAAAAAAAAATTGTGTAGAATAATACTTGGCTATGTGTTTTACTTCAAATGACAGTTTGGGAGTCGGCAGTTACATTTAAAAAAAATACGCTGTAAAATTGACAAGGGACACCAACATAGTTGTATCTTTGATCTTAAAAACTACGCGATAATGGTGCTGTGGTAACTTGCTACAAAGAAAAAAAGCATAATAATATTCTTGATATCACTAGCAAAAAAAGCCTTGGAAAATATGTTTGCAATAACTCCATCAGTATCACCAGCAAAGCAGCTTCATTATTATCCCATTAAAGAAGAAGAGAATTTTGCGCTGCATTTTGAGATTTCATAATTTGCCATTTCCGTTACGAACGCTAGCTTACAAGACGACCGCTTCTGCTTCGTCTCTGCTTCTGAGCAGGCGTGTTTGTACTTTGGACTTTTGTTCGACGGACTTGTGTAAACACGACTGGAAAATCCAACAACACACATCTGGTGGCGGAAAATTTGAAAACCTGCTAGCGAACATTTGTTGATGGAAAGTCCGACAACAATTGTCCGACGGTCGGATTTTCTGCCAATGGCCTGATATCGAACATTTCCTGTTGGAAAATCAGATCGTGTGTAGGAGGCATAAGTCTTACATATAGGAACTATTTTGATACCCATAAGTTTGTAACCCATTAATAGCTGTAGAGACATATGCTTGTTGGTTTTCTCAGTAATATGCTTTATATTCTTCGATCTGTTTTGAGAATGTAACTTCTCTTCTTTTTTTTTATCTCTTCGAAAATGAATAAAGAAACACTCTATATTCACATGCCCTTTTCACAATTACGTATGAAGCAAATTCTATTCAAACATAAAAATGGTATGAGAAAGGGCGTCAATTGATGTCAATTTCAAAAACATTAGTCAACAATTTTATTAAACAATGAGTTATTAAATGATGAATAATTCATTTGTTCAATTAAAAAAACTCTTTAATTTTATATAAAAACTATATAGATTACATTTTAAAAATAAATTCTGCAATATAACTTTTCTTTCCAGCACAATGGGCCAGAGAACAATCCATTTTAACACCCCTCAATGACTTCCAGGCCACTTGGGTGGAGAACAGAGGAAGAAAAGGGGCACATTTTTGATTTAAATCTAAAATGATCCTCTGCCACCATAAAGTTAAAAAATGTATCAAATGGAACATGAATTCCTGTCGTTAAGTCAACTAAAATGAATATGAACAACTAAGCCTTATAAGCCTATATATATATATATATATATATATATATATATATATATATATATATATATATATATATATATCCTGGCCCACCTCAAGTCAGCACATACTGGGTTAACACCTCCTTTGGAGCCTCAAATGACCACATGTTCCAAGCTGAATACAAGATAGCCCCTCCCCCAACTAACACAAGTAAAGGCGCAACTCACTGGTAATAAATAATACATTTCATCAAAAACCTTTTTATAGGCACAAACACGGTTTATATTAAAATAAAATGGGAGGGGGAAGGAGGAGGGGAAAAAGGGAGGGAAAATAACTAAAAATATATCTAACTCGATATATACACTGTGTCAAAAGTCCATACAAGAGTCCACAGTCGGTAACTGCAGGGAAGGAGAGATGACCATAAGTAAACCACATGCAGGGCTGCCTCCGATGGGGAACTGAAACCAGGTTCCCAAAGGTTCTAAGAAAAAGCAAGGAGAGGGGCGCCTCTGGGTGTAGATTTATCACACAATTTTATTTTATAAATTATAAATGCACAGGCAACTCACATTTTGTGTAATCATCATAAGCATGTAAGTTTAAGAATCATCCATCAAGGGGAGATCTTCAGTTTTTTCGTCAGGAAAGAGGAAGAGTTAAACTAAGGGCAAAGACATTGCATATATAACATTTACAAAATATCCAAAACTCTGTACACGCATATAGAGTTTTGAATAGAATATTCTATTCAACAAGAGAAAAAAAAAATAAGGTAAAAAAACACTTCCCCTCTTAACATACATATTATAAAAGCTGAATTTGCTCCGACCCCCAGTTGAGGGCCCCAACCTCCTTAGCTATTCATGTTCCTAATATCTCTCAGAGCTCCAATCAATCATTATACCCCTAATTAAAAAAAGAATGGGGTGGGAATGAGAAGAACCAAAATTTTATTGTGCGTTTCTTTCCCCTCTCCTCTCCTTTGAAAAAGACCTCTATGGGCCTAATTACCATCACATGCAAAAATAAATGATGAATTGATCCACAAATTCATTGTGCATTTGTTAGTGTTAGGAAAAAAAAACTATGCAAAAAGGCCTCTAGGGGCCACTTTGCTACCACGTGCCTGTTTGCATTGACTAATACCAAAAAAATGGATGTGATTATTTATTAATAAAAGTTATTACTTCTCTTCTCTCTCTCTTCCCCCATCCGCTTACACGGATTACATTGTCTCACCATATTTAATAGGTAATTATTATACCCACTTATTATACCCATATTATACTACTATTGTACCCACTCTCTTTAACACATTTAAATATATAACAACATCATCTCTCTTACTTCAAACCACTCATCCCATTACCCTATGACTTTTTCTTTTCTTTTTCCCTCTTTTTAAGGTAATGTCGGAGCATGCATGTACCCATACGCACATACTACCCATATGCACACACCTACATCTATACCAAAAAAAAAAGGGGGAAAGCAAAAAAAAAAGAACAACAACATCATCTAACTATATAACAAATTCAGGAAGCATTTATGCAGAGAACATTGGGAGCAAGTGGCCCTTTATACATACCTAAATCATATGGCTTGTTCAATCTCAATCTCTGGAGAGTGTAATTCCCATCCTACCCATGTATTTTTAAACTTGTCCTGTTGGTCTTTGACCGCATATAACCATCATCCGGCTTCCATTATTGAATTATTCTCCCTTTTCCATTCCAACGGAGTAGAGCATAAAGAATGTTTCCAGGACCTTGGTATTAATAATTTGGCTGCATTCAATAAATGCGTGGTAATATTTTTTATAGGACTTAACGGATAATGGCGCCTCATGAGATAAAAAATATATGGGAGTAAATTCAATGGGACTAGGGGACAGCCTTTTGACCCATGGAGCAATCGTCTTCCAGAATGGTTTAATCTTAGGGCATGTCCACCATAGGTGGAGAAATGTGTCCTTCTGTCCACACCCCCTCCAGCAGCGGGCATCAGATGTTGGGTATCTAGTGAAAATGGCAAGCACTGAAGCTGCGCCCCTGTCAAAACATTTGAAACCCATAGATAACCTTAACAAAAAAAACAGCTAACAAAACGACAAGTCAAGTTCTATTTACTTAATCTTTCAATTAACAAATTATGGATTGACACTACATAAAAATTACAACTGCACCTTCCTTACTTTCACTGATGCAAACTGGTCTATGATGTGCTCAAAGTCATTTTTGTTTCTTCTCTTTCTACACTCAGTATACACACACACACACACACAGATACAAAAATGACTGATGATGCCAACACACTGGCACACTCATTAAAATACATTGGTGCACACAGTAACTCATACAAAAACAATGACATACATAATCGTTAGCATACTGCAGACATGATACAGGAGATGGTCAGAGACTGCAGACATGATACAGGAGATGGTCAGATTTTGGACATACTACAGGAGCTCAAAGACTGCAGTTTCTGGCTTACTAACAGTCTTTTTTCCAAGCACAATTAGTAAGACAATAAATGGTTAAAAAGTCTGTGAAGATCCAAGCCTGACCAGCCTAAATCCTGAAAGGCAATATAAAAAACAAACAAATCAGGCAGAGCACACAGGACTCTGGCATTAAGAGCTCTCTGGAAACAGCTGCAAATCATTAAGAATAGTGTCACACTCTTGCAGTGTCTTCCAAAATCATTGGTGTGCTCACCCGTCCTGTGTGCAGGGCCGTCTTTAAGGCAGGGCAAAAGGGGCAGCTGCCCTGGCCCTGTCATTGTTGTGGGGCCCAAAACAGATGCCTCATACTTACTAACTATCCAGGTTTAAATTCCCTTGTCCCTTGAAGTTTTAGTCCCTTGCTGTGTCCCAATATCTCAGTGTGAAGTGCTGGTCCTAATGCTGCCCAGCTCTGCCCTGTTGTTGTGTACAGATGACTCACCTGCAGACCCTGTGTTTACAGGTAAATAACCGGCATTCATGTGTAAATAGCGGCTGCAATACTCAGTAAATAGCTGTGGCATTGATATGTAAATAAAGGCGTATCATGCTTCCCTGCAGTGAGGAGATGATGTGCTGTAACCTCTAGCAACTAATCAGTGAGTCGCAATTCGTGCTGTAACCTCTAGCAACCAGTCAGTAAGCAGGAATGATATGTTGTAACTGCTGGCAACCAATCACAATTTCTGCCTGATCTAATAAAATCAGTTTACTGTAAGTTCAGCTGCCATTTATTGTATGTCTCAGAGCAGGTGGAGAGTAAAATTGCCTGGGGGGGGCCAAGAAAATGTTTGCCCAGGGCCCAATCAATATTAAAGATGGCCCTGCCTGTGTGCAGTGTAAATAGAGAAAGAGAAGTGGTATCACCTTATCTATGACCTCCCTCCCTCCCCCAGTCAGCCTGTATCACTCACCCATTCTGCTTGATGGTGTCCTTCAGTGCAGCCCAGGCCGCTGCATCCCTCCTCCTCCTGGGCATGGTGCCGAGGCTCCCGGAGAGCGGATGACAGACACCTCCGAGCTCTGCGCCCTCAGGACTGAGGGAATCAACATCATCGGCAGCATGCAGCAGTCGGCGACCATCTCTCTTGTCATGTGACGGCAGTCAGCAGTCAGGCAGAGCCTTCTGTACCCCGGGCACTCATTGGCTAGGACACCCCTGCTATCTCCTTAGCTAGTAGCTTGCTGCTACATCCCTTCCAGCATTATGTGTGGGAGTGGTGCTGAGCGACAGCAGAGCAGCTAAAGTTTTTTTAGGGGGGGATCAGACACCTTAGCCCAGTTTGTCCCTGCCCAAAAACGATTTTTCAGGAAACTACCCGGGATGGCCACAGATCCAAAACCCAGGAATGTCCAAATAAAATTGTGACTGTTGCTGGCAAGTATATGGTAAGGGCCTTGCTGCCTGGCCACTCACGAGCGCCCTCTTCCCATGGCGCCCATGGCACTTTCCATAACTGTCATACCCTGGATATGCCACTGCTTCCACTACACGTTCATCATCTAACAGTGACTCGTTCAACCGCCAGGACAAGTTATGGGAGCATGGTCTGAGATAGTTATAGATTCGATGGTACATAAGCAAACATTCTTCAAATAAAATTGGTCTACAAAAAATAGATCAAGACGAGAATATGTACCATGCGTTTTAGAATAGTAGATGTAGTCCTTTACCCCCATGTGCGTTACCTGTCAGCTGTCCACCAAGTGGAGAGAACGCAACAGTTACTTTACATGTTTTAATGCTCTAAAAGATAGTGGGGTTTTACCCATTGAGGTATCCATACTCGGGTCTAATGTGAGGTTAAAATTTCCTCCCAGAATCAGGAAACCCTCCCTAAATTTTTCCAACATCCTCAGGGTTCTAGCAAGGAAATTAAACGTACCTGTATTAGGTGTGTAAATCGAGGTGAACGTATAACACTGACCGTGCAACATGCCTTTAACGAAAATAAAGTGTCTTCTCAAGGTCAAATTGCGAGGACATAAGGAGCAGTGAGCAAGACTTTCTAAAGGCTATTGTCACCCCCTTGCCCTTGCGATATGAGATTCTGTGTGGAACCACTGATTAAAAGGGTATGGTGGAAACTAGGGGCCGACCCTGTCACGAAGTGCGTCTCCTGCAAAAAGACCACATCTACGCAATTCGTAAAAGAGATGACCCCTCTTATGGGGTGAACACAAACCCCTCACGTTTTAGGATACAATCTTTAATAAGGCAGCCATTACTTAATTTCCAACTGATTATTCATGTGCCGCTGTTTCCGATTTGTTCTCTGCTATGCAGGAAAATGCAATAAACACAAATCATTCGTAACCTCTACTTTAGCATATATTAATTCTTTTGAAAAGCATGGCATGTGTTATTCCAACTGCGTTTCCAAAAAAAAAAAAAGAAAGAATTGCAAAAATGTAGGTAGTTCCTGTATGGGTCAGTCTTTGCCTGCCCGGATGGTTCCTTCACTGATCTTTAGTAGGGGCTTGCTGCCAGCGTTCAGGAGCTGTAAGGAAAATCTGGACTTAGCCATTCTCCAATCCAAAAAATCAGTTGGGGAAGATCCAATGATTCCACAAACAACTGTAAGTCATCCCTAGTCCTGAGGGTTGCCATTTTGCCATTCCTGGAAGCCTTTAAGCGTGAAGCTTCCAGTAGAGGTCGTACAGCTCGATGCTGCAAGAGAGTCCAGCGTGATAGCTCAGCATATAAGGACAGGTATGATCCATCAAAGACAATATCGGGTTTGTTACGTGCAATTTTCATAATATTTTCTTTTACTGAAAAAATTTACATATAATGTCTCTTGGCCTTTCTGTATTTTGAGTGACATAAGATGGAATTCAGTGGACCCGATCTATTTCGATAAAATCAGGTGAAGAGTCCCCCATAATCTGACAAAATAACTCCTGAACTGTTCAGCGCAACTCAGACGTCAGGGTCGTTTCAGGTAGGCCCCTTATGCGGATATTTTTACCTTCCCAAGGACGGCCAATCTGATAGGCCGAAATACTTAGAGGTTGAGTCACTTTATCGTGACACACTTCCCCCCACACATTCAATCCAGAAATCAAGCCAGCAGCTGTATGAACTAACAAGGCGGATTTCACAGATTTATTTATACCTGCTGTTCACTCCGGGTGCTAGGACATTAGGCTCTCATACATGTGAGTTTAATACCTTTATAGTTTTTGGAATAAAAAGCTCTTTATCAACGGTACTGTGCAATGAGGCTTTTTCTATTATATCTATTTATTTGAGGAACATTCACCGCTGCCAATCATTGGTCCAGAGGATATCCATAGGGGTCGCCCCACGCGCGCATTTGATCTAACTAGTGATAGTTGGTCCACTCCCAGGGGTGAGTTCACATCTATTAGGGGGGCACCCTATTTAAAGCACTTAAGAAGCACTTCACTAGCACGAGCACCTTTTTTTCACTGGGGACTGTTTGATTCATTTTATAAATTTTTACCAGTATATCATTTATTACCTGTATGTCATTTTTTTGGCATTTAGCGCAGTATACTTTTTATCATTTATCAATTGTTCACACCAATTTCACACTGCAGCTACTTTAATTATGTGGTAAAGCAATTCATTCTATTTATCCATATTAACACATACATGAGGTTTTTTTCACTTACTTTCATCCTTTGGCGCTGTGGTTCATTTTCATATTTTTTAACAAAAGTAGAATGTTGCATTGTTTCTGTAGGGAACACATCTGGAAAGTGGAAAAACATTGAGAATGCATCAAAAACACTCATGCAGAAACACATCTGGAACACAGAAATTTGTGGTAATTTGGCCATTAGGTTTGTACAGAATCTATGCAGAAGTGCAAAACCAAGCTCACTTCTGCATAGAAGCCACTGAGCTTCCAGGTTTTATTACCAAAGCTTAATTGAACAAGCTGGGGTTAGAAGCTCATTGGTTTCTATGCAGAAGTGAACCTGATTTTGCACTTTCCAGCTTTAGTATATAAACCCAATTGTGTACTTAAAAGTGAAGTATGCCTGTACAGTGACAGATTTTGCCCGCCAACCAGCAATAACTTCACTATATAAACTTAGTCTGCCTGTAAAGTGGTGCATCTGTACCATGTATAGAACCTGTTGCAGCAAAACTGAAATTTCTAAAGGAAAAAACAAGTCAAATCACATTTAAAATGACTCGCGGTTGCAATTGCCGTCACCTGGCAAAGGAGCGTGGAGTCCCCCCCAAAATCCTGAACTGTACCAGGTCGCATGACCTCAACATGGGGGGAGGTGGGTGCTTTGGGGCTCCCCACCCCAAAGCACCTTATTCTCATGTTGATGGGGGCAAGGGCCACATCCCCACACCCGTGGCCGGTGGTTTTGGGGGTCTGCGGGAACAGGGCTTATCAGAATCTGGAAGCCCCTTTACATTGGGGACCCCATATCCCTGCCCCTCACATGTGAATGAGTATATAGTACCCCTACCCATTCACCAACAAAGTGTCAAAAAGTAATAAAAACACAGAGACAGTTTTTGACAATTCCTTTATTAAAAAATAAAAAAACTGTGTCCACCAATGTAAACCCATTGTCAATCATGTTGCCCGCTGCACCCGTAAATAAATAAAAACGCTCCTGCCTGCATGAACATGTGGCTCCTGTCCCCTAGACAGACCAGCTGAAGCACTGATTGGCAAATTTTAGCATGACTATTTGAATAGCCCCTTGGACACTTTACTTAGAGGGCACTGGTGGTTCATAGGACAATTCAGCAGAAGAGGGCATGGAGGAGGAAGAGAGGGTGGAGCTGACAGATCTCACATTATCACCACCAGCTATATAGGGGCATGGTGACAAAATCAGCTGCAGCACCAAGCCCTATCCTGCATTCCTCCTAGTTGCAAGCAGTTACCCAGTGTGCTGTGAACAAAATATATCGTACCTGACCATGTTTACCTTGCCCAACTTTGCCAAAACATTGCCTTCCACATGATGCTATAGAGCTGGAATGGCCTTATGTGCAAAGAAATATTGACTGGGAACCTGCCATTGTGGTACAGCACATTTTGAAAATTTACAGAAGGGGGAAGAATCCACCAGATGGAAAGACAGGAATTGTAAAGCCAGCAATTTGGACAACCTAGAAGTTAGATGCTGAGGATGTGGGTGTCAGGGAGGGTATTTTTTATTCGCTGCAGCAGCTGGGGCAATTTGCCTGCTATGATCTATAGCCGGTGGTGTGCTACTGGCAAATGTGTTGCAAGGACCTGTGACACCCTCTATGTCTAAGCCTCTTGGGTGGGGTGAAACCTGTCAGAGGACATGGCCTGTGGAGTGGTGCAAGGCTGAGGTCAGTTTATACATGTTAACCACATAGACTGGATAGGGTTGAGTGGCAATTTTTTTCAAGTACTACTGGATGGTGATATTTTTTGTCAGCACCCCATTCCTGAGTACCAGCAGGACTATTTATACTTCCTTATTTGCTTAGAGCAACTCTACATGTATTAGCACATCACCTGTGATACCCTTTGATATACCATCATCCCTGTCAGTGGAGACTGCTGAGAGGTCAAGAGATATCGTGGGGGTAGACATGAAAAGTGAAGTGTGAGGAAGAGAAAAATTGTTTCTCTTTTGTGTGGCTTTCAGGTGTTCTTGCCAATGGGCTTAGTGGTGGGAGATTAAATACCTTTGCAAGTATGTGGTACCCAATTGACTGGTGTTTTTGCCACGCTTAATGTGCTTGCGGCAGAGACTGCAAATTGCAACAATGTGATCAGCTGAACCTGTGCTAAAAAAGGCCCAGACGGTTGAGCTGTGGGAAGTGGGCCGGGAGATACCAGCTCCACAATCTAATGTGATAGGGTGGCTGCTCTGTACTGCTCCACAGTGGCTGCATCTGGTGGACATACTGTATCATTGGGGTTGTGCCTGTCCCTCATTTTCCTCCTCTGCTCTCTCCAGCACCCAAGTTGAATCAGTGACCTCATCATTATCATCCCCTCCATCTTCATTATCATTTGAGCCAACATAGCAATACACTGTGGCTGGGGGAACATGACTGCCAACTAGTTGTTTATCAGTGTTCGTCCCTCTCTGTAGGCTCATGTTACTCCCTTCCTCAACCTAAGAGTCAGAACCAACATGAGAATTAAGTAATAGCTGTGCATCCTCAAGAAGTAAGTGGCTGATGCGGTGTTCAAATAATTCAGTTGACTCCTACATGCATGATGCTGGGGCTTTGGCAGGAGTAGCTTTGGACAAGAAGGCAGCTGCAGTGTACTGTGCAATAGTGTCAGCTTGGGTGATAGAGAATGAGAAGGATGAGGATTGTTTAGTAAGCCAGTCCACCACCTCCTCCTCTGAATGCTGTGGCTGGATAGCACGGGCAACATCAATGTAAAAAAAAAAATGGGTAGCCACGCTCACACCCATTGTGCATCTGCGTTCGCACTTTTACTTTGCTAGCAATTTGTTCGTTTTTAAACGTTATTTGTATTTTCGGGTGACTCGGTGGAGTCATTTTTAGCGCTCAAGTAGTCGGTTGAAATAAATCCTGTTCAAACTGTATTACACGATCTGGCGCTTTTTGTTTCTTTTGGTGATACGTCGCTTTGAGGCCTATGAGTGGATCCGAGCGGATTGGAAGATCACGTTACATCCGAATGATTGGGTCGTTTTCCACAACATTTATACAGTTTTGTTTGTTTAATTTTTATTAAGCCACATTCATATCTAGTGGCCAAGCGCTGCACTTTATTTCTTTAAAAAAAAAATGAAAAGTCACTTATAGGAAAAATCCAGAGAATAGCAACCATTTCACAGCTGGATTTTTCAACCCCCAGGAGAGACCTCCTCTCATTAGGCCTAGCACCCGGTAGGGTGTTAAGCAAAGTTTCTGCCACAGACTTGAGCGTAGAATATTTGAGAACGTTTCTGCCACAGACTTGAGCATTACTGAGGGACAGAGACAAATTTAAAGAGCTATCATACGGTACCAGTATCTCTCAGCCGTTCCGGCGATACCGTATGAGTGTAGGTCCATGTAGTGTCCGTCAACTAAGCCTCCAGGCTCCTTCAGAAAAGCCAGCCTTGCTCACGGCCTCCTCCTGAAGAGTCCTCCCCTGGATGCTTCTCCAGTTGTTGGGCCTCTCCCTTAGATGAGACGGCACCTGACCACCTTTGGATCAATAGGCCCCCGAAATCCATTCAGGCCTGTCCCTGCAGTTGCATTGCTTCGGGCTAGCCAGCCCTGCTTCCCTGTTCATAGCTGACTTGTTTTATTTCATAGTATTTACTTGCGCCAATTATCTAGTGTTTGCCTGTGTGAGTCTTATCAGTTTCAGCTATTTGATGCTCTTAACGATTAAATTTTTCCAAAAGTCCTTCAAGTCAGATAAACCAGGCACTCATCCATGTGTTTAAAAATGGGGAATGATTGAAATAATGGGTAGCAGAATGCTGTGGTTTTAAATATAATGGAAAGCTTTCAGAAGAGGAAAATAGTTGCCAAGAGTATGGCCAATATATACACCATTGATCCCAAAACCAGTTACATTTCTATTATGTCCTGACGAAGTCACCAATATCAATTCAGTACATTTTTGTTTATACTACGTGATTATAGACATAGGTACCGGGTATGCTGCCTTAAGGCACTTTTAGGCCATATTACTGCTCTACATACTATCTATTGTTTACATATGCTTCTTGATTGATGCATTTTTACATATACCTTGATATCATCATAAACATATTTTGTGCCGAATAGATGTACATGTATATATATATATATATATATATATATATATATATATATATATATATATATATATATATATATATATATATATATATATATATATATATGAATTTACTCTGTATCATATATTGTTATGAATTAAATTAAATACTTTTTTTTACCTTTACCTCCGCACGTCAGCCGCTTCATTTTAAAATCCCAACCTCCTTTCAAATTTGCTACAGTCGTTTATTTCTCTTGTGTGTGTGTGCTATCCAATTGACCCATACTAATTCCATAGAAGAAAAGCAATATCTATGCTCCTCTATAAGCTTAATGTTGGAAATAATGAGGAACAGTCAGCAAAAATAACAACCAAGGTGCTGACAGTTATAGACAAGTCAGTAACAAGACAAATGTAAAGGCACGTCCAGATAGTGCATTCCATTCAGTGAAAGTCTAATCATAGTGCTCTGCCAACTCAGTTGGATTGATAGAGGAGATGCAATAAGGCACATTCTTAGAAAATAAAAACATGAGGAAGAAATGGAGTGCTCAGAGCTGTTATAATATGTTATAATATATCTACATAAAACATAAGTTGGAACCAAAAGACCTTCATGATTGGTGATAACAAATAATACATAGCCCTTGTACACACGGTCGGAGATTCCGATGGAATGTGTCCGATCGGACCGTTCTGACGGATTTTCCGACTGTGTGTGGTCTACATCGGACTGTTTCCGTCGGAGTATCCGACGGACCAAGTTTTCCAACTTGTTGGTAAAATTTTCCGACAAAATGCTCCGATCGGACATACTCCGATCATGTGTAGAGAATTCCGATCGGACAAAGTGCCACGCATGCTCAGATCAAATTCCTACACCAAAGCTATTGGCTACTAGCGTGAACGTAGTCCCGTCATAACAAAATAACGTCATCACGTCGGATTTTCCGACAACTTAGTCCGACCGTGTGTATACAACAGTTTCGGACAAAATCAGTCGGACAAAATCCGATGGATTTGGTTGTCGTAATCTCTGACCGTGTGAACAAAGGCATAGAGGTAAGCAGCATCATAAACATTTAGGACAGGGATATGCAATTAGCAGACCTCCAGCTGTTGCAAAACTACAAGTCCCATCATGCCTCTGCCTCTGGGGTCATGCTTGTAGCTGTCAGAGTCTTGCTATGCCTCATGGGACTTGTAGTTCTCGAACAGCTGGAGGTCCACTAATTGCATATCCCTGTCCTAAATGTTTATGATGCTGCTTACCTCTATTTAGGAGAACAAATGTTAAAGATGACCTTGATTTGTGTTGACAACCTGCGGTCATTACTTAAGAAAACATGGACAACGTTCCCCAAGCTGCATTGGGACTGTAACAATCTACCTATGGGTGTGCTTACCTATCCACAGATGGTGGGCTAGTTGTTCTCCTACCTCTTTTAAATTTCCATGGAATGTTTTTGTTTGCTGTATCTACAAAATTCCCTGGAAATCTTTCCAAGAATGTTCATTGGGGAGGAGGGAGAAATATAACACTTTGACAGGATCTCACATTCACAATGGCCTTGCAAAAACTTGACATACTCCCATAAAGAGTGAGCCAGGTAAATAGAATTCTTTTTTTAATTCAGCTCTAGAAGCTTTTAATTCTTTTTAGCAGGACTGATGTCTTCAGTTCCACACCAAAGTTCTCTTAGCAAAAAACAAAAAGGCAGGGGGGACACTTTGCTATCTGCTGTGGGGTGCTGAAGGAGAAAAAACTTACATATTTACAAACTTTTATAACAGAAATAACGAAAACAAAACCTTTTTTTAATTTTCTGTTGTTTTTTTATTCGTAGCGCAAATAATAAAAAACCCCAGTGGTGATCAAATACCAGCAAAGGAAAGCTCTATTTGTGGGGGGGGGGGGGGAGATGGGCTAAAAATTTAATATGGGTACAGCGGCATATGACTGCGCAATTATCATTCAAAGTGAAACAGCGCTGAAAGCTGAAAATTGGCCTGGGCAAGAAAGTGGGAGGAGTCAAGTGCCCGGTATTGAAGAGGTATTGAATATTTGCTGAGTTTTAAGCTAATAGAATAGACTCAAATATTTGTGTTCCATTTTTAATTGTTTCTTCTTTCTGCGAAAAAAGGTCTACAGAATGTACTGATACTTCTCTGTATGAAGGCTCCTTAAGCCGCGTACACACGTAGCCGTCTGTCCGACTAACTTAGTCTGGCGGACGTCCGCCAGACTGTCCGTCGGAATTTCCGAACGGGCTACTTGCCCACACACGGCACTTTTTCAGCAGACTAATACGGCGTACTAAGTCCGCCGTACTTTCGAAATGAACGGACTCGCCCACACACGCAGAGGAAAGTCCGCTCATTTCGAGTGCGTCTCCAGGTAGGCGGGGCCCGCGAAGGAGACGTCGCTGGCCCCGCCACCTGGTATGGACTTAAAGGGGAACCCCCAACGCAGAAAAAAATCGGCGTGGGGTTCCCCCCCCAAGTCCACAACAGACCCTTGTCCGAGCACGCTACCCGGCCGGCCAGGAAAGGGGGGCGAGCGAGCGCCCCCCCCCCCCCCCCCCCTCCTGAGCCGTACCAGGCCTCAACATGGGGGGTGCCTTGGGGAAGGGGGGGGCCGCGCGGCCCCCCCACCCCAAAGCACCTTGTCCCCATGTTGATGAGGACAAGGGCCTCTTCCCGACAACCCTGGCCGTTGGTTGTCGGGGTCTACGGGCGGGGGCTTATCGGAATCCGGGAGCCCCCTTTAATAAGGGGGCCCCGGATACCGGCCCCCCACCCTATGTGAATGAGTATGGGGTACAATGTACCCCTACCCATTCACCTGTAAAATAAAAGTACAAATAAAAACACAACACACAAGATAAAATACTTTATTGCACAGCTCCGGGGGTCTTCTGTCTTCGGGGGTCTTCTCGCCGGACTCCTCCGCTATCTTCTTGTAGCTCTTTTGCTAGCGGAGGAGTCCGGCTTTCTTCCTCGCCGCCGGCCTCTTCTCCCGACTTCGGGGGTCTTGTCCCCCTCTTCGGTTCTTCTGCCGGGCCACCGCGCCTTCTTATAGCTCTTTTACAGGTGGTGGCCCGGTCTTCTGTCGAAGCCGCCTTCCGTTTTTCTTCTTCTTCTTCTTCTTCTCCTTCTTCTCCAGGAGATGTTGACTCGACGATCTCTCCGGCCGCAATGCCAGGGACGCCCTGCGCTGCCACTTATATAGGGACAAGGGGCGTTGTCACATGGCTTTATGTCACATGGGTTGATGTCACATGGGGACTGTGACATCGTAAGGGGGCGGGGTCACCATGTGACACCAACCTATGTGACATAAAGCCATGTGACACCGCCCCTTGTCCCTATATAAGTGGCCGCACAGCGCGTCCCTGGCATTCCGGCCGGAGAGATCGTCGAGTCAACATCTCCAGGAGAAGAAGGAGAAGAAGAAGAAGAAGAAGAACGGAAGGCGGCGGCGACAGAAGACCGGGCCACCGCCTGTAAAAGAGCTATAAGAAGGTGCGGTGGCCCGGCAGAAGAACCGAAGAGGGGGACAAGACCCCTGAAGTCGGGAGAAGAGGCCGGCGGCGAGGAAGAAAGCCGGACTCCTCCGCTAGCAAAAGAGCTACAAGAAGATAGCGGAGGAGTCCGGCGAGAAGACCCCCGAAGACGGAAGACCCCCGGAGCTGTGCAATAAAGTATTTTATCTCGTGTGTTGTGTTTTTTTTGTACTTTATTTTACAGGTGAATGGGTAGGGGTACATTGTACCCCATACTCATTCACATAGGGTGGGGGGCCGGTATCCGGGGGCCCCCTTATTAAAGGGGGCTCCCGGATTCCGATAAGCCCCCCGCCCGCAGACCCTGACAACCAACGGCCAGGGTTGTCGGGAAGAGGCCCTTGTCCTCATCAACATGGGGAGAAGGTGCTTTGGGGTGGGGGGGCCGCGCGGCCCCCCTTCCCCAAGGCACCCCCCCATGTTGAGGGCACGCGGCCTGGTACGGCTCAGGAGGGCGGGAGCGCTCGCTCGCCCCCCCTTTCCTGGCTGGCCGGGTAGCGTGCTCGGACAAGGGTCTGTTGTGGACTTTGGGGGACCCCCACGCCGATTTTTTTCGGCGTTGGGGTTCCCCTTTAAGTCCATACCAGGCGGCGGGGCCCGCGACGTCTCCTTCGCGGGCCCCGCCTACCTGGAGACCTGCTCGAAATGAGCGGACTTTCCTCCGGGCGGGAAAAGTCCGCTCATTTCAAAAGTACGGCGGACTGGCACACACACGGCCGGATTGTCCGCCGAAATGCGAGTACAGCGGGCAGATTGATGTGCAACACGGCATTCTAAGTCCGCCGTACTTTCGGGTCAAAAAAGTATGCCGGAGGCTACACACGGGGGGATTGTTTGGCGGACTTGAGTTTGCCGGACTTTTCCACCGGATGTTTGATCGTGTGTACGCGGCATTATGTGATACTAGGATACGTTTTAGTTCTCTTTTCAGTAGCACAACTAGGACAGACACGATAACAGCCTATCCTTAGAGAAAACACCCTTTTTTTGGCTTTAGGGCTTATCAAATAAACTTGGTGCAATTATTTTCCTTTAAATATTTTGCTAGCAAATTATGTGTCAACATAAGCTTTAGAGTGTGTGTATTTACTGTCTATTACTAATGTGTAACAATACCATAAAACCATAAAATAGCATATAAATATCAGCAGTTATGTAGAATTTTAATCATCATAGACATTTTAATGTCACCTATGAATTGAGAAACAACAAGAAATGGAATCAGCTATCCTCGTCAAATTTCTTCTCTTCTTATTTGTGCAGGCAATAGGTAAGAATTAAAATGAAGCTTTATATATATATATATATCTCTATATATATACATCTATCTATCTATCTATCTATCTATCTATCTATCTATCTATCTATCTATCTATCTATCTATCTATCTATCTATCTATCTATCTATCTATATATATATCTATATCTATATCTATATATATATATATATATATATATTTATACATATTGATATTATTTATATTTATATGTAATTTACAATGTCAACTTACATTATTATTCTTTTATATATATTTTTTTTAGTCCCTGCTCATAGTACTATTTGCTAAGGTCCGAATTCTGAGAACTGTACACATAAAGAAGAGCAATGTCCAGATGGCGATCGGTGTATGATCACCTCTGAACAATATGTTGCAAACAGTAAGTCTTAAAATAATAAAGTATATGTTCATCTTTTTAAATTTTGTATAGTGTTGGGTTTTACTGCTTTATGTTCTGTTAGCCCTTGTACACACGGTCGGAGATTCCGACAACCAAATCCGTCGGAGTAATTCAGACGGATTAATTCCGGAAGAGGTCCAGAAGTGATGTTGCATACACACGGTCGGACTAAGTTGTTGGAAAATCCGATTGTACATAACGTGATGACGTTATTTCATTACGACAGGACTATGTTCAGGCTAGTAGCCTATAGCTTTGGTCTAGGAATTTGATCTGAGCATGCGTGCCACTTTGCCCGTCGGAGTAGGCTACACATGATCGGAGTATGTCCGATAGGAGCATTTTGCCGGAAAATTTTACCGGCAAGTTGGAAAAGTTGGTCCGTCGGATATTCCGACGGAAACAGTCTGATGCAGACCACACACAGTCGGAATATCCGACAAAACGGTCCGAAAGGACACATTCCGTCGGAATCTCCGACCGTGTGTACAAGGGCTAAGGTAGATTTCCTCTCACTACCTGTTTCACTGACTTGAATAGTTTCACCAGACAGGAAGTAAGTGAAAATCTATAACAGGGTGCTTGCCCAAGAGAATGTCCCAGCTCCAACGACTGAGTGTCAAAAGGGAATAAATGGGCCACATACTGATAGTTAGTTAGTAAGGTTGAATAAAGACACCAGTCCATCCAGTTGAACCTGACTGAGTGTGGATTTGTGTCTACAATTGTCCCTATCCCTATACATTGTGTCTCATTAAGATGCTCATCTGTTTTTTATTATTTATTTAAGGTACCTATATAGCACCGTGAATTTATGCAGCACTCCACACATACATCACACACTCACATTGGTCCCTACCCTCTAGGAGCCCACAATCCAAGGTCCCCAACTCACATTCATATATTAGATCCAATTTATTTTGGACAGAAGCCAATTAAGTCAAATAACCTACCAGCATGTCTTTCGAGTGTGGGAGGAAACCGGAGTACCCAGAGGAAACTCACGCAGGCACAGGGAGAACGTGCAAACTCCAGGCAGGTAATGTTGTGGTTGGGATTCGAACAATGATGATGATGTCATTAATGTTGAAAACTGTTTAATCCAGTGACAAAGGTTTACAACATGTCTTTCCGCTTTCGCTTTCCCCTTGACTGGCCTCCACAGAGTCCTGACCTCAACCCGATAGAACACCTTTGGGATGAATTAGAATGGAAACTGCGAGCCAGTCCTATTCATCCAACATCAGTGCCTGACCTCACAAATGCGCTTCTGGAAGAATGGTCAAACATTCCCATAGACACACTCCTAAACCTTGTGGACGGCCTTCCCAGAAGAGTTGAAGCTGTTATAGCTGCAAAGGGTGGGCCAACTCAATATTGAACCCTACGGACTAAGACTGAGATGCCATTAGTATAAAGGTAGGCGTCACAATACTTTTGCCAATATCATGTATATTACTGTGCAAAATTCTTAGGCAGGTGTGAAAAAATATGCTGCAAATTAAAAAATACTCTCAGAAATAGAAGTGTAAATAGTTATTTTTTATCAATTGACAAAATGGAAAGTAAATGAACAGCTGAGAAATCCAAATCAAATCAATATTTGGTGTGGACCACCCCACCCCCCACACTCACTTTTGCCTTCAAAACTGCATACATTTTTCAATTCATCTAGGTACACTTACATACAATTTTTTTAATAACTTGGCATGTAGGTTGTTCCAAACATATTGGACAACTAACCAAAGATCTTCTGTGGATGTAGGCTGCCTCAAATCCTTCTGTCTCTTCATCCCAGACAGAATCAATAATGTTGAGATCAGGGCTCTGTGGAAGAAAAACCATCACTTCCAGGACTCCTTGTTCTTATTTACACTGAAGATAGTTCTTAAAGTGACTGTAAAGGTTTGTTTTTTAATGCATAGAATGCATTAAGGTGAAAAACCCTGAGACTTTACAACTCCTTTAGGCTGGGTTCACACCGCTGCGGGGGGAGAACCGGATGTGATTCGCACAGCAAATCACATCCGATCTCCGTAGCGCTGCGAGTTCAGCCATACAGATAGTATGGCTGAACTCGCAGCGGTCCCGCAGCAAACTCGCACGGGACCCTTTTTTGGGTCCGCAACGGAATCGGATCGCATGGGGGTTCACACCATGCGATCCGATTCCTGTGCGAGTCGGCAGATCGCACTGCGATATGCCGACGGATCTGGGGGTGTCATTAACATAACATTGACACCCCCAGCCGTCCGCATAGAGCAGTGTGAACTGCCGGCGGGAGGTATGCGATGCGGGAAAACCCCGCGGATTCGCGGCGTTCCCGCATCGCAGCGGTGTGAACCTAGCCTTAATGACAACAACTGTATGTTTGTGATGTCCTCGGCTTCACAGCCATCTAGGGGGTGCGTGTGCGTTCTGTGTCACTCAGGAGCTGATGCGAGTGTCTGGCGGGCACCCACGATAACCGCCGGGCACCACGATTGCTTGTCACAGAGTAGGGACGTGGATCTGTGTGTGTAAACACACAGATCCACATCCTGTCGGGGAGAGGAGACTGATCGTGTGTCCCTTGTATATAGAAACACCGCTCTGTCACCTCCCCCAGTCAGTCCCCTCCCCCCACAGTTAGAATCACTCCCTAGGTAACACATTTAACCCCTTGATCACTTGTAAACCCACCCCCACAACTTTGTCCCATGTAAATCAGCATTAAAAACCCTAATGAACACTGCTTGTAGATATCTCCTTACTTGCTTAGTATTGTTGTAATCCTTTTTGTTATTTAGAATGGCGTCACTGAGCATGCCCAGATCTCCCCTGATTTACAGCACACTCTCTATGTGCTTGTCTATTTGTTATCAGGACTTCCTACGGCACACAACACTGAACTCCCAGGAGGCTGCATAATCACTCAGAGCTTCCTCCTACACACCATGTGACCATGTGACATCACATGCAGTGTAAAGCAGGGCATGGGACAGCAGTACTGCAGTCTTATCAGCTGAAGCTGATTCACACAGGCAAACACTAGATAATCAGCACAAGTAAATACTATAAAATAAAACAAATCAGCTATGAACAGGGAAGCAGGGTTGCCATAGAAACATTGGATTGAGAAGGAGGCTTGGTTAACAGTACAGGAAGTACTCAATGTAAGGGCGGAAATACACTCCACTGTGTACTCAGAATAAAATACTTAAGATGGCGCTGCATAACCCCTAGAAATACGTTTTTTAAACTTTCTTTAAACAGTAAGTAATATGCAATTTGGGCTGGATTACAGTGGCTATAGTTTGAAAATTACTTATTATAATTGACTAAATGAAAAGAAGCATCAGAGTGGGAGAGTTTACTTCCTCTTTAACCCATTCCCTGCCAGTGGCATTTATACAGTAATCAGTGCATTTTTATAGCACTGATCGCTGTATAATTGTCAATGGTCCCAAAAATGTGTCAAAAGTGTCCAATTTGTCCGTCGCAATATTGCAGTCCCGATAAAAATTGCAGATCGCCGCCATTACTATTAAAATAATAATAATAATAAAAATGCCATAAATCTATCCCATATTTTGTAGGCGCTATAACTTTTGCATAAATCAATAAATATACGCTTATTGCAATTTTTTTTTACCAAAAATATGTAGAAGAATAAATATTGGCCTAAACTGAGGAAGAAATTTGTTGTTTTTTTTGTTTTTTTTTTTTAAATTGGGATATTTATTATAGCAAAAAGTAAAAAATATTGTGTTTTTTTTTTCAAAGGAAATGCTCTATTTGTGGGGGGAAAAAATTATCATATGGGTGCAGAGTTGCATGCTTGCGCAATTGTCATTCAAAATGATACAGTGCGGAAAGCTGAAAATTAGTCTTGGCAGGAAGGGGGTGAAAATGCGTGGTATTGAAGTGGTTAATTACTGACTGATGACCGTAGAAGTGAGAACACCGTGAGTGCAGTCTGTACACAGAATCAAAAGAACTTTGTTTTCTCTATGAGCGTAAATCAAAGATCTCAATCATTTTCAGTCATTTAGGTGCGTGCCTATTGAGTGATTATTTATTACCATTTCTTGACAGATAAAGAATTCCATTCAATTCTTAAGCGTTGTGCGCGAAATCTGCCTTGCGATGTGGAAATTCATGCACATGCAGGTACTGATTTGTACATTAAGTCTTCGCTGAAATGCTGTAAAGGAGATCGGTGCAACACAGCCATGTATGAAAGTAAGTATACAAGGTATGACATTTGTTGTGGAAATTTTATGAAGATGTATTTTAATATAGTTACATAGTTACATAGTTACATAGTTAGTCAGGTTGAAAAAAGACACAAGTCCATCCAGTTCAACCTTAAAAACAAATAAAAAAAATAAAAAATAATCGTACAATCCAAATACCCACTTTTATGCCCACAATTGATCCACAGGAAGGCGAAAAAAAAACCCAGCAGAGCATGCTCCAATTTGCTACAGCAGGGGAAAAAAATTCCTTCCTGATCCCCCAAGAGGCGATCGGATTTTCCCTGGATCAACTTTACCTATGTTAGTACCCAGTTATATTATGTACATTCAGGAAAGTATCCAGGCCTTTCTTAAAGCAATCTACTGAGCTGGCCAGAACCACCTCTGGCGGGAGTCTATTCCACATTTTCACAGCTCTAACTGTGAAGAAACCTTTCCATACTTGAAGATGAAATCTCTTTTCCTCTAGACGTAAAGAGTGCCCCCTTGTCCTCTGGGTTGACCGTACAGAGAACAACTCAACACCAAGTTCACTATATGGACCCCTAATATATTTGAACATGTTGATCATATCCCCCCTTATTCTCCTCTTCTCAAGAGTGAATAAATTCAGTTCCTCTAATCTTTCCTCATAGCTGAGTTCCTTCATGCCTCTTATCAGTTTGGTTGCCCTTCTCTGCACTTTCTCCAGTTCCCCGATATCCTTATTGAGAACTGGTGCCCAAAACTGAACTGCATATTCCAGATGAGGTCTTACTAATGATTTGAACAGGGGCAAAATTATATCTCTCTCTCTGGAGTCCATACCTCTCTTAATACAAGAAAGGACTTTTCTCGCTTTGGAAACAGCAGCTTGGCATTGCATGCTATTATTGAGCTTATGATCTACCAAAACCCCCAGATGCTTCTCCACTATGGATTCCCCCAGTTGTACTCCCCCTAGCATGTATGATGCATGCATATTCTTAGCCCCCAAGTGCATAACTTTACATTTATCAACATTAAACCTCATCTGCCACATAGTCGCCCAAATAGACAGTGTATTGAGGTCGGCTTGTAAATTGGAGACATCCTGTAAGGACGTTATTGCACTGCATATCTTGGTGTCATCTGCAAAGACAGAAATGTTACTTTTGATCCCAGACCCAATATCATTTATAAAGATGTTAAAAAGTAAGGGTCCCAGCACTGAACCTTGGGGTACACCACTGATAACCTTAGACCATTCAGAGTAAGAGTCATTAACCACTACTCTCTGAATTCTGTCTTTTAGCCAATTTTCTATCCATTTACAAACTGATATTTCCAAACCTGTAGACTTTACCTTACACATGAGCCGTGTGTGGGGAACTGTATCAAACGCTTTTGCAAAATCCAAGTATACCGCGTCCACCGCCACCCCTCTGTCCAAGGTTTTACTTACCTCCTCATAAAAAGAAATCAGATTTGTCTGACAACTTCTGTCTTTCATGAATCCATGTTGTCTGTTGCTTAAAGTGTTTTTGTTCAGCAAGAACATGTCGATGTGGTCTTTTATTAAACGCTCCTGTATCTTCCCAGCTATAGAAGTTAAGCTAACAGGTCTATAATTACTTGGTAAAGACTTTGATCCCTTTTTAAATATAGGCACCACGTTCGCCCTGCGCCAATCCAGTGGGACTATTCCCATCATTAATGAGTCCCTAAAAATTAGATACAATGGGTATAGGTTTTGTTTTTAGCCTTTTAAACTTATTGCCCATGGGAATATACTTTGCAGTGAGGTCCCAAACAGTCTTTTTGAAGAATTCCCATTTCTGTTCTGTGCCCATTGAAGCAAATATTCTCTTCCAGTCTAAGTCCTGGAGAGCAGCCCTCATCCTTGGAAAATTTGCTCTCTTGAAGTTAAGTGTTTTTATCTTACCCATATGTATTTCTTGTTTAGCGCTAACATCAAAGTAAATCATGTTATGATCACTGCTACCCAGGTGTTCCTTTATCTGGACATTAGTAATAAGCTCTGTCTATGTATTGTCATAGTGTCTCCCAATGTTAGTTCTCCCACAACCCGCTCTAAAGAGCTGACTGGGGCAGACTGACGCTGGTCTAGATCCATTAGGTCAGTGATTTTCAACCAGGGTTCCGTGGAACCCTAGGGTTCCTCCAGAGGTTGCTAGGGGTTCCTTCAGCATCGGGCCATTTCTGCTTCTTGGATAAGTTCCCACTGACACCATTGATCTTTTTAGCTATCTGTAAGGAGATAATTCTTCGCAATGACCACAAGTGTAAGTACCATTCTTCCCACTGACCATCACACTAATGTATCATGAGTTGTAGATTTCAAATTTTTAGCAGGAGTTTCCCGAGACTGGAGTACGATTTCAAGGGTTCCTCTGTGGTGAAAAGGTTGAGAAAGGCTGCGTTAGGTAGTGGAAAACTTTCTGAGGTTGGAGAGAGGTGTTTGCAGAGTGAGGATATGTCTACCGGTGAAAGGGCCCCTGTGTGATGCACAGACGTTCATCTGGGGGGGGATGTGTTCACTCTGCAAAGACATTGTCGGTTTAGTGGATGTGCTCTCGTGTCATGCCTGTATGCCTGATCAACATATTTGGGGGGACATGGAGTACACCTGCAGATAGTCTCCCATCAGCAGGAATGGAAGTCATTGGTTGTTGTATAAACTCATAACCTTGTTTGGTCATATCCTTGTTTAGTCAAATCCTTGTTTGGCCATATCCTGTGGAAGAAGGGATTGGCTGTTGGGGCCAGGGATTCCTGTTTGTGACTTCCAGTTTGTGACTTCCTTTGTGTGTGAATAAAAGCTGAGAGCCTCTGTCCAGCAAGGCAGATGAAGGAACGATGGAGCTAAGATGGTGAATATGTCTGTTTACTGGGGAAATGTGGCAGACATGGGTTATTTAAAGATGCTTTATACCATTAGACTAAATGGGTGCTTATTAGCACAAAAGAGTATGGTGCTTTATCCACGATACATTATATGTCTAAAAGTATGTGGAAACCCTTCAAACTATGAGTTCAGGCATTTTCAGTGAAGGGATCTGCTAGGGCTACACCATACAAATACTTTTTAGTCAACTGTGAGCTTCCAACTTTGTGATAACAATTTAAGGAAAATCATTTTCTGCTCCACCATGACTGCACCCCTATGTATAAAACCAGCTCAATAAAGACATAGCTTGATAAGTTCGTGTAGAGGAACTCGAGTGTCCTGCACAGAACCCTGACCTTAGCCCTTCCGAACAACTCTGAAAGTGATCTGGAACTCTAATCGCGAGCCAGGTCTTCTCAGTCAACATCAGACTTCACCTAAAAAATGATTTTTATTGGCTGAATGGGCACAAATTCCAACAGCAATTCTCCAAAATCTTGTGGAAAGCTTTCCCGGGAATGATGAAGGCTATTAAAACCACTAAGGGGATTGACTCCATATTAATTCCTGTGGTTTCTGTAATTTACATATTACAGTTGTCCACACACCTTTGGATACATAGTTTATATGCTAAAAAGAGAGATTGTACAAGATAAATACTAAAAAATACTAAATATAACATCACGTTACCATCACAAATGACCGTTATTCAGCTTCCTTTAACAAATGAGCCCAAAACATTATACAGTTTTGCTTTGTTTCCAGCATTGAAAAAAAACCAAAGCTAGGCGCTGTGATTGTAAGTCTGAACACACAGAGAATAGAATGCTATATAATGCCCAGTAGCTGGCTAAAACACTCAACTGAGCATGCCTCCAGGCTACAGCACCATTGGTTGCTGCGTTCTGCTAACTAGAATATAGACTGCCTAAAGCAGTGTTTACACAAGGTTTGTTGTATTTATCTTACCGAACAAGCTATATGTTACCAATTGGTCATTTTAGCACTTTTGTATCATTCCATCAATGGAAAATAAAGTAACAGGGAACCAAACAAAATCCACTGTCTGATTGCATGGTGTACAGTAATTGCACCTGCCTGCAAATACATCTGTAAAGCTATTATTATTTACACTTGGTGTTTATGCTATATAAGATATACTTTTAATTGTAATTATCTTTTTGTGTAGTGCCGAAGAATTTAACCAAAGAAAAGAAAGGCATTTTATGTCCAATTTGCCGTGAATATAACACATTGGATGGGTGTAACGCAACAAGATACACAGTCTGCTGGGAAGAAAAGGATCTGTGTACAAAATTTAGGGGGACTCTTCAGGAACCTAGTAAGTATCTGTGAGGCCGCGTACACACGCGGGGACTGTCTGCCGAAACTAAGTTCGTCAAACAGTCCGCTCAAACTTTTGAATGAACGAACACGCCCACACACGGCACTTTTTGAGCGGACAAATACGGCAAACTAAGTTCGTCGTACTAAGTCCGCGCAACTTTTGAAATGAACGGACTCGCCCACACATGAGGCAAAAGTCCGCTCATTTCGAGCGCGTTTCAAGGTGGGCGGGGCCCGCGACGGAGACGTCGCGGGCTCCGCCGCCTGGAATGGACTTAAAGGGGAACCCCAACGCCGAAAAAAACGGCGTGGGGGTCCCCCCAAAGTCCACAACAGACCCTTGTCCGAGCACGCTACCCGGCCGGCCAGGAAAGGGGGGCGAGCGAGCGCCCCCCCCCCCTCCTGAGCCGTACCAGGCCGCGTGCCCTCAACATGGGGGGTGCCTTGGGGAAGGGGGGGCCGCGCGGCCCCCCCACCCCAAAGCACCTTGTCCCCATGTTGATGAGGACAAGGGCCTCTTCCCGACAACCCTGGCCGTTGGTTGTCGGGGTCTGCGGGCGGGGGGCTTATCGGAATCCAGGAGCCCCCTTTAATAAGGGGGCCCCCGGATACCGGCCCACCACCCTATGTGAATGAGTATGGGGTACAATGTACCCCTACCCATTCACCTGTAAAATAAAAGTACCCAAAAAAAAACACAACACACGAGATAAAATATTTTATTGCACAGCTCCGGGGGTCTTCCGTCTTCGGGGGTCTTCTCGCCGGACTCCTCCGCTATCTTCTTGTAGCTCTTTTGCTAGCGGAGGAGTCCGGCTTTCTTCCTCCCCGCCGCCGGCCTCTTCTCCCGACTTCGGGGGTCTTGTCCCCCTCTTCGGTTCTTCTGCCGGGCCACCGCGCCTTCTTATAGCTCTTTTACAGGCGGTGGCCCGGTCTTCTGTCGCCGCTGTCGTCGCCGCCGCCGCCTTCCGTTCTTCTTCTTCTTCATCTTCTTCTTCTTCTTCTTCTCCAGGAGATGTTGACACGTCGCTCTCTCCGGCCGGAATGGCAGAGCCGCGCTGCGCGGCCACTTATATAGTGACAATGGGGCGGTGTCACATGGTATATGTCACATGGGTTGGTCACATGGGTTGATGTCACATGGGGACTATGACATCGTAAGGGGGCGGGGTAGCGTGCTCGGACAAGGGTCTGTTGTGGACTTTGGGGGGGACCCCCACGCCGATTTTTTCGGCGTTGGGGTTCCCCTTTAAGTCCATTCCAGGCGGCGGAGCCCGCGACGTCTCCGTCGCGGGCCCCGCTCACCTTGACATGCGCTCGAAATGAGCAGACTTTTCTCCGGACGGGAACAGTCCGCTCATTTCGAAAGTACAGCGGACTGGCCCACACACGGGCGGACTGTCCGCTCAAACCAAGTTTCAGCGGACAGTTTTTCGGGATTTCCGAAAAACTTTGTTCGTCAAACTGTCCGCTGAAACTGTCCGCTGAAAGCTCACACATGAGCGGACTGTCCGCTGAAACACTGTTCAGCGGACAAAGTTGAGCGAACAGTCCCCGCGTGTGTACGCGGCCTCAGTGTGTGGTGAGGAGCATTTGGTACTGATTGACAATTATCAATTATTATGGATAATTGTGTAGGTATGTAGCCAACACATTTTGAGGGATTAAAGATCCTCCATCTTCAGGGCTAACATATAGAGAAAAATACCAAAAACAAATAAATACCGGTACATACATAAATAAAATAAATAGTAAATAGTAGATAATATAAATAACGGTCACATGTAAATTGCAGTGGTAGCACTTACATAAGGGTAAGATTGACAGAAATAAGTGCTTATGAAGTAGACAATTATTACCTAAAGGTACTATTAAATCTCAATACTGTAAATCCATAGTATGATTGTTTCAAAATAGTGAATGTGAAGTGCATGGTGAAGGATCGTGTTAATATCAAAGTGGAAGAGAACTTGCAGACCAGAGCTGTTCATTGGTGAAATCAAGGTGGTCTTCAGTATGTTGTGCAATTCTGTAATGTATATGTCATTGTAAAAAATGAATTTCAAAATTGATGCAAAACTGGCATGGTGGCCACTGAGTTTTAGGTTTTTATGCCTCAAGTCTTTCACTGCCAATGACATGTCCTGCAGCCATGGCATTGAAATTCTTAAATCAAGCTTGCAGCTGCTTTATTATAGAAGCGATTCGGGGTGGTGGTGTGTACTTCTCTACCCAGATAGTAAGCACTTTTGCTGCAAGTTTGAAAATGACTTGTTAAGCTATTGCTAGACTTGCCAGACACAAGTCTGTTGCAAAATTGTAGCAAGTCCACATTGAATGACTCCAGATCAACTTTCTTTGCAAATATTCTGCTGCAAAAGTCTGCTGCAAGTTCTGGTTCTGTTATGTTGTGCAATAGTCATCCCACCGCAGGGGTCACTGTGGCTGGATTGTAGACCTGCAGAGCTCTTGCCGTAGACTCCCCTCTGCAACTTTGCTCTTTCTAGAGACTTGCCATGCAAATTTTCTACAAATTGGAAAAGTATCAATTCAAACTTGTGCTTCAAGTACTCTGCAAGTGTACAACTTGCCAGTGAAAATGTGCAGCACATTAACAGACTTATAATTCAACAATGCCACAAATTTGTGGCAAGTTACCCTTGCTATCTGGGTATATAATGAACCTGGAAGCACCAGTGGACCCTAGTCAATTCTATCACATACAGGGCATATCAGCCAGTTTGTGAACATAATAAGTTTATCTACTCAAGGTGGTACAGGACCCCAGATAAACTTCACAAGTACCATCCCAATGTTTCTCCACTTTGTTGGAGATGTAACTCACAGGCTCACTACTTCACATCTGGTGGGTTTGCCCTCTGATACAACCCTTCAGGAAAGAAGTACACTACCTCACAACCAAAAATAACGACTTACTCTCCAAACTACACCCTGGCACAATTTCTCCTTCACCACACATCCCTACTCCATCAGCCTTTAAAAGGTCCTTAACTCTTCACCTTATCAACACAGCTAAAATGTGCATACCCCAACACTGGAAGGACAACATAGTAATATAATACTCTATGCGATTTATGCTTAAAATCGCATAAGTACTGTTGCGTATTAAATTTCCCAACAACTAATAAACTTCATACATTAAACTCATCAAGTTATAAAGTGCAAATATGTGACAAATTATAAAGTGCAAAATATGTGACAAATAGACCAAATATAATATAACTGTGAAATCTATAAACATATACTCCAAATTTCATGTATATAGTAGTGCAAAAAAACGCAAGATGAAAAGAGAGAGAAACAAACCAGCCCTATATAGGTATATGTACGTGGGATATATATCACAATTACTAAATACCATAGACAGGAAGAAGTATCCCACAGGGTATATATATATATATATCAGATACCCTGTGAGATACTTCTTCCTGTCTATGGTATTTAGTAATCTTAATATATATCTTGAGTATTATATTACTATTTTGCACTGAATTTTGCACTATGCACTTTTTGTAGATATCTACACCCCGTTTCTTTGACACAAGTGAATACCCCTACAGAGTAGGGATACGTTATTCTAAATATTTATACCTGGCACAGAAAGGTCAAATTTGTCAATTTGATGTGACACTGGGATTGTTGGAAACACTGGGGTTTATCACTCAATTTATTATTATTATCTTTTCAATATTAGGTAGCGCTAGATACCCCATTCTTTTTAGATCATTAATTACTTGTGAAAACCCCTCGTGAGGATTTCTTGGCTGGGGGGCTGCAACCTATTTTATCATTTTGTCAAATTTTTTCTATTTTTTATTTATTAATTTCTTCTACCCTTTGTATCACATTAGCGCGTTTTTTTCAATATTTATAACTGAAAGGACAACACCCCCCTAGTATTTCAGAATGGCTCCAACGCATAGGGAGGATTGCTGAAATGGAGAACCAAGTTCACCAGGCCAGAAAGACATCTTCAAAATTCTGCAAAACCTGGGTACATTTTGCAGACTCAGCGGAATTCCAGATTGTTAAATTGCACAATAGAACTTGACCTAAGGGCAAAAAGGCATCAATGAGAGGATCCCCCCACCCCCTCCCTGCTCACTTCTTTGTACTCTCTTAGTTTCTCTGGATTGGATTTTCCACTCCCTATATGCAGGCTTCATCTGAGGAGATTTCATACGACTCCAGATATAACCACTAATATACTCGTCCAATAACACTTCACCAAAATCAGCAGCACACCAAAACATGCTTTAGTACATTGTCACAATCTTCACTGGGCTGCAATGCAATTGTGTTGAGAAGATGCATTTGGTGCTATGCCCAATTAATGTCACCGCAGTGTACTAATGCAGATACTGCACATGTTACCAAAGTACATAGGTGGCAATGGACCATTTTGGTAACTGGCTGATTTTTTTTTTCAATGCTAGATGCTCACAGTAATGAAAAGTAACACATCAATATTTATTTTTAAACCTTTTACATAAGGTGACTCATATTTCAAATGTATTGCTCCTTTCTCTTCTGTATGCACTGTGTGTCTAGTAAAATATCATAGCAGCTCGAAATATGTGAACTTATTTATTTTCCACAGATGGGGTTCAAATCAACGTCTCAGCACAAGGATGCAGTAGCCCTTTGGCTTGTAGTTATGACTACAGTGAAGTGGCCAGTCTGAAAGTCATTAACGCCATAGAGAACGTGTGCTATACGCCAAAGGGTCTTCCTCCATCGTAGGGAACAAAGCCACAATATGAAACCACCATTGTTCACAATATTCAAATCTAGATCACTTTAAAATTAGCAATGATTGTGCATTGATTATTGAAATTATAGTAATTAAGACACACTTAACAAATCTTAAAAATACCCAGCATTCTGATGCCTGTTGGGATGTCCAAATAAAGAGGATTTTGATCTACAGTGGTGTGCGGCCATTTCTTCTAATTTCATTGTGTGCAGAGGCGAGCCGAGGCAAGCACTTGCTGGATCATTAGGCTTCCTTATCTCACCTGGAGCGGTGTTTTTTTGTTTTTGTTTTTTCCACAGCCCTGTCCAGCTACAGCAGAAGTCAGTCTTAATTCTGTAAACTACTAATACCATCAACCTTTATCTAATGAGGAATACCAAATGTAGACATGTATGAAATCCAGTCTGAGTGCCAACGATGGCTGCCTCTATAGATACAGTGGGGCAAAGATTGTTGCTTAGGGCAGAAAGTCTATTTTTTGCAGGATTACCAAGTGACATTTTTTTTTAAAAAGAACACAAGTGCAGTCACCACATCTAAGGACTGGCACACTGCACTATATTACGTTTTTGTTTTTGCGTTTAGATGTACTTCAAGTTTGATTTATTCATATGAGTTGCATGCATTAATTCATAGTGCAATGCATGCATAATATATAAATTTAGTTAAATTGTATGTATAGCCTGAAACTATTTTTTTTTATTTGAATAGAGTGGGTAAGGATAAAAACATCTATCAGGTTATTATTTTCTGTCTGTGGCCCACAAGGAAGATTTCCCTTTCTTTCCTGTCCTAGAGATGCAACAGTGAATTAGATAAAATCTTACCAACTTGAGAGTTGTCTCTGAAACATTTGCCTCCCATTGGATGATTTGCCCTCACCTCTTGCTCTGGTAACAGGTCTAACATTTTGGATGTTCCCTCATGTTCTGCACCTGGACAAAGAGAGAAGAAAATCTCCCCAGGAGAGGTACAGTTGAGGGGAAAAAAAATGGACAGGGTCAAACTCTTTTCCAATCTATAAAAAAGTAAGGAACAAATTTGCCTTTACATACACTTTAAATTAATAATATGTGATATAAGTATCTAGTAGCTATGAGTAAGCGCTGATTTTAGCGTGAAACGCGTCAGTTTTGTTCTATGTTTTTACCCTTTGCTGTGGTGATTCGTGTGATATGGAGTTTTTTCACTTGAAGGAATAAAGGCACTTTTATTTTTCATCGGATCTGGAGTGCGGCTGTCCACAGTTTGTTCGTTTTCCATATACTTGGTATGTGATATAAGTACCCAATGTAAAGCTTAGCTGGAAATAAGTTTCAAATAATTTGAAACTGAAAGAAAAAAATGAAATAAGTAAAATTCTGACATAACATCAATTCATATTAAGCCTCAAAGACTTCTGCTGTATGATTTTCCTGCATGATTGCTACCTAAGATAACAATGATTTTTAAATAACATTCAATAAATATAGCTCATGCAAAAAAGTGTTGTTGCTTTCCTAGTGCTTATATATTTATGTCAATGATAAATTACTGTGCTGTCTTTTGAGACACTCTACTCAACTGTAGTGTGGTATATGGTAGGTACTGCTGCAACTTAAATGTGAGACACACACAATAAATCATTTCTAAAAAAATAAGCTAAACTGTGGAGAAAATAAATATAGAGACACATATTCACATATACCATATATCAGTATTAAGCCCACGTACACACGGTCGGAGATTTTGCCAACCAAATCCGTCGGATTTTGAGCGTCGGATTTAGTCCGACGGATTGTGTCCGAAACTGTTGCATACACACGGTCGGGCCAAGTTGGCGAAAAATCCGATCTTTCAGAACGTGATGATGTAATTTCGTTATGATGGGACTACATTCAGGCTAGTAGCCAATAGCTTTGATGTAGGAATTTGATCTGAGCATGCGTGGCACTTGGTCCAATGAAAATGCTCTACACATGATCGGATTAGGTCCGTCCGGCCCAGTTGGTCGGGAAATATTTCCAACATGTTGGAAAATTGGGTCGGACGGAGATTCGGACGGAATCAGTCCAACGCATACCACACACAGTCGGATTATCTGACGACACGGTCCGATAAGACTCATTCCGACAGATTCTCCGACCGTGTGTACAAGGGCTAATGAGGGCTATGATAGCTCCCGATCTGCTGGTGATAAAAAATAATGAACTATATTGCTCCAAGATTTGAGCATATAAATCAAAAATTAAGTTAATAAACTCAAACAATGATAAATGTTCATTGCAAATTCTTAAGGGCTCAATGCCCTATATAATGTCCACAACACAAATGTTATTGAGAAGAAGGTTCCACAATCAAGTAGCACTCCCAGAGTCAGTTCATATGGGAAATCCTCAGCTCACTGATCATTGGTGACTTAAAATGATAAAATACCCAAGAAGTATTGATGAATTGAGATAGAAAGATTCCTCCACCTAAGAAACAACTGAAGCTTAACAGCTGTATTGATCTCTTTTTTAAGAAGATCACATTCGCCTGTGGCTTATACCCCAGCCCAGGTCTCTATGCTTGCCAGCAAGATGTCCCCACTCCTCTGCTCATGGTATTATTGGTATTGCCCACGGTCAGTAGCTCCCCATGCTAGGATGAAAGTAGGCTTCATTAGTGTAATTCAACATAATATTTAATAATTTTAAAAACAGAATTGTACTTACAATGTATCATAGATAAAATAGCACGTCGTAAAATGTATTTGAGATGGCCGGCTCTCGATAACCGCCCATTCCTTCTGAGACCTTGCGTTGTTTCGTCACAGATGACGTCGTCCTGGGGCACTTATATATTTATGGAATTATGATATTTGTGATTGTGCATAATTCCTATAAAAAGGAAGAACTCTATAGCTAGGAAATGGAAATCTCCATTCTCTCCGTCCCTACAAGACCTGATCATGATTCTAAACAACCATTTTAAAATAGAATACCTGTTTTCCAAAGCCAAACTCTCTACCAAAATTTATTGCAGAAACTGGGAACATTGGATTAAAGACCTTAGAAGCATAGCCCTGAAATGATGCAATAAAACCTAAGTACTATAGGACTGCCCACCTCTATATGCATCCAGATTTATGTAGGTCTTCTATACTCCACCAGCAATGATTTATCTAAAGAACTACTAATTGAACAAAGAGTGACATTAGTCCGCTAGTGCTGATTTTCGTTAAAGCCTCATACACAGGAGGTTTCCTCTAAAGCTTTATCTAAATCCTCATATACACGATCGGATTGTTGGCCAACAAAACCGGGAAACTTTGTCCGAAGGACGTTGACCCAAACTTGTCTTGCATATACACGGCCACACAATTGTTGGCCGACAATTACGAACGTAGTGGCATATTACGTTGTTTTTCAGCTCTTTAGCAACACCCTTTGGGCTCCTTCTGCTAATTTCGTGTTAGTAGAAGTTTGGTGAGTGTTGAGTGCACTTTTCATTTTGCACTTTTCATTTCACGCTATTCAGTTTGTTTCTGAATGGCCGTTCGTTAACCAGCCATGTTGCGGAATCGGAGGAGATATTGTGTTATTTATTATTGGCCTTGGAGTTATTGCTATGACATTATTTTTTTAGTTTAATAATGATTTGATATGGTATATTTTCTATATTTTTGGATGCATAGAATGCCCTTTTTGGTTACGTTCTATTGGCAGATAGCATGTCTAGTTGTATTTGTTTTCTTTTTGTTAATGCACAATAAAAAAATAGTGTCGAATAATATTTGGCTATGTGTTTTACTTCAAATGAGAGTTTGGGAGTAGGCAGTTACAGTACATTTAAAAAAATACAATGTAAAATTGACAAAGGACACCAACATAGTTGTATCTTTGATCTTAAAAACTATGGGATAATGGTGTTGTGGTAACTTGCTCCAAAAAAAAAGCATAATAATATAATTCTTGAACCACTGCTCCCGAAAAAACTTTAGTTTTTAAAACTTTTTTTTGCATTCATACATGTCCCATGGGGCAGGACCCAGGTCCCCAAACACTTTTAAAGTTCACACGAAGTTTAGGTCTGTTCGCAGGTTCTGGTGCGAACCGAACCGTGGGGTATTCGGCTCATCCTTAACCACCACATGAAAAAATAAATGATGAATTGATCCACAAATTCATTGTGCACTTGTTAGTGTTCGAAAAAATTAAAAAAACCTATGCAAAAAGGCCTCTAGGGGCCACTTTGCCACCACGTGCCTGTTTGTGTTGACTTATACCAAAAAAAATGGATGTGATCATTTATTAATTCATTTGATAAGGTTATTACTTCTCTTCTCTCTCCCTTCCTCCATCCACTTACATGGATTACATTGTCTCCCCATATTTAATAGGTGATTATTATACCCACTTATTATACCCATATTATACTACTATTGTACCCACTCTCTTTAACATATTTAAATATATAACAACACCATCTCTCTTAGTTCAAATCACTCATCCCATTACCCCTATGACTTTTCCTTGTCTTTTTACCTCTTTTTAAGGTAATGTCAGAGCATGCATGTACCCATACGCACATACTAACCATATGCACACACCTACATCTCTGCCAAAAAAGGGGGAAAGCAAAAACAAACAAAAAAAAAAAGAACAACATCATCTAACTATATAACAAATTCAGGAAGCATTTATGCAGAGAACATTGGGAGCAAGTGAAACTTTATACATACTTAAATCATAGGCATTGTTCACTCTATCTCAATCTCTGAAGAGTGCAACTCCCATCCTACCCATATATTTTTAAACTTTTGGCTTTTTGGCTGCATTCAATAAATGCGGGGTAATACTTTTTTTTTATAGGACTTAATGGATAATGGAGCCCCATGAAATAAAAAATATATGGGAGTAAATTCAATGGGACTAAGGGACAGCCATGACCCTTGGAGCAATCGTCTCCCAGAATGGTTTAATCTTAGGGCATGTCCATCATAGGTGGAGAAATGTGTCCTTCTGTCCACACCCCCATCCAGCAGCGGGCATCAGATGTTGGGTACATCTGTGCCAGCTTAACTGGAGTTCGATACCATCTAGCTAAGAATTTGTATGGCATTTCTTGTACATGAAAACTTATAAAGGTAGAATGAGTTGATGTCATTATTTTTTTAATTTGTGTGCAAGTAAATACTTGCTTTAGTTCTCTTTCCTGTTCTCTAACAAAATAAGGGACTGTAGTGTTTTGGCCACTTAAGATTAGTTTATACATTTGTGATAACAAATGTTTCCTGTTCTTTATATGTACACATAAAGATTTGTATATGGTGAGTGAGTTTAAGAGCCTTAATAAAGGTTTCAGTTTATTAAAGAAAAACGTCATTTGATGGTATCTCCACCTGGCTAGGGGTACATTCCCCCAGCCTGAAACCAGCTCTGATAAGGTTGATAGAATTCCCAGTGGGGAAAATTTGCCGCATGTCAAATCCCCATCCCGCCCTCATGCTCCTAAGACTCCTACCTCCTCCCCAGGGGGAAACCAAGGATATCCCTCCAGTGGAGCCAGGGGGGGATATGTGAGGTACACACTTACCTAATTTATTCAATTTATCCCAAACAGATAATAAGAATTTCCGGGTTAGATGGGAGGTCCATTCTGAAAGCCCCCTAGATAATATCGGTATCCATGAGGCACCCACCAGATTTCTACCTGCCATTGTCTTCTCTAGTGATGGCCGAACGGTTCGCCCGGCGGTCGTTTCGCGGCGAATTTCCGACTTTCGCCGTCCGCGGGTTCGAACGCCTTTTTCCGTCGTTCGCCCCGGCGGACTTACGTGTTTAATGTATACAAGAACTTTAACCTTTCGTGACACGTTTATCATGTGTTACAGGACAACCAATTGAGACATGACAGCTCATGGACACTTGGACATTCCCCCTAACCTATAAATACACCCGATCCGGTGGCCATTTTACATTCTTTCTTCTGTCACTGTAGGGAAAGGATCCTGTGTGGAGTAGGGACAGAGAAAACGCTAGCTATTTGGTACACAAAAGTTCTTTTCAGGACTGGTATAGGTGTTAGGTCAGCAGCCTGAGTTTCTTTTGTCAGTTTAGATAAAGGGACAGAGCGCTGTATGCTGCTATTTTAGGGACAGCTCAGCCAGATTAGTCTTTCTTCATCATCATCATCATCATCATCATTAGCTGTTACTATCAGGTCCACAAAAGAGCTGTTCCAGCTAATCGTTCCAGCCTACTCTTTTTTGCCAATTTGTATAGGGACAGGCAGGAAGCAGTGTGTCAGGCAGTGAGGATAATTTTAAAGACTTGCTGTTACTATTAGTTCCACAAAGGTTCTTTTCAGGACTGGTATCAGTGGTACGGTAATAGGCTTGTACACGTATAATATTCTTTCTTCCAAATATAGAAAGAATATTATACTTGACTGCTGCCCTTCTGCTGCAGTCTGCTAATCATTCACAACTCACTTGTTCCACAAAAGTTCTTATAAGGACTGGTAACTTGGTCTGTCTAGGGTGCTACGGTACATAGGCTTGGGTGCGGTACAGTCTGCTGTTCTGTAAGGACCGCTATCGGTCCACAATAGATAGGGTTGCCGTGCACTACTGCTGACCGCTGCCCTATACTGCAGCAGTCCTTCAGCGGTATAGGGACTGACGCACAGTCTGCTAAACACTAATACACAACCTGCTTGGTCCACAAAAGTTCTTATAAGGACTGGTAACTTGGTATAGGGTGCTACGGTACATAGGCCTGAGTGCGTTACAGTCTGCTGTTCTGTAAGGACCGCTATCGGTCCACAATACATAGGGTTGACGTGCACTACTGCTGACCGCTGCCCTATACTGCAGCAGTCCTTCAGCGGTATAGGGACTGACGCACAGTCTGCTAAACACTAACACACAACCTGCTTGGTCCACAAAAGTTCTTATAAGGACTGGTAACTTGGTATAGGGTGCTACGGTACATAGGCCTGAGTGCGTTACAGTCTGCTGTTCTGTAAGGACCGCTATCGGTCCACAATACATAGGGTTGCCGTGCACTACTGCTGACCGCTGCCCTATACTGCAGCAGTCCTTCATTGGTATAGGGACTGACGTACAGTCTGCTAATCACTAACACACAACCTGCTTGGTCCACAAAAGTTCTTATAAGGACTGGTAACTTGGTATAGGGTGCTACGGTACATAGGCCTGAGTGCGTTACAGTCTGCTGTTCTGTAAGGACCGCTATCGGTCCACAATACATAGGGTTGCCGTGCACTACTGCTGACCGCTGCCCTATACTGCAGCAGTCCTTCAGCGGTATAGGGACTGACGCACAGTCTGCTAAACACTAACACACAACCTGCTTGGTCCACAAAAGTTCTTATAAGGACTGGTAACTTGGTATAGGGTGCTACGGTACATAGGCCTGAGTGCAGTACAGTCTGCTGTTCTGTAAGGACCGCTATCGGTCCACAATACATAGGGTTGCCGTGCACTACTGCTGACCGCTGCCCTATACTGCAGCAGTCCTTCAGCGGTATAGGGACTGACGCACAGTCTGCTAAACACTAACACACAACCTGCTTGGTCCACAAAAGTTCTTATAAGGACTGGTAACTTGGTATAGGGTGCTACGGTACATAGGCCTGAGTGCAGTACAGTCTGCTGTTCTGTAAGGACCGCTATCGGTCCACAATACATAGGGTTGCCGTGCACTACTGCTGACCGCTGCCCTATACTGCAGCAGTCCTTCAGCGGTATAGGGACTGACGCACAGTCTGCTAAACACTAACACACAACCTGCTTGGTCCACAAAAGTTCTTATAAGGACTGGTAACTTGGTATAGGGTGCTACGGTACATAGGCCTGAGTGCGTTACAGTCTGCTGTTCTGTAAGGACCGCTATCGGTCCACAATACATAGGGTTGACGTGCACTACTGCTGACCGCTGCCCTATACTGCAGCAGTCCTTCAGCGGTATAGGGACTGACGCACAGTCTGCTAAACACTAACACACAACCTGCTTGGTCCACAAAAGTTCTTATAAGGACTGGTAACTTGGTATAGGGTGCTACGGTACATAGGCCTGAGTGCGTTACAGTCTGCTGTTCTGTAAGGACCGCTATCGGTCCACAATACATAGGGTTGCCGTGCACTACTGCTGACCGCTGCCCTATACTGCAGCAGTCCTTCATTGGTATAGGGACTGACGTACAGTCTGCTAATCACTAACACACAACCTGCTTGGTCCACAAAAGTTCTTATAAGGACTGGTAACTTGGTATAGGGTGCTACGGTACATAGGCCTGAGTGCAGTACAGTCTGCTGTTCTGTAAGGACCGCTATCGGTCCACAATACATAGGGTTGCCGTGCACTACTGCTGACCGCTGCCCTATACTGCAGCAGTCCTTCATTGGTATAGGGACTGACGTACAGTCTGCTAATCACTAACACACAACCTGCTTGGTCCACAAAAGTTTTTATAAGGACTGGTAACTTGGTATAGGGTGCTACGGTACATAGGCCTGAGTGCAGTACAGTCTGCTGTTCTGTAAGGACCGCTATCGGTCCACAATACATAGGGTTGACGTGCACTACTGCTGACCGCTGCCCTATACTGCAGCAGTCCTTCATTGGTATAGGGACTGACGTACAGTCTGCTAATCACTAACACACAACCTGCTTGGTCCACAAAAGTTCTTATAAGGACTGGTAACTTGGTATAGGGTGCTACGGTACATAGGCCTGAGTGCAGTACAGTCTGCTGTTCTGTAAGGACCGCTATCGGTCCACAATACATAGGGTTGCCGTGCACTACTGCTGACCGCTGCCCTATACTGCAGCAGTCCTTCATTGGTATAGGGACTGACGTACAGTCTGCTAATCACTAACACACAACCTGCTTGGTCCACAAAAGTTCTTATAAGGACTGGTAACTTGGTATAGGGTGCTACGGTACATAGGCCTGAGTGCGTTACAGTCTGCTGTTCTGTAAGGACCGCTATCGGTCCACAATACATAGGGTTGACGTGCACTACTGCTGACCGCTGCCCTATACTGCAGCAGTCCTTCAGCGGTATAGGGACTGACGCACAGTCTGCTAAACACTAACACACAACCTGCTTGGTCCACAAAAGTTCTTATAAGGACTGGTAACTTGGTATAGGGTGCTACGGTACATAGGCCTGAGTGCGTTACAGTCTGCTGTTCTGTAAGGACCGCTATCGGTCCACAATACATAGGGTTGCCGTGCACTACTGCTGACCGCTGCCCTATACTGCAGCAGTCCTTCATTGGTATAGGGACTGACGTACAGTCTGCTAATCACTAACACACAACCTGCTTGGTCCACAAAAGTTCTTATAAGGACTGGTAACTTGGTATAGGGTGCTACGGTACATAGGCCTGAGTGCAGTACAGTCTGCTGTTCTGTAAGGACCGCTATCGGTCCACAATACATAGGGTTGCCGTGCACTACTGCTGACCGCTGCCCTATACTGCAGCAGTCCTTCATTGGTATAGGGACTGACGTACAGTCTGCTAATCACTAACACACAACCTGCTTGGTCCACAAAAGTTTTTATAAGGACTGGTAACTTGGTATAGGGTGCTACGGTACATAGGCCTGAGTGCAGTACAGTCTGCTGTTCTGTAAGGACCGCTATCGGTCCACAATACATAGGGTTGACGTGCACTACTGCTGACCGCTGCCCTATACTGCAGCAGTCCTTCATTGGTATAGGGACTGACGTACAGTCTGCTAATCACTAACACACAACCTGCTTGGTCCACAAAAGTTCTTATAAGGACTGGTAACTTGGTATAGGGTGCTACGGTACATAGGCCTGAGTGCAGTACAGTCTGCTGTTCTGTAAGGACCGCTATCGGTCCACAATACATAGGGTTGCCGTGCACTACTGCTGACCGCTGCCCTATACTGCAGCAGTCCTTCATTGGTATAGGGACTGACGTACAGTCTGCTAATCACTAACACACAACCTGCTTGGTCCACAAAAGTTCTTATAAGGACTGGTAACTTGGTATAGGGTGCTACGGTACATAGGCCTGAGTGCGTTACAGTCTGCTGTTCTGTAAGGACCGCTATCGGTCCACAATACATAGGGTTGACGTGCACTACTGCTGACCGCTGCCCTATACTGCAGCAGTCCTTCAGCGGTATAGGGACTAAGAGTTTTGTCACAGGGTGATTTAAAAAATGACAGGCAGAGGAAGAGGCAGGCCCTTCCGCAGGGGTGGTAGGGGTAGGGCAGGAGCAACAGCCTTGAGCCAAAGTGGGAAGTTGCAGAAGGTGCGTTCAATTACTTTAAAGGACGCACCAGACTTGGTTGAGTGGCTCACTCAGCCTTATTCTTCTGCACCCTCCTCATCCTCTCGATCTGCACCCTCTTCTTCACTCTCTGCTATGTGCACCCCCAAAGACACTACCACCAACAACACCACCACCACCACATACCTTCCGCTTGAGTGCAAATGGGGGCCTTCATGCTCCAGTGTTTTAATAGGGACCCCCGTATAAAAAGCATGAGGGTCAAGGACCAGTACTGGGTGGCAACGTACTTAGATCCCCGGTACAAACACAAAATGGCGGAAATGTTACCGCCGTCGCAGAGGGCTGTCAGAATGCAGCACTTCCAGGCCTTGCTTCGAGAAATGCTGCATTCTGCTTTTGCGTGCGCTGGCAGAGGAGCAATTCCCACTCCCAGAGAAGGATTTGCGGGTACCAATCCAACAGCGCCTGCAAGAAGAGGCCGGTTTGAAGATGTGTTGGTGACTTCGGATATGAGGTCATTCTTTCAGCCGACCCATCGACAGGTGTCATCCGGATCCAGCATCAGGGAACGCCTAGACCGTCAGGTGTCCGACTACATTGGGTTAACGGCCGATGTGGACGCTCTGAGGAGTGATGAACCCCTAGACTACTGGGTGGGCAGGCTTGACCTCTGGCCAGAGCTTGCCCAATTTGCAATCGAACTGTTGGCTTGCCCCTCATCCAGTGTCCTGTCCGAAAGGACGTTCAGCGCAGCAGGGGGGATTGTGACCGATAAGCGTACTCGCCTAGCTCACGACAGTGTTAACTACCTCACATTTCTAAAAATGAATGAGGCATGGATCTCGGAGGAATTCAACACATGTGATCAGTAGACCATGTATATGTCTATAAACAATTTTTGGAATCAAGCACACAGACCTTCTTAATTCATTTGGCTCACTTCCCTGACCCAAAAAAGCACACCGTACTATATGCCCCTACCCTCCTCTTTGAAGAGGTTGAGCGGTGTCATATTTCTACTGGGGCTGCTTATTATGAGGGGTTCCCACCATCCCTGTGCTGTGCTGACTTCCTCCTGGGTGTTCTTATTATGAGGGGCTCCCACCATCCCTGTGCTGTGCTGACTTCCTCCTGGGGGTTCTTATTATGAGGGGCTCCCACCATCCCTGTGCTGTGCTGACTTCCTCCTGGGGGTTCTTATTATGAGGGGATCACACCATCCCTGTGCTGTGCTGACTTCCTCCTGGGGCTGCTTACGGTGCTGCTGTCAGCGCTGTATGTCACGGAGCTGCTGTCAGCGCTGTATGTCACGGAGCTGCTGTCAGCGCTGTATGTCACGGAGCTGCTGTCAGCGCTGTATGTCACGGAGCTGCTGTCAGCGCTGTATGTCACGGAGCTGCTGTCAGCGCTGTATGTCACGGAGCTGCTGTCAGCGCTGTATGTCACGGAGCTGCTGTCAGCGCTGTATGTCACGGTGCTGCTGTCAGCGCTGTATGTCACGGAGCTGCTGTCAGCGCTGTATGTCACGGAGCTGCTGTCAGTGCTGTATGTCACGGAGCTGCTGTCAGCGCTGTATGTCACGGAGCTGCTGTCAGCGCTGTATGTCACGGAGCTGCTGTCAGCGCTGTATGTCACGGTGCTGCTGTCAGCGCTGTATGTCACGGAGCTGCTGTCAGCGCTGTATGTCACGGAGCTGCTGTCAGTGCTGTATGTCACGGAGCTGCTGTCAGCGCTGTATGTCACGGAGCTGCTGTCAGCGCTGTATGTCACGGAGCTGCTGTCAGCGCTGTATGTCACGGTGCTGCTGTCAGCGCTGTATGTCACGGAGCTGCTGTCAGCGCTGTATGTCACGGAGCTGCTGTCAGCGCTGTATGTCACGGAGCTGCTGTCAGCGCTGTATGTCACGGAGCTGCTGTCAGCGCTGTATGTCACGGAGCTGCTGTCAGCGCTGTATGTCACGGAGCTGCTGTCAGCGCTGTATGTCACGGTGCTGATGTCAGTGCTCTGTATTACGGTGCTGCTGTCAGTGCTCTGTATCTCCTGCACCCTCTTGTTTGCCTACCCTGGTCCCTGACCTTCCCTCTCCTCCATTGCCTTCATTAGCTCCATAGTCCTGAATTGTCAGAACAATTTCCCAAATAAAAAAAAAATGCTTGTAGTTATCGATCCCAAATTCACCTCATACATGTATTATGCTATTGTCCAGGTGGTGGGACTACGTGCTACCCCCTAATAATTACCCCGTGGCCGCAAATTCGACCTAAAGGTTTGCGAAATTCGCCTCCCATTGAAGTCAATGGAGCCCGCGGCGAACGGTCGTTTTCGCGAACGTTTGTGCCCGTTCGCGTTTCGCGTTCGCGAAACGTCCCGTCGGAAGTTCGTCCATCACTAGTCTTCTCTAAAGAAATCCATAAATTATTGGAGGAGTCGTGACATTAATTCAAAATGCATACTAAAGCCATCATCTTTGAATACAAAGCTACATCTGGTAACCTCACTCCTCCTTCCAATTTAGATCTACATAGAATATCATAAGCCAGCCTAGGTTGTCTATCATTCCATACAAACACCACACAGAGGCTTTCAGTAGACATTTAAAAAAGATCTGTGGGAGCGTAATTGGTACTGTGTGTAGAATATAGATTATTCTAGGAAATATATTCATTTTAAGAGCACTCACCCTTCCGAACCATGTTAAATAGTGGCCCTTCCATTTCTGCAGGTCCCCTATTATTCCCGTCAATAGAGAAATATAATTAAGCTCATATTAAAGTTTTGGGTCCGGTGTGATGTGCACCCCCAGATAAAATAGAGAGTCAGTAATGTATTTCGGATAAAAGGATAGAAATATTACAGAGTCGCTACCATATCTAGGGGGGGCATGACTGGGCATGAGTGCAGACTAGTTTATTTTAAAGTTAGATAAACAATCAAATCTCTGAACTTCAGACATCAAAGCAGTTAGAGATGCCTTAGGGGTGGAAAGATAAAATAACAAGTCATCAGCATAAGTTGAGACTTTATGTTCAACAGGTCCAATATCCCTGTTATTTTCATATTTCTCCTTTCTTTACAAAGAAAGGGATCCAGTATCATAGGAAATAATAATGTAGAAAGCGGGCACCCTTGCCTCGTACCATTGCTTATATGAAAATAGTCTGAGAGTCTACCATTCACCTTAAAGTGGTTGTAAACCTTTACAACACACTTTGACCTACAGGTAAGCCTACACGGTTTAGGAGATATTTGCCGGAAGACAGGCACCACTGTCTACGGCGCATGCACCGTAGATAGCGGCGTGCAGGCAATGGCGAATATGCCGCACGTGGCGGCTCCCGTGCGCATGCGCGGGAGTCACGTCATCGCGGTTTCGCTGAATGACAGCGGCGGAGCAGCGAGACCCACCAAGAAGATGGATGCACCGGACTACAGGGGACAGCAGGGACATCGCTGGCTCCTGTGTCAGGTAAGTGACACAGGAGATGCATAGTAGTCCATTATGCTTTACCTTTGCAGGGAATGAAAGATTAAGTAAACTCATCAGGGTTTACTTCCTCTTTAACCCTAGCTCTTGGATCCGCATATAGTGCTAGCACCCAGCCCATCATAATGTCACCTAGACCCACCCCCCTCAGCACTTCGATGATAAAGACCCAGTTCATCCTATCAAATGCCTTTCTGCATCTGTTGATAGTACCACCCTTGGGATTCTGTCAGGGCCTTGTTGCATCCAAAGAAGTATATGAAGAGCATGGATAGTATTTCAAGGTGATTTCAAGGACCTTCATAAACCCTGTCTGGTCTGGGTGGACTCACTTCACTATATGGTTCTGTAGTCGAAAGGCTAAGATCTTGGCTAAAAGTTTGGTGTCAAAATTAAGTAGGGGTCTATAATTGGCACAATATTGTGGATCCTGATTTAGGGAGAACTGTGATGTAAGCCAATAGGGCTTTGAGGGGCAAAGGGTTAGAGGCATTAATTAAATTAAAATAGCTACATAATGGAGATGCTAATAGAGAAATAAACTTCTTGTAGTATACATTTGTCAAACCACCTGGCCCCAGAATTTACCTATTGGCAAGGCCGCTATTACTCTACCCAGTTCTTCTATAGTAATTGGGTGTTCTATTTCTTCAGTAACTCCGGAGGGCAACGCGGGCATTGCCGAGTCCTTGATAAAATCTCGGATCTCATCCACCCGTTTTCCCTCCCAGGCGGGAGTTTCAACAATCTTCTTACTGTGCACCATTAAATGATGAAGAATTATCTACCCAGTTCTTCTATAGTAATTGGGTGTTCTATTTCTTCAGTAACTCCGGAGGGCAACGCGGGCATTGCCGAGTCCTTGATAAAATCTCGGATCTCATCCACCCGTTTTCCCTCCCAGGCGGGAGTTTCAACAATCTTCTTACTGTGCACCATTAAATGATGAACGTGCCTGGAGTCCTGCTGCTTTTTAAGTTGTCTGGCCAGTAACGGGCCACATTTATTCCCTTGTTCGTAACACCAGTGTGCAAATTATCTATACTTGCTATTAATATTACGGTCCAGGCATTGTGAGAGGTTATTTCTTAATATCTCTAGTTGTTGGGCGTCAGATGGGATCAAGATGGCTTTTATGTTTGTCTCCAACTCTTTAATTTCTCCCAACAGGTCTGCTATCTCTTTCACATATTTTTTGATGCGAGAGCCCTGTGATATCAATTCACCTCTAATTATGGCCTCATGGGCTTCCCAAACCACTTGTTCCTATACTTCCCCAGGTATATTCACTTCAAAGTATGTTCCCATTTTAAGAAGTAATGCCTCCACTCAGAGGCGTATCTAGTGAAAATGGCGCCTAAGGCAAGCACTGAAACTGCGCCCCTGTCAAAACATTTGAAACCCATAGATAACCTTAACAAAAAAAAAACAGCTAACAAAACGACAAGTCAAGTTCTATTTAATCTTTCAATTAACAAATTATGGATTGGCACTACATAAATATTACAACTGCACCTTCCTTACTTTCACTGATGCAAACTGGTCTATGATGTGCTCAAAGTCATTTTTGTTTCTTCTCTTTCTACACTCAGCATACACACACACACACACACAGATACAAAAATCACTGATGATGCCAACACACTGGCACACTCATTAAAATAAAATAGTTTTATTTATAGCTGAAGTCTGATATAAAACATACACTATATTGTCAAAAGTTTTGGGACACCCCTCTCATTAGATTGAGGTGTTCCAAATTAGCTTTGTGGCATGCGAGGTAAAAAAAAAATCAAGCACCTCGGCACACAGACGGCTTCTACAAAGAATTGTGAAAGAATGGGTCGCTCAGGCTCTCAGTGAATTCAGGTGTGGTACCGTGATAGGTTGCCACCTGTGCAATAAGTCCATCCGTGAAATTTCTTCTTTTTTTTTTAAAGATATGTTTATTGAGTTTAAAGACAATACATAAAATAAATTGTCCAGAACAGTGCACAAAAAGGTGCTGTGCACTCAAACAAACATTAAACAATAAACAATAGTCAATTATCATCAAACACGTCTCTCGTGATTGTGAAATATATGGTCACAAGGAATTATACCCGTAACAGAGTTTTGAGGCAGAAGAATATTAGTCAAAATGAATAGGGTGGACAGCACAACCAAAGAGTGATATAGCTATAATCTTAACACTGTGGTAAGAGTCAGAGGGCTAACTATCCATCTGCCCCAAATTTTATGAAATGTTTTAGCTCTTTTCTGAGTCTCAAATGTGAGGTTATACAATGGTAAAAAGTCATTGCTTCGTTTCAGCCATATGGATCTCGTGGGAGGCTGCGATCCCTTCCATGATAGTAAAATGGACTTCTTTGCATAGTAGTCTTTTAGCATGAGAAGGGATAGGCAATTTACCAAAAATACCCAGAAGGTAGTTCTTGGGATTCACACTGTTTGGCAGACCTAATGCAGAGGAAACAAAGGAACCTATAGTTATCCAGAAGTACTGAACCATGGGCCAAGTCCAGAAATTATGTATCAAAACCAGCGGTTTGGCCACAGCCTCTAAAACACTCAGCTGAGGGGATAATTTCATTTTATATAGCTTGGCAGGAGTAAGGTGGGATTGGTAAAAGATCTCATGTTTTTTTATGCGGTCCCGAGAGGATACGAGGTGAGGGAGGTACATAGCATTGACATGCCTGGGTGAGCCAGGACTCGGCCCCTATAGATACCATTGTGGAGTGTTTCTAGGGAGGAGGCGTTAGCCCCTTCTGTAGTAATACAAGCATTGGCAGCAGTCAGGTGTAGCCAGTCATGGATAGGGATCAGTTGGCATGCCAGGAAGTACATATAAAATGTAAGAAATGCCAATCCAGGTGTGTTGGGAGCCACAATGTTTCAAGTGCCACCCTAGGAACATGGCTGTTCCATTGGAATGCCGTGCATATTTTATCAATGTGCTTAAATATGTATTTGGGGATTTTGCAGGGGGGGTGGCCCTAATGTAGAGCAGCTTGGGTAATAACATTGGCCCTTCCCATGAGATCCAGGGGTAGATCCATCTATTGCTTCATCTGTTTTTGTAGCTGAGACAACAGGGGGTGCAAATTGTTATCAATATATGAAGATAGGTACTGTAATTGAGCTATAACACCCAGGTATCTAAAGAAAGGTACAATTTGTATACTGGAGTCCGAGTGTACCATAGGTGTCGCAGCCTGATCTAAAGGAAAAAGATTTGATTTGTTATAACGATGTCTAATTCATGCTATAATGCAAAGAGCCAAATCCATAAAGCTGTAACACTTGGAACAAAAATGTCAATGTTTTGTTCCCCAAGCCACTTAGTTATCACTTTTGCCTTTTGGCAAGGTGCTCCATCATGCTGAAAAAAAACATTATTTGTCACCAATGGTGGGGGATAGTTAGAAAAAGTTGCTGTTGATGTTTTGTACTATTCTTTTTTTATGGCTGTGTTCTTAGGCGAAATTGTGATTGAGCCCACTCCCTTGGCCAAGAAGCAACCCCCAACATAAATGGTCTCAGGGTGCTTTACTGTTGGCATGACACAGGACTGATAGTAGCGCTCACCTTTTTTTCTCCAAAGTTTTTTCCGGATGCCCCAAACAATCGAAAAAAGGGAATTCATCTGAGAAAATGACTTTTCCCAGTCCTCGGCAGTCCAATCCCTGTACCTTTTACAGAATATCAGTCTGTCCCTGATGTTTTTCCTGGAGAGAAGTGGCTTCTTTGCTGCCCCTCTTGACACCAGGCCATCCTCCAAGTGTCTTCTCCTCACTGTGTATGCCAATGTCCTCAAATCTGCCTGCTGCCATTTTTGAGCAAGGTCTGCACTTGTGGTTCCCCCAAACCCACAGCTGAATCAACTGTAGGGGACGATCCTGGCGCTTGCTAGACTTTTTGTGTGCCCTGAAGCCTTCTTCACAAATGCAGTGGAAATGTTTTTTTATATATAGGATTAAGTTAATTTTCTTGGCAAAGAAGGACTTTGCAATCAATTGCAAATCATTTGATCACTTAATAACAATCTGGAGTATATGCAAATTGTCATAATAAAAACAGAGGCAGAAGACTTTGTGAAAATGAATATTTGTGTCATTCCCAAAACTTTTGGCCATGGCTGTGTAACTCTGTTTATTCAAAGCAGAATGTAGTCAGGCCACAAGGTAGCAAGTGGTTATTTTCAGCTGTGGGTCTATGTGCTCTGAATGAATACCAAGTTTCTGTATACTTATAGTGTCCTGTGGCATAAATAGCCTGGTGAGTTGGCTCCATTATACTAACAAAAGGTTTTGGCAAGGCAATGGGTTTGATTTACTAAAACTGGAGAGGACAAAATCTGATGCAGCTCTGCACAGAAACAGATCAGCTTTCATTTTTTTTTGTCAAAAACTTATTGAACAAGCTGAGGTTTGAAGCTGATTGTCCATGATGCACAGTTGCATCAGATTTTGCACTTTCCAGTTTTAGTAAATCAACCCCAATGCATATACTGTATTTCATTCCCAACCAATGATGGCAGCCCTTCTTGCTAGACTACAGAACTCCACCTAGGATGTGGTCTAGAGCAGCCTTTCTCAACCTTTTTAACATGGAGAAATCCTTGAAATAACTTTTTAGGTTTAGGGAACAGTAAATTAGCATCACAACCACTGGGAAGAAAGCTTACATTTGTGGTCATTGGAAAAAATATCCCCTTTACAGAGGGCTAAAAAGATCAATGGTGTCATTGGTTATTTATCTGAGAGGGAGCAATCTCTCATTGCTCAAGGTACCCCTAGAAACCCCTGGAGGAACCCTAGAGTGCCATGGAACCCTGATTGAAAAAAGCTGGCCTAGAGACTCAGAGGAAGGTTTGAGAGTATATTTGAATAATGCTTGAACATACATATTAGGGGCCCTTTTTCTGGGATAAAACATTGTCATTTTCAATATTACTCTTGTAGCCAGCTGCTTGGCAAAGAATGAAGAGTGAGAGAAACACTTAGTACAGCTGCTCTCTGTAGCTGTTGCCCTGCAGTGCTTAGTTGGTTAAAAGCTATATCAGCAAGAGGATGAAGTTGCTGAGCAGGAAGAGTTCATTAGACTAGAGTCAGGCAGCACTGCACTCTGGCATATGTAGTCCAGATGAGAGAGACTCTACTGTAATCAAGAGAAAGAGAGACTGCCAGGAGGAGAAGAAAGAGATGTATTTTATCAGGCTGTACAGGGCACAGCTTCCTTTTGCTGTGAGGGAGACTGGAGAGTGCATATTGCTGTCCAGTGTGCACCATTGTTGTTGCATGTCCTTGGCCTGAGCGGGATTCAGAGTGCTGAGTTTGGGAGTGCAGAGAGCCAGAGTTACCTGGGTGCAGAACAGAGAGTGGACTAATCGCTGTGTTTGATGGTGAGTTGCAATATCATTGGGGCTGGTGAGCTTCTGCTATGGGGATTTACTATCTACTGTTAGAGAGAGACTGAGCCCTTTAGAAACTGACCATACATTCCTAAAGTAGCTGTATTGCTGTCTGAAGACTTGCCTGGGATGATTACCATGTGCATGAACGGCCAACTGGGCCCCAATGCTAAGCCAATTGAGGCGTTAGAACTAAAAACTGTCCCTTTACATCTGCTACACAGAGACCTTCACCTATTGTTTATGCTACCTCTCAGAGGACATTGCACCATATCCTAACCATTCTCCTAGAGTATACTCTAGATTAGTTATAATATTATTATTTGCATTGCAGTTAATGTGATTGTAAAGACTTTACATATAAAAAAACAAACATGTTATACTTACCTCCTCTGTGCAGGGCTTTTGCACCGAGCAGCCCGGATCCTGCTCTTCTCAGGTCCCTCTTCGGCTCTCCTGGTCCCTCCCTCCTGTTGAGTGCACCCACAGCAAACAGCTTACTATGGGGGCACCCAAGCCAAGTCACAGCTCCATGTGTCCATTCAGACACATAGCTGTGGCCTAGCCCCAACCCCTCTCTCTTCAGATTGTTTGAGTGACTTTGATTGACAGTATCGGGAGCCAATAGCGCCGCTGATGTGTCTCAGTCAATCAGGAGGGGGAGTCCTGTACAACCGAGGGACTTGTGGACATCGTTGGACAGAGATGGGCTCAGGTAAGTATGGGGGGGGGGGGGGGGCTGCTACACACAGAAGACTTTTTATCCTAATGCATTGAATGCAAGAAGATAAAAAACCTTCTGACTTTGCTACTACTTTAATGTTTACATGCACTGTTTATTGCTGATCTTGCTGATGAATGAGTGGATTCCAGTCTAGTGATACAGAATTAAGTCACTTCAGCCTAGAGATCATATTGTTTAACAGACTGCATATGAACCTTTCCTCTGTGTGCTCATTAATGCTAAAACCACCATTTACTCTAACCTATACCAATACAGTGGGTTCATTTACCAGTAGACAGTCTTGTGTCTATTTGCGGATACGAATTCACTAGACAATGAATCTCCGACTGAAATAGTAACAAATTTCATTGATTTCATTTTGATTATTTTCTAGCAAGTTCCAAAATTTCAGAACGATTCAAATTCAGATTGGTTGAAAAATGATCGACTGATTTGAACTCTGTGTGCAAAATAGCTGGTTGTTAAGGAGTGGGCCGGGAAACTAGCCGCTGCATCCTTAACAACCGATGACACATCAGCTGTCAGCGGGCTCCTCCACTGACAGCTGAATGCAAATAAAAGAATGCCGACAATGAAAAGTAAAAAAAAAAACTAGTATGGATTGGGGGGGGACCCACGCTATTTTTTTGAGACGTTTCTATTGCCAGCATTCTTTTGTTTACATTTAAAGAGGAAGTAAACCCTGATGGGTTTACTTCCTCTTTGATTCCTTGCAAAGGTAAAGCATAATGGACTACTATGCATCGCATAGTAGTCCATTATGTGTCGCTTACCTGACACAGGAGCCAGAGAAGTCACCGCTGTCCCCTTGTGTACGGAGCCTCCATCTTCTCGGTGGGTCTCGCTGCACCGGCGCTGTCATTTGACGAAGCCGCGATGACGTCACTCCCACACATGCACACGGGAGTCGCCACTCGCGGCATATCGCTGTTGACAGCGGCGCCTGTCTTTCGGCAAATATCTCCTAAACCGTGTAGGTTTAGGAGATATTTCTTGGATTTACAGGTAAGCCTTAATCTAGGCTTACCTGTAGGTCAAAGTGGTTTGTAAGGGTTTACAACCACTTTAAGCTCTAGCTGTTACAATAAAAAAAAAAACATGGCCGAGCAGCCGCGTCACTCATTCCCAGTTTCCTGTGAATGGATAACTATAAGGTCTGGCCTTTGCGGCTGTCGGCTTGTAGTTTTCAAAGAACTATCACGGTGCTGTGAATCGCTGTGGTAGTTCATTCTCTCTTCCTGTCAGATTGTATCTGCTTTCCTGTATGGGATTTATGGCACACAGATACACTGGCAGATCTGCTGGAGACCAGCATGGCACCAATGATTTACTGATCGCAGATACAATAATTTGCAGGCTCCAAAATAAATAAATGCACATTATTATTTTTTTTACCTGCATAAAAAAGTTTATTTTATTTCATAAAAAGTGAACTTATCCTTTAACAACTTCCCACCGGGGGGCGTACATGGACGTCCTCCCGTTTCAGTGGTTATACCAGGGTAATGCCTGCACCTACAGGCATCAACCCAGTATCATTCTCTTCAGCAGGCAATTCCCTGAACCGTAAGAACAATCATATCGGCAATGTAGCCGCTTGATAGTTCTTGCAGTCGGTCGGAAGGGACCCCCTCCCCTCCCACCACCTTCCGATGCTTCTACTGGTTTGTTATCCACGACCCGGAGAAGGAATCCACCAGCGTTGGAAGTTGACCATAGAGATTTCCAGGGCACAGATGGTCATCTCTATGACTCCCGGAGGCGTTGGAAGTTGACCATAGAGATTTCCAGGGCACAGATGGTCATCTCTATGACTCCCGGAGGCCCGGGCGCAATGTTATGACATTATGCATGGCCTGGTAGTTGTAAACACTGCCATATACTCAGCTGGAAAGCCAAAATCACCCTGTTTTTTTTTATTTTTTTATCTTAGGCTTTCCAGTCAATAAGACCCTACATCTCTCCACAAAGATGACCTGTTCCTATTATAAAGGATGTTTACAGTCTTTGTAATAGGAATAAAAGTGATAAAAAAATATAAAAAAATAAAGGGAAGTGTAAAAATCAAAAGATGAAAATAAAATAAACAATTAAAAAAAATATTTAAAGCACGCCTGTCCCTGAAAGCTCACACGCAGAAGCGAACACATACGTGCGCCGCACCCACATACGCATTCAAACCACACATGTCAGGTATTGCCATGAATGTTAGAGCAACAGCAATAATTCTATACCAAGACCTCCAAGGTAACTCTAAACGGTTGCGCTGCCTATGGAGATATTTGAGTACCAAAGTTTGGCGCCATTCCACGAGCATCCGCAATTTTCAAGTGTGACATGTTTGGTATTTATTTACTTGCCGTAAAATCATCTTTCACATTATACAACAAAATTGGCCTAATTTAAGTGTTTCGTTTTTATTTAATTCATTCATTATTTAATTTCCAAAAAACACGCATTTGAAAAATTGCTGCACAAATACCTTGTGACATAAAAAAATGCAATGACTGCCATTTTATTCCCTAGGTTCTCCACTAAAAAAAAAAAATATACATATAATGTTTGGGGGTTCTGAGTAATTTTCTACCAAAAAAATGATGATTTTTACATGTAGGAGCGGAGTGCCAGAAATGGCCTGGATGGGAAGTGGTTAAAAGAGAAGTATGTTTTTTTTGCTATATACATACTTACCTAGGTTGATGCAGCATCAGACCGATGCTGCAGCTGTCAACCGGCATCTCTATACTGAGAACCGAGCCACCGAACACGGCCGATGGCTCAGTTCTCACTCCTCCCCAATCAGAGAGCTGCTGCCTGTCAGTCACCCCTCTCTTCTCTGCTCCTCCACGCTCATTGGAGCGCTGAGCTGTGGAGGGGTGGATAGCGGCCATCTCAGTGGCTCACTGAGACTGCCATCAGTTGAGGCACCTGGTGGATCAAGACTTGGGAAGTTGGGATGACGCACTGCCTCAACTGATTGCAGTGACATCAGCCAGTGCCATCTTAATAGCAGCATGGGCCTCTGGGCAAAGTAATACACTAGGGCCATTACCAGCCTTCATCAGATGTCCCCTATCACAGTGCCCATATACATCAGGTTCCCCCATTACAGTGCCCATATACTGCACATTGACATGACATCCCCATGACAGTGTCCCCTTATACATCAGGTGTTCCCATGACAGTGCCCCCTTACATCAGGTTCCCCCATCACAGTATCCACTTACATCAGGTTCCCCCATGACACTGTCCCCTACATCAGGTTCCCAATCAGTGTCCTCATACATCAGGGGTCCCTAACAGTGTCCCCATACATAAGGTGTCCCCATCACAGTGTCCCATACATCAGATGTCCCCATCCATCAGAGTTGTGTCCCTCCCCTTCCCCCTTGTACTTACAGATCATAAATGCTGTTCCCAACTTCAATGAAGGCAGCGGCTCCTTTCTCTCTTGCACTGAGACTCCGTCTCAGTGCTGGCTCTATTCTGTCCCCTGCAGGAGGGAAATGAAAGCTGAACCCTCGCTCCAGCCGCTGCTCCTTTTGATAGGAGTGGCATTGCAGTTACTTCTGTCGAAGAGTGGCATGAGCGGTCAAATTGCTGGCCCTGATCATGGGCCTCCCATGCACTTGGGCCCTTGGAGAGTGCCCAGGTGTGTCCATTCATTAAGATGGCCCTGACATCAGCAGAGTGTGGACTTCAGACTGCTCTCTGCTGAAAATGGGTCATAGGAGTGAAAAACGAATTGCACTTCTATGATCCAGAAGAGAAGCCCAGCCTAAAAAGCTGAGGCTGGACTTCTCCTTTAATGTTTTAAGAGTTTTAATCTAGGTAAGTGTTCCTTTTATATGGTCTTCTCTTTCTTCAGACAGGGATTATGATTTACAGAATAATATAAAGCTTCTTTTCCATATGTTGAAATCCCATGCTTGGTACTTGTGCTTGCTCACTTTTTCAATGCAACAACTTGGACAGCTACCATCACTGCCTGTGCCTGGAGATACACACCTTTTCAGCTTTAGGGCTTCCCAAATAAATGGTGCAGTTTACTGATCGCTTAAATGATTCTTTTCTAATTCGGGATTGATTATTTGGAACGGAGCACAAATTAGGAGTCGACATAGCATCTCTGAGCTGTAACAATATCCTAAAACCATAAAACAACATATAAATATCAGCAGCTGAGTAGTATCTTAACAATCATAGAAGCTGTAGACGTTCAACACAACCAAAGGACTGAGGCACAGCAAAGAATGAAGTCAGCTATCTTCAGTACTATTTTTCTCTTCTTCTTCATGCAGTTGATAGGTAAGTATTAACCCACACACATACACAAAGATATATTTATTATAAGGGGACAGGTTCAACTGGTATTGGTTGGCAGGGGTAAACCATATTCAAGAGACAGGGATACCCAGGAATAGTCCAAGCAGGCTTGTCCTGGATTTTTATTCAGCAAGGCAGCAAACATAGTTTCAATGCAGGACAAGTAAATCAATAGCATAAATCTGAAGAACAAAACATCTTCTCATCTAAGCCATTAGCTAAGTTTAGGTCAGTTCCTGACTAACAGGGTGCAAGAGAGTCTGGAACATCATGCCACTCACATACTGTATATGAAGGGCTGTGGACAGCTGAATCTAATATCATGTTTGGCTACCATATAAGATCTAGGCATTGGAATGGCGGTTTTATTCCATCTCTACAAAGCATCTGAGCTCCAGGACCCCAAACAGAACCTATCAAGATCCTGAGCAAATAAAAATTGTATTTTCACCACGTCAGCCCTAAACACTAGAGCAGCTTGGCATGTGTATGTGAGAAACCTAGGTGACACATACATACTGTCCACAATACTAGGTTACCATGTTGTTTTCAAGGAACCCTGTGCTCACAGATATTGCCATTGTTAAATGTCTCTGGAAAATGATATTTGCTTGCAAATCCCAGTAATTCTCTTACTTTAAGTAGAACTAAAGGCAGTGCACTGCTTTATGCACTGGGGAGCAGTCATGTTGGAACAGGAATGGGTCATCCCCAAACTGTTCCCACAAAGTTGGGAGCATAAAATTGTCCAAAATGTCTTGGTATGTTGACGCCTTAAGGGTTCTCTTCACTGGAACTAAGGGGCTAAGCCCAACCCCAGAAAAACAACTCCACAGCATAATCCCCTTTCCACCAATTTGGACAAGTGCACAAAGCAAGGTCCATAAAGACATGGATGAGCGAGTTTGGGGTGAGTCCTCACCTCAACCCGATAGAACACATTTAGTATGAATTAGAGCTGAGACTGCAAACCAGGCTTTTTCGTCCACATAAGTGTGCTTCTCCACCCCACAAATGCACTTCTGGAAGAATGGTCAAACATTCCCATAGACACACTCCTAAACCTTGTGGACAGCCTTCCCAGAAGAGTTGAAGCTGTTATAGCTGCAAAAGGTGGGCTAACTCAGTATTAAACCCTACAGACTAAGACTGGAATACCATTAATGTTCATGTGTGTTTAAAGGCAAGCGTCCCAATAATTTTGACAACATAGTGTATATGTAAATCCTATCAATGAAATGCTCTTATATTGTCTGCTAATATGCTTTACTTCCTCAACAAATGCAAAAAAATAAATAAATAAATACTCGTTAATCTTGCAAGAAATCCAGTGATCTTGTCACTTCCTGTGTACTGCATATAAATCCCAAGCAGTGTTGTCTGCCCTACCAGGTTCAGTTCTGTGGACTACAGAAAATTCTGCTTATGTCAAAGAGATGTGGAAAATGGGAAGTGTTCTGAAGTCCTAACACATTTCCTGACCTAGTGTGACAACATAATTTCTCCATAGATACAGTAGGGTGCTTGAGCGTTGTCATGATGGGGAAGGAAGTGTGTTACCTGCAAAATCACCAGGTGAAAATAAAGGAAAAAAAAAAGCTTGAGAAAGGACCAGTAAGCTGCAATATAATACATTTTGTTTTTTTGGCTTTGTTCTTTGGATACATTTTGAAGGGCATTGAAGCCATTCAGAGCTATAACTGTATGTGATAGGAATGCTAGCCATTTTCACAACAATTATATAAAATTGCTCAAAATTTACATTAAAGGGGTTGTAAAGATTCATTTTTTTTATTTTCTAAATAGGTTCCTTTAAGCTAGTGCATTGTTGGTTCACTTACCTTTTCCTCCGATTTCCCTTCTAAAAAATGTTTTCTTTGTTTTCTTTGTCTGAATTTCTCACTTCCTGTTCCTCCTCAATAAGCTGTTCAGTAAGCTGTTCTGGCTGACTAAACACCGCTCGGATGATGGTGTGAAGTTTACTGAGGAGAAACAGGAAGTGAGAAATTCAGACAAAGAAAAAAAAACATTTTGAAGGGAAATCGAAGGAAATCGAAGGAAAAGGTAAGTGAACCAACAATGCACTAGCTTAAAGGAACCTATTTAGAAAATAAAACTAAGCTTTACAACCCCTTTAATTTTATGTAAATGTATTTGCTAAATGCTTTTGCTAAATCCATAAACCATAATATAGCCAAAAAAACACTCATCCCATTTAGCCCCCACGCAGTCACATGGTCTGCTATAGCTACAGTCATGTCCTTGAAACTGTGAGAATGCATAAGCATGACAGCCAGGCACCTCAATTTGCCAAAAGGAAAGAAGAGCTAAATAATATAATTTATAATATAAATGCCCAATACTTGCCATTAATTATATTTGGTTGTGACAAGATAATCTAAAAATCAGTATTTATTGCTGTTGATGCTATATAATTATTCTCCTCTTGACTACATTAGAGCAGAATTTGTAAATCCATAAAAGGCACCCCAAGTTAACATAGAGCAAGAGAAGTCACCATCACACCATGACTCTCCAAAATTGGGTCCAAAACTTTGTTCAGCATTGTTACAGCAAAGAGCAACGTCCCATTACTCATGATGAGGTCCTGCATGGCTCAAAACGTTGCTGTTTGCTGTAACAATGTGATTGCTGAATAAAGCTTTGGTCCCAATTTTGGTGACCCATGATGTGCTGATAGCATCTCTTGCTCTGATTGTTCATGGTTCCAGCCGTTGGTTGCTTCAGCACCCATTTCATACAGCCACTTTCACAGAAACCTGTGCTGGGAAATAGTGTATCCAAGTTAACATAGGGCTGTGAAAAATTACAGCCCTGCTCCTAGCAAAAAAATCAAAAAGTCAATCATCTTCAGTGCCATCCCAAACTCAGGGTCTTTGGTAAACAGAAGTTTTATTGTTTCATCTTTGAGATTGGATAAATCCAAGAATAAGCCAAAAAACGTAATGTAAAGGGGTTTTGTAATTAGCAATAATATTTGATTATTCTTTTTAACTTTTCATGTTGAGAAAGTTCAGTTTACATATTTCATTTAAATCCTTTTGACTTTATTAATTAATGAATTTACTTATTTTTGTAGTACCGTAAGTGGATAACAAAAACTTCCAAAATTGCCAGAAAAGTTTTTAATGTTATGGCCATGATATGAATCAGCCTATATTGCCCGATAGCCGGTACATTTTCTACAGGTTTTATGTTTCCATGCGTAACGAAGTATGCACACACGTTAAAACGAAATGACATTATTAATCTCATATATATTTCAGTCCCAGCTTATAATACCATGTGCTATAGCTGCCTCGCTGCGAATTCTAAGACCTGTAAGCATGAGCAAGTGGAATGCCCAAATGGCACTCGTTGCATGACCATCTCTGAACAAATGGGACACAATGGTAAGAGAGCTTTTTTCTGTATAGTCTAATTTACTACCTGTGTTGAAGGGCTTTAGTTGCCTTCAAACATATTGCATTCCCATACAAGTCTACGGGAATATAAAACCTGCTTAAAGCAGGTCAACTGTAAGTCAGTACAAAGTCAACTGTAGTTTCAATGCACCTGTCAATGAATTCTGAATTATCTCAGACGCATCTCTAACTGACATCAAACTAATCCCATCCCAACAAACCCAAAGTCCTCTAGCAAAATCCCAGAAGATCCTAATATTATTCATTCTTTTCATGAACCTATTTATCAATTATATATTATAATTTTTGGCAGGTAAACCCATTTACTCAATCAATAAGCGATGTGCAATGAACCTGCTTTGCGATGAACCCATTTATGGATATGGAGACAGTATTGCATTCATGAAGATTTACCCGAAATGCTGTTCAGGAGATCTGTGTAACTCCGGTTTCTATGAAAGTAAGTATACAAAGGAGTTAATGCATTATATGGCCAAAGTAGGTGGACACTCTTCCAAATTATTAAATGTAGGTACTTACAACATTCAGTTTAATATAGCATGCAGATGTCATTTACTCACAGGCACAAGCTCCCGCTATTACCCAAAGCTCAGGTGCCGGGCTGAGAATGAGCTGTCCTCACTCCAAAACACCTTGAGAAAAAGCAGGATAGCTGCACACTGACTGACCTACCACTGATCAAGATGGTATTGCAGCATAAACCATAGCTGGAGTTCCACCAACTCTAATGCCCCGTAAACACGATCGGACATTGACCGGACATTCCGACAACAAAATCCATGGGATTTTTTCAGACAGATGTTGGCTCAAACTTGTCTTGCATACACACGGTCACACAAAGTTGGTCGGAAATTGCAAACGTCAAGAATGCGGTGACTTACAACGAGCTGAGAAAAATTAAGTTCAATAGCCATTTCGGCTCTTCTGCTTGATTCCGAGCATGCGTGGAACTTTGTGTGTTGGAATTGTGTACACACGACTGGAATTTCTGACAATGGATTTTGTTGCTGGAAAATTTTAGATCCAGATCTCAAATTTTGTGTAACGGAAATTCTGATAGAAAATGTCTGATGGAGCCCACACACGGTCGTAATTTCCGACAAAAAGCTCCCATAGAACATTTTCCATCAGAAAATCTGACCGTGTTTTACTCGTGTTTCATATGACTAAGCCGCGTGTGGTGAAACGCATTAGAGTGGGGGGTCTCCAAGTGGGGACTATAGCTACGGTTTATGCTGGGACCTTGACCACTGGTAAGTGCAGTGTTTGTCTGTCCTGTTTTTTCTTTGTGGTGCTTCCAACATTTAGTACAAAACATTTTTTTGAAAATGGAGTACTTCCAAGCTTTTGTCAAAAGTCTGTGGAAGGTCCCTTTTTTGCTCCAGCATGACTGTGCCCATGCGTAAAAAAACAACTCCATAAAGACATGGTTTGACCAGTTTGGTGTGGAGGGACTCTAGTGGATTGTACAGAGCCTTGACCTCAACCCTTTGGGATGAATTGGAATAATGAGCAAAGTCTCCTTATTCAAAATCTTGTGAAAAGCCTTCCCAGAAGAAAGCAGCTTGTAGGTGGTCACATTCAATACATCCAGTTGAATATGGCTCGGTACCACTAGCTATACCATGGGGGTTTATTTACTAAAGGAAAATCCACTTTGCACTGAAAGTGCACTTGGAAGTAAAGTCACTGTAGATCCGAGGGGGACATGCAAGGAAAATAAAAAACACCATTTTAGCTTGCACATAATTGGATGATAAAATCAGCAGAGCTTCCACTCATTTCAGATCTACCCCTTAGATTTATAGCGACTGCACTTCCAAGTGCACTTTCAGTGCGCTTTCAAGTGCACTTACAGTGAAAAGTGGATTTGCCTTTCGTAAATAACCCCCATGACCTGAACAAATGAGAACCTTCACAGATATATAAAGTGATCATTTTAGCACTTTGCAATGCTTTAAAAAGAAGCTAATATAACAATATAGTTTCTGTAATACAAAATACAGCATGTGAGAGCTAGAACGAAATAATTCTGCTGTACAAGTATTTAGGTCAGATGAGATCTGGTTGGTCGCTGTGCATTAGTATAGTTGCTTTCAGGGATTGCACTTTTCATTGCCTGCAAATACACACTTATTTGTATTTATTAGTTAGTAAGTTTGTTTATTAGTGTTTTCACCCAACTGTTACCCAAGAGTCACACATTTTTTTATAAATGTCTCAATTAGAAAAATATGTTAATATTAGTTGAAAGTTTGTGTTGGCCTATTAATCCCTTTAGGACCGCCCAACACATATGGTATGTGCAGCATCAAAAAGATGGGGTTTAACACCAATATGGCGAACATATGGGTTGCTGTTGTTGACCGTTGCTCATGTGCTGAGAGCATGCTGACTCGCAGCACAAAAACTGAGCTGCCGCAGAGTGTGCTCGGTCTGGGCTACAGATGGGTAGTCGCCAGGACTGGCTTCAGGTCACATGACCATTGGGGTCACATGATTGATGATCCTTCCCAGCCCTTCCAAATTGTTTAAAACACAGGGGTCAGCAGGAAGAAGTTAAAAGCATGCGCTTGCTAAGACAAGGTGTTTATGACACAAACAAATTTTATACACCCATATACTGTATATATATATATATATATATATATATATATATATATATATATATATATATATACCTTTTTTTCACTTGAATATTTACTTATTATTTCTCTTATATAGTGCCAATCAATCAAATTAAAGAGAAAGGTATTCTGTGTCCAACTTGCCATAATTACACGTTGGATGGATGTATTGCCACAAGATCAACAGTCTGCTGGGGAGAAAAAGATCTGTGTATGAAATTCAGAGCAACTTACCTTACAGCTGGTAAGTTTTTTTCCCTTTTTTTAAAGGAGTGTACCACCATACCAATTTATTTTCTGGCCTTAATTATTTGACAACAATTTATGCTAATTAAAAAAATAAAAAATACTGTGTTGTATAGCATGTTTAAAGGAAATCTGTCTGTAGGGTTCTAAAATACAAACTAACAGTTCTTCCAAAGTGTAAGAGCCATGTGCTACCTGGAAGTTTTAAATCAATATTTTTTGTTCTTGGGTTTAGATATACTTTCTTATTAATAACAGGTTTTCTTGAAGTGGTAGCTTTGATTTTCATTTCCATGACATTTTATTGAAAATGTTCCAGGTATATATACAGAGACAGATGTGTACCAAGCTTTAAATGGGCCCCTAGGCCTGAGGAAATACAAATAAGTCAAAACCAAAACAGCATAACAGTATACATTCTCGTTATAATGATAAAAAGAGGTATACAGGAGATATGGGGCACTTAGGAAAAAATCAGAGGGGTGGTGTAGGTGGTATGGTGGATGTGAGCAATCTATGTGGCTTAGGGGCTTGAATGATCCTAAATTTTCAGGAGGGAAAGTCTGTGAGTGAGGTTGGTTACTTGAAGTAGTTGAGATTGGGTGGAGGAATCTCTGTATAGAGATGAGTGAGCATAATTTCCAGTGTGGTAGGTGACCTAGGGCAGGTATTATAAGCATTTGGGGGATTTCCCTGATTGACAGACCAGCTGGCAACTGGGTTTAATTGTATTCATTGAAAGAGAGTGCATGTATGCGAGATAGGAGGGGTAAGGGGGACCATAGAGGGTAAGGGAAGTGTTGGAGGTGGTTAGGGGATGAAAAGGTGCAGCAGATGAGGAGTATGGTAGAGGCGGGATGGACTGAAACGGGGCTGCCTGTGCCTCCTGTGTGACCCTGATTACAGTCTATCCAGCTCTGACCAGTCTATGCTATGGCTTTCAGGGAAAAGCTCCTAGAGGTTTCCTTCTTCACTAAGGGTTAAAGTTCATAGTTTGGATGTAATCCAAGGTGGTACTGAAGTGAGACCAACAAGACCAGATGGTCATGTGTTTGGAGATGTTGTTATGGGAGATGGCTATGATTTCTTCCATTTTGGCAATAATGTTGATTTTCCGGAACCATTCTTTGATTGACGGTGCATGAGTTTTGCCCCATAAGATTGGAACACATCTCTTAGCCGGGTTCAGCATGTGTGTGGCAAGAGATTTGAAGTAAGAGTGTCTGGGTATAGTGGAATGGTGTAGAAGGAATTGTGAGTAAGTGAAATCTATTGTGAAAGTAGATACCTTGGATGTTATGTTGTGGACTTTGCGCCAGAATTTCTGGATGATGGGGCTTGACCACCAAATGGGGAGGAGAAAGCCTGGTTCGGATTTGCATATCCAGCATAAGTTGGCTGTGGATTAAGCGAACTTGTGTATAACGGTCGGTACTCTATACCACTTAGTGAGCATTTTGTAGCCATTTTCTTGTGTTGACATGTTTTTTGTGGGGTATTTGCGAAGAGTAATGAGTAGATAGTTGAGACCACATGTCTCTGTGGTGTGTTTTCTGAGCACAGTGATGCTAGGGTGGTATGTTGGCGGGTCCAGTGAGGTTTCTGGTTTGGGTCTAGGAGAAGATGTTGAATTTGGAGGTATGTCCATAGTGGGAATTTGAGGTCTTTCATTTGGGATGCCAGTTCTTTGCGTTTTAGAAACGTGGCCTTATGGAAGAATTGTTTGGCCAAGATGTGTTTATGTTGCCATGAAGTCGATGGAAATTGTGTGGACATTCCTGGACGGAATTCAGGGTTAAGACGCAGTGGTGAAATGGGGCCTGGAGTAGATGTTAGGGAGTGTTAGTTGTTAGTTTCATGAAAACAGCGAAGTGTAGGGCCTATAAATAAGTTATTCTTCATAGTGGATGGGATGTGTTTGTTCAGTAGCCATGGAGTGGTTGCTAGGGGTGTCGAAGATATGGATTCTTTTAACATCACCCATTGTTTCGTAGAAACATATATGTTCCAGTCCACTATTCTGAAGAGAAGGCATGCTTTATAGTAACTGTGTATATCTGGGATGCCTATGCCTCCTTTGATTTTAGGGAGCACGAGGTGTTCGTATTTAATGCAAGGACATTTATTGTTCCAGAGAAATTTGGTACAATTGGTTTTGGAAGTGGAGAAGAAGACAGGGGGTAAGTGAATGGGTATGGCTTGCATTACGTACTGGGTATGTTAATTTTTAAAATAGCGGCCTTTCCGAACCATGAGAGGATTTTTTTAGATCATCATTTATTGAGTTTAAAAGTGGAATGAAATTCAATGAGTAGAGCTCATCCAGGTAGGTCGGGAGTTGTATGCCTAAGGCCGCGTACACACGGGCGGATTGTCTGCCCAACTTAGTCCGCTGAACCGTGTTTCAGCGGACAATCCGCTCGTGTGTGGGCTTCAGCGGACTTTTTCAGCGGACAGTCCGACGGACTTTGTCTTTCGGAATTTCCGTAATTTTGTCCGCTGAAACTTGGTTTTGTCCGTCCAAACTTGGTTTCAGCGGACAGTCCGCTCGTGTGTAGGCAAGTTGGACGGACTAAGTATGGCGCATGGTCAGAAAGGGTTTACACGGCCGAAGGTTGCATTGCAGTGTATTGGATGTCATTTTTCTAGTCCCGTCGTACGTGCTGTACACGTCATCGCGCACGTTTTCAGCGGACTGTCTGTTCATCGTGTGTGGTCAAGTCCGTTCATTCAAAAGTTGAACGGACTGTCTGTCGGATTGTCTGACGAACTTAGTTGGGCGGACAATCCGCCCGTGTGTACGCGGCCTCAGTATGTGATCGCCTTGGTTTTTCAGGTGAAAGGGAAGTTATTTTGGCATAGAGATACTGTATCTTTTGGCATGGAGAAGTTTAGAGTGTACAATTTGTCTAAATTCATTTTGAGGTTGGAGATATGTTGGAAGTGGGCAAAATCTTTTAACAAATTTGGGATGGTGATGTGTGGTTCCGAGAGGGACAGTATTATGTCGTCTGCAAAGGCCCCAATTTTAAATTCTTGTCCAGAAACCGAGATTCCCCGGATGTTTGGGTTGTTTCTGATGCAGTGTAAAAATGGTTTTAGTGTAAGTATGTAGAGAAGTGGGGACAGGGGCCTGGTGGATTCCGTTTCGGACAGAGAAGGCATTCGACAGTCGGCCATTGACTTTCACCTGTGCTGAGGGACATGCGTAAAGAACTAGGATCATATTGAGCATTAGACATGTGCAAAGTAAAATATTTCGTTTCGTAATTTCGTTTTCGTCCGAAAACTTAATTTATTTAGTTACTCCCGAAAATTCCTTTTTTATTTATTTCGTTTTTCGTTCAAAAATTGCATTCGTCCGAAAATCCACATGAATTACGATCGAATCTGTTTTTGAAGGCTTATGGTGTCTGTCGAATGTATAAAGAAGATTCGATGGAGCTAGTATACAGCATACTTTAGAACCCTATTAAAGTCTATGGGACTCCAACGTTCAAAATCTAAAGTGCTAATTGTAAAGACTAATTTGCAAGTTACTGTCCTAAAAAGTGTTTGGGGACCCGGGTCCTGCCCCAGGGGACATGTATCAATGCAAAAAAAGTTTTAAAAACGGCCGTTTTTTCGGGAGCAGTGATTTTAATAATGATTAAAGTGAAACAATAAAAGTGTAATATCCCTTTAAATTTCGTAGGGGGGGGGGGGGTTGTCTATAGTATGCCTGTGAAGGGGCTCATGTTTCTGGTGCTTAGAACTGTCCCTGCACAAAGTGTCATTTATGCAGGAAAAAAAGTCCTTTAAAATCACTTGCAGCTATTATGAATTGTCGGCTCCGTAATACAGAGAACACTCATTGAAAGTCATTGATAAAAAAATAAATAAATAAATAAATAAATAAAAAAGCGTGGGGGTCCCCCAAATTCAATTACCAGGCCCTTCAGGTCTGGTATGGATATTAAGGGGAACCATGCCTCAAATTTAAGAAAAAATTTGACGTGGGGTTCCCCCTAAATATCCATAACCAGACCCTTCAGGTCTGGTATGGATATTAAGGGGAACCCCGCGTCAAATGTAAAAAAAAATTGACGTGGGGGTCCCCCTAAAAATCCATACCAGACCCTTTATCCGAGCACACAACCTGGCAGGCCGCAGGAAAAGAGGGGGGACGAGAGAGCGGCCCCCCCTCCCTCCTGAACCGTACCAGGCCACATGCCCTCAACATTGGGAGGATGCTTTGGGGGTCTGTGACCCCTCAAAGCACCTTGTCCCCATGTTGATGAGGACAAGGGCCTCATCCTCACAACCCTGGCCGGTGGTTGTGAGGGTCTGCGGGCGGGGGGCTTATCAGAATCTGGAAGCCCCCTTTAACAAGGGGACCCCCAGATCCTGGCCCCCCCTGTTTGAAATGGTAAGGGGGGTACAAAAGTACCCCTACCATTTCACAAAGAAAGTGTAAAAAATAGTTAAATAAGACAAACACACTTTTGAAAAATTCCTTTATTAAAAATAAAAAAAAATAAAAAAAAGATTCCAGCGGTGGTAATCCACTCTTGCTATCCAGCGACAGACGGTCATCTCTCCAGCGATGGCTCATCTCATCCAGCGCAGCGAATCCATCCTTCTTCTGTCTCCGCGGTGGAGACACTGCAAGGATTCCGGCGGCCTGACGTTTCTTATATACGGAGGGCGGGGCCACCGGTCACCTGACCCCTCCCCCTCTGATGCAAGGGGAAACCCAGGGTTCCCCGTGACGTATGGGTGACCCCGCCCCCTCTGATGTAACGGAAACCTGCCTGTGTTACATCAGAGGGGTGCGGGGTCACCCATACATCACAGGGAACCCCGGGTTTCCCCTTGCGTCAGAGGGGGCGGGGTCAGGTGACGGGTGGCCCCACCCTCCGTATATAAGAAACGTCAGGCCGCCGGAATCCTTGCAGTGTCTCCACCACGGAGACAGAAGAAGAATGGATACACTGCGCTGGATGAGATGAGCCATCGCTGGAGAGATGACCGTCCGTCGCTGGATAGCAAGAGTGTATTACCACCGCTGGAATCTTTTTTTTATTTTATTTTTATTTTTAATAAAGGAATTTTTCAAAAGTGTGTTTGTCTTATTTAACTATTTTTTACACTTTCTTTGTGAAATGGTAGGGGTACAAAAGTACCCCCTTACCATTTCAAACAGGGGGGGGCCGGGATCTGGGGGTCCCCTTGTTAAAGGGGACTTCCAGATTCTGATAAGCCCCCCGCCCGCAGACCCTCACAACCACCGGCCAGGGTTGTGAGGATGAGGCCCTTGTCCTCATCAACATGGGGACAAGGTGCTTTGAGGGGTCACAGACCCCCAAAGCATCCTCCCAATGTTGAGGGCATGTGGCCTGGTACGGTTCAGGAGGGAGGGGGGCCGCTCTCTCGTCCCCCCCTCTTTTCCTGTGGCCTGCCAGGTTGCATGCTCAGATAAAGGGTCTGGTATAGATTTTTAGGGGGACCCCACGTCAATTTTTTTTTACATTTGACGCGGGGTTCCCCTTAATATCCATACCAGACCTGAAGGGTCTGGTTATGGATATTTAGGGGGAACCCCACGTCAAATTTTTTCTTAAATTTGAGGCAGGGTTCCCCTTAATATCCATACCAGACCTGAAGGGCCTGGTAATTGAATTTGGGGGACCCCCACACTTTTTTAGTTATTTATTTATTTTTTTTTTATTTTTTTTTATCAATGACTTTCAATGAGTGTTCTCTGTATTATGGAGCCGACAATTCATAATAGCTGCGAGTGATTTTAAAGGACTTTTTTTCCTGCATAAATGACACTTTGTGCAGGGACAGTTCCAAACACCAGAAACATGAGCCCCTTCACAGGCATACTATAGACAACCCCCCCCCCCCCCTACGAAATTTAAAGGAATATTACACTTTTATTGTTTCACTTTAATCATTATTAAAATCACTGCTCCCGAAAAAACGGCCGTTTTTAAAACTTTTTTTTGCATTGATGCATGTCCCCTGGGGCAGGACCCAGGTCCCCAAACACTTTTTAGGACAGTAACTTGCAGAATCTTTTCTCTCTGTCAAATCTTTTTTCTCTGTCGAATATTTTCTCTATATAATCTTGGACTAATAGAGGTAAGGTTAGGCACATTCGACCACAGGTTCTATAGACAGCTTGTTATTGTCAGAGTCACGTCAGATCTCCTATTCTATATCGAACTGTTGTAACAATGAAAACGAAAATAAAGCATTTATTTATGTTGGATCTTTCGTTTTTCGGATTCTGTGCTTTCGTTATCGTTTGTCAAAACGAAAACGAAAATAGCTGAAATTCGGACGAAAATGCATTCGGACGAAAACGAATGCACATGTCTATTGAGCATATTGTCACCGAGTCCTAATGATCGCAGGTTTGCAGTCATGTAGTCCCAGGCCACCCTGTTAAATGCCTTCTCTGCATCTAATGAGAAAAAAACACTTTGTTTGGAGGAGGTAAACCGGGAGTGAAAACTGATAGCTTTGATGGTGTTGTCCCTGGCTTCACGGCCAGGGACAAAATCTACTTATTCTATGGAAACCAGTGACGGAATGAGTGGGAGAAGATGGTTAGACAGGATTTTGGCAAAGAGCATGGTGTCCAAGTTGAGGAGTGATATGGGGTGGTAGTTAGATACTCTGGTGTGGTCTTTCCCTTCTTTAGGTAGTACAGTTATGTGAGCTTCTAAAAGGCGGTGTGGTGGATGTGCTGGTGATATAAAAAGAATTGAATGTGGAGAAAAAGGGAGTGGCGAGTATATCTTTAAATGTTTTATAATATAGCCATCCAGGCCCAACTCTTACCCACTTTCATTTGTGTGATTGCTAAGGCTAGTTCCTCCTCAGAGAGGGGGTTTTCTAGAAATTGTGCTATATCTTGATGTATTTGTTTGGGTGTGTGTTGTTTTAGAAAGTCCTGTATGCCTGTCTGTCTGGGTGTGGAGGGTTCCTGGTGTGTTTTTTTGGGTCAGGTTATATAAGTCGGTGTAATAGCGTTCAAAACATGCAGTGATATCTTCATTGTTTGTGGCGACAGTGCCATCAGGTTTTCGTATTTGTCTTATCACATTAAGTGCTCTCTTGGCCCCTAATGCTCTAGCCAGAAGTGCTCTGCTTTTATTGCCATGTTCGTAAAATAGTTTCACGTGTCAGGGTAAATTTACGATTTGTTATGTCATGGTAGCTCATCCAATAGTAGTGATCTTACTCGGGTAAGATCTTGTAAGGTTTGTTTGGCTTGGGTTTTTTTGTGAGATGCTTCCAATTTTTTAATTTAAGTGGTTAGGTCCTTGAGATATGTGTGTTTCTGTTGTTTCCGTTTGGAGGCGTGAGTTAAGAGTTCCCCTCTTATAGTGCATTTGTGTGCTTCCCATTGGGTTAGGGGATGTATACCAGGTGGGTTGTTTGTTTGGAAGAATGATTTGATGTAAGAGTGTATATAGTCTAGGTTGGGTTTGTCTGTCAGTAATGCGGCATCTAGGCGCCACACTTTTGATCTTTTGACAGTCTCTGGGAAGGTCAGCGTGATGGAAATGGGGTGGTGGTCGGATAGGAAAATGGGTTCGATAGTAGCGTTGGTTAGAAGAGATAAGTCCTGTTGAGTTAGGAAAAAATAATCGATTCTAGAATATCGATTGTGTGGTATTGAGAAATAAGTGTAATCTTTATCTCCTGGATGAAGGGTGCGCCATGTGTCGTGTAGTAGGAGGTCAGGTAGTTGGCAATGTATTTGACATAGAGCTCGGAAAGTAAGAGAAGCGCTTGTGGATGAATCTATGATGGGATTGAGGGGTCATTGAAGTAGCCTCCGAGGATCAGTATTCCTGACTGGAAGGAAATGTTGGCCAGGGTGATTGGTCTGTTCCATAAGTGGCCTTTAAGAAGAAGATAGCGACCATCAGTGTCCGCAATCGAGTCTGTTGTTTCTATGGGGCAATGTTTCGCTATTGGGATTGAGACTCCTTTTGACTTTGAGGTAGGATTTGATGCGTGGAAAGCAGTCGTATAGTGTGCATTGCCTAATTTAGGTTGGCAGTTTGTTTTTAAATGATTTCCTGTAAATAGACAATGTCTGCTTTGTGGTTTTTCATTGAAGCAAGCACCTGTGAGCGTTTCTCCGGGATATTGAGGCCCTTGGTGTTTAGAGAGAGAGAATTTTTAGGGTAAAGGGGTACATTGAAGTCTTGTGGGGCATTTTTGGCGTAGATCTAGGTGGTACTATCTAATGGATTGAAAAAAAAGGGGAAGATGGGGGGGGAGGAGATGGAAGGGGGTGTGTGGGCAGAGGGGGGAGAAAGTAAGGGGGAGGTAGATTGCTTGGTGGTGAGGGTGTGGTTATGTAGGGTGGGGGTGTGGATGTGAGATCGGAGGGGAAAATAAACACGCTAATTTAACCTTAAGGACAAACAGAGTCCAGTTATTGTTCGCAGAGATTCTGGGAATCTGCAGTTGGGGAGATACTGTAGGAGAACCCGTTGAGTCTAGCCTGGTCCCGCTGTGGAGGACTTATATGTTGTGTCATGATGGGTAGAGCGGGCCACCATGAAGAGGGTGAGAGGAAACAGAACATATCATATTTTGTACACTCTGTACCGTAATGGAGTTCAGGATTGATTTTTTTAGTGCAAATGTTATACAACTTTAGTAAAGAAAAAAAAAAAAAAAGAAAACATTAGCAGAGACTTTCAACAAGTGTATGGTCATCATGTCTTCAAAATATTGTTCATCACCTGTGAGAGTGAGTGGCCTTGGATGGCGGGGACCCTTTGGAGAGGGTGATGAGATGTTTAGAGGTTCCATAATGGGAGTGTGGTGGACGTGTCTTTTGATTGGGAGGGTGTAAAGTTGAGTATCGGAGGTGTATTGAGTATATGTGTTGGTGAGAAGTTATAGAGTACTATCCAATGACTGGTTTGGTAAGGTTGGATATGTTAGATGAAGGATAATAAGAAGGATAATGTGAGATATGATAAGATGAAGCAGCATGAGGGAATGAAAGGTGGGTATAGTAAAATAACATTGAATAGGATAAACAGGACAAGAGGAAGTTATGTCCGGGTCTGTAATTCCAGAAGAGTTGTATGAGTTTGCGACTCTGGTCATTAATTAGTGAGATAGGCATAACGAGTTAGCTTTTTTTAGTTATAGGGACAATTCATAAAATGTATGTAGCCATTCATCTAGGGTAGAGAATCTGCATGTCCATTTGTTCTGTTTGAACTGGGCAAAAACAAAATGTTCTTTAGACTATTTTCTTTTGTGAACAATTGTTGTTTTAATATGAGCAGCAGTAAAATACTTGGTTATCTTCAGTGGCGGCTGGTGCTTCATTTTTGGAGCACTGGTTGGTCCATCCATCAGTCTAAAACTCCCCACCAAATCCTCCCCCCACCCAGTTAAGTCGGAAAAACGTAAACCCTGCACTTACTCCATCTAGGTCGCAGGCCTGCGTCTCCTGCTCGGCGTCTCCTCCTCGGTGGCTTCCCCCACGTCTCCTCCTCCTTGGCGGCCAATATGATTCCTTCTCCTCTCAGTCAATCGGGTCTCAGGACTTGCTTCCTGATTGGCCAGAAGGAGAATCAGGAAACAATAGCTCATATTAATTCACTCTTTTGACACAACTGGGTGGGCTCAGGGCACAGTGCACTGCGCCCCGAGCCCACCCTTTTTTGAAGCCAATTAGAGCTTCAGGCTGTAATCACATTCTTCGAAAAAATAAACTCTATTGAAATCCATGCGTCCGGCACCCTGCATGTAGATTAGGGGCCGGGCGCATGGATTGGGGGGGGGGGGGCCGTGCCCTGTATGGACGGGCCGCCACTGGTTATATTTACCATAGGTTATATTTATTTGCAAATTTCCTAGAATTCTTGCAAAGTATGCCCTATGCTCTCCGGCTCCATTTCGTGGGTAAAATGCTATATTTCACTATTGTCTATAATAAAACAACATTTGTTCACAAGAGAAAATAGCCTAAAGAACATTTGTCTTTGCCCGGTTTGCACAGATCAAATTTATATGCAAATTTTCTGGATGAATGACTATGCTAATTTATTTTACATTTTTTTAGAAACAGACCCCTTTGGGTAACCGACTGATTTTACTTTTTTTTTTAACTTGTTTTTAACACTGATAGCTACTGTAGCTACTGAAAACTTACTGTATAGCATTGAGCTTCCCGCCCTAAAAAAAGACTGATACGTCTTATTTGTTAAGCCTTTTGAATGAGGGGATTTGTTTTTGGATTGTGCTATTCTTTTTATTCTTTTATACACTGCCTGTCTAGTAAAATATCGCAGTGGCTCTGAATATTTGGAATTTTCTTCTTTTCACAGATGGGGTTCCAGTAAACATCTCAGCACAAGGATGCAGTAGTGCAAATGCTTGCAAGTATGACTACAGTCAATCTGCCACTACAAGAATAGTTAATATGGTAGAGAACGTATGCTATATCCCAGATACTCTGCCTCAGAAAAAGAAGGCAGAACACTGATCTGTCATCGGTCAGAAATTCAAATCCAGCTCACATTGAAATTAGCAATGAGGATGATGATGATTTGTATTGATTATTGAAGCTATAGTCATTTGTTGCACTTAAATGTATCGGTGGCATATGAATAGAATCTGTACATCATGTTGAACAATTACTGCTTCTTTTCAATAAAACAAAGTAAACTTATTGTAGGATTGTTAACCAAGTTTTGTGCTTCATTCGTGTCCCAACCTGCGTTCAAGAAGACAACATAATTTATGTCTATTTCTGTGAAGTCTCACCTACCACTTGTTCATAGCTATCTTAGTTCTACTACATCTATTCATCATCTATCATACCTCTATGTCTCCTGATACATATTTTATCCAACCTGCCCATACTTTCCCAAACGTCTTAGGGCAACCTCTAGCAGCGTAGGTAAGCATTGGCAATGCTTTGTTAACAAGTGTCACCCAGTTTTGAAGAGATGGAGTCAGGTTCCTCTATCCAGGGCCAGTGACTTCTTAGCATAGAAAAAGACTATTCTCAAAAGGGTTTTCTGTGAGTTTGATATCTCTTCCTCCTCCAGGTCTCCCAAAAGACATCTGGCTGGGGAATAGATGTTTTAAAGGTTCAGGGTATCGTCCAGATATTTTAGGACTGCTTTCCAAAATATCTCCACCTGGGGGCACTGCCATACCATATGGAAGAAAACTCCCACTGCTACCCTGTAGCGAGGGCATTCTGGTGATTCCTGCCTACCCATTTTTATTCAAGCACTTGGGGGTATAGTATATTCTATGTAAGCAGTTGAACTGTAGTAATTTGTCTCTGTCTGAGATCATTGAGGGCACCAGTGTATCCAGGACCTCAGACCAGGACTCCTCCGTGAGGGTCGGTATATAAACCTTCCACTGTGCAGCCACCCTCTCCACTCTGGAGGGAGGAGGATGTCAGCAGGGTAAAATAACATTTTGAAATTAGTTTTGAGTGATCCTCCTCAGCTACTCATTTCTACATACTTGAAGGGGAGAGCGCCACCTCCCCCCTACCAAACTGCAATGTTGCTGCATGACACAGCTGGAGGTATTGAAAAAAGAACACATTTGCAATCTAATATTCTGTTTTCGGGTCTGCGAAAGATCTAAAGGTCCCATCCCTAAACAACTGATGGACGCATGCTCCATCTGGGATCTTGGATATCTTGCTGAGCCAAGGGTTGTGCCACAGAGGGGTGTTTTGGGAGGTGGTTAGGCTTGTGCCTCCCACTCTAGCATTACACATATGAAATATTTTATAGGAAAGTTTCAATATGCCCCTTCCCTGTTCTGGATATGGACCAATCAATGTCTCGTATGAGTGGGCCTGGGCTGCCTGGGTGGTCACTGAGGCAATGTTCAGTTCTGGAAAGCTCTGCCAGTGTACATTAGGGATGAGCCCCCAAAGCACCTTGCCCCCATGTTGATGGGGACAAGGGCCTCATCCCCACAACACTTGACCGGTAGTTTCGGGGGTCTGCGGGCGGGGGGGCTTATTGGAATCTGGAAGCCCCCTTTAACAAGGGGACCCCCAGATCCTGCCCCCCCTGTGTGAATTGGTAATTCAACCCCTACCATTTCACCAAAAAGTGTCAAAGTGGTAAAAAAGGCAAGAGATAGCTTGGGCCCATGGCTTCACTGTGGTGTGGTGTCAGAGGGGACGGGGCCACCTGGTGATGTAAATGGGTGGCCCTTTCCCCCTCTGACGCCATGTAGAAGCCACGTGACAACAGAGGGGGCAGGGTCACCCAGTTACATCTCACTGGGTGGCCCCGCCCTCAGTTATATAAGAACTGTCACAGCGACGGTCCATTGGGCGGCGTGAACTTACATCATGGGGCATTTTTATTTTTTTATTTTGTACAATGTACCCTGTTACCAATTCACATAGGGGGAGGACGGGATCTGGTGGTTTTTGAAGGGGGCTTCCAGATTCCGATAAGCGCCCCACCCGTAGACCCCCACAACCACTGGGCAAGGGTTGTGGGGTTGTGGATATGAGGCCCTTGTCCCCATCAACCTTTTTTTTGCACTATAAACAAAAAAACTGACAATTTAGAAAAAAATATATATATTTTTTTTACTTTCTGCTATAAAGCATATTCAATAAAAAAAAAATTAAAATATCTACTTTCATCATAAATTTAGGTCAATATGTATTCTGCTACATATTTGGGGCAAAAAAATATTGATTGCCATTGGTTTGCGCAAAAGTGATAGCGTCTACAAATTATGGGATAGATTTAAGGACTTTTTTTTTTTTAAATATCTTTTACTAGTAATGGCAGCGATCAGCAATTTTAGTGGGACTGTGGCATAGCGAAGGACAAATCTGACACTAAGTGACACTTTTTGGGGACCAGTGACATCAATACAGTGATCAGTGTTAAAAAAATGCACTGACACTGTATAAATGACACTGGCAGGGAAGGGGTTAAAAACAGGGACACTCAAAGGGTTAAATGTGTTTCCTGTGAGTGCTTTCTAACTGTAGGGGGAATGCTTTGACTAAAAGAAAACAGGGATCCGTGTTTCTGCTAAGAGCTCCATTTTTTATTGCACATAAATGTCAAATTGTGTAACGTTGTATATGCCAAATAATTGCTCAATGCATATGCAGACATCTTGGAGAATACATAGCATACATATAAACAGGATGTTAAACATGATTGCCATAACACGGGGACAATTGTACATGTTTCATAAGTATGATAAAAATAGACCTAGTAATATACGGTTAAATTCAGACAATGTTGTTGGAAATGTGAGGGGTTACATCCTCAAAATCTCAACGTGTTTCGTCGGTAAGCCGACTCATCAGGAGCGAATGCTGAATATCTGTAAGTAATGGCAGATGTTCTTAATCAAAAAAAGCCCATGATATGGAAAGTATTATATTTAAAGAGGTTTATATAGAAAAAAGAGATGGTCAAGTCCACAAACTTATATCCCATTGGAATGCTGAACTCAAAAGATCCTGGTATGCAGGAGTCACCACATCAAGCCTCCCCAGGAGCTGAGGTGTAAACGTCCGCCCATAACAACAGGCCCAAACTGAAAAGTCCCCAACCAGCGAACAAATGTAGTATATTGAGTATTGTGCCAGTGATGGCAAGTAAATCTGTAACATAAATCAAAAGAATTGTATACAGTAAACCCCGCAGCACTGTCAAGTGCAGAGAACATTGGAATGCGTAGAGCCGAAAGGGTGAAAGAGAGTGATGTAAAGGTGCGAGATAAGGAGTGGGTAAGAATACACCTACTGGATAGTGTGCAAATCAGAGATAAAGGTTAAATGAAAGGTGGACCAGTAAAAATTGTGAAAAAGTATAAACAAACCAGAAAAAATTTGGAGAATCCCGAAGGAACATACACCTGTTAGGTGAGGTTCATGGGTAATCAGTATAGGTGTAAAGTGGAAGGAGTGAAATAGTAGAGTATGAACAGACCGTGAAATATAGAGTTACCCTTTAGTAGCAGGTACAGAGTATTGATGCGCAGTGAAGCAGGCAGTGCAAACCGGTCATCTGGTCAGCTGTGAGTGGGGACGCCCAGGTGGGCCGGTCAAATAGGGTGTAACACACCAACGTCATGCAAGTGTGATGACAGGTGGGAAGCGTTTGCCCATCAATGGAGCCAAACCTATTCCCGCCAGTACATCAGCCAGAAGGAAAAATACAGAGATAACCAAGCGGAGCCCAAAGAGGATGCGTGGCGTCGATATGCACGAGGTTATCCGTCCCCATGACACTTTTCAATGTTGAAGGGTGGCGGGGGCGGCGACTATTGCGAATCACAGCCCCCAGGGGACTGAAAGACAAAGGAAACCAAAGCAAAGCAGGCACGATGAACAACATCCACTAGGGATGGAAGAACTGTGTAACAAAAACAAAAAGTAGAATGTCAAATTGCGTAACGTTGAATATGACAAATAAATGGTCAATGCATATGCAGACATCTTGGAAAATACATAGCATACATATAAACAGGATGTAAAACATGATTACCATAACAGGGGAACAATTGCACATGTTTCATAAGTATGATAAAAATAGACCTAGTAATATACAGTTAAATTCATAAAATGTTGATGGAAATGTGAGGGGTTTCCCATGAACCTCACCTAACAGGCGTATGTTCCTTCTATCAACATTTTATGAATTTAGGTGTGCATTACTAGGTCAATATTTATTTTATTTTTACAATACAATTGTTCCCTGTTATGGTAATAATGTTTTACATCCTGTTTATATGTCTGCTATGTATTCTCCAAGATATCTGCATATGCATTGAGCAATTATTTGTCATATACAATGTTATGCAATTTGACATTCATCTGCAATTAAAAATTCTTTACTTTTACACTGTGTTAGAGCCTGCCTCATCTAAAGTCCCATACTCTTTTATTATTTTTTTCATTTTGTGCTTTTCAGTTCGTTTCCGAACCACCGTTTGTCAACCAGCCATGTTGCGGAATCGGAGGAGAAAACGTGTTATTTATTATTGGCCTAGGAGTTATTGCTTTGACATTTTTTTTTTGGTTGAATAATGATTTGATTTGTTATATTTTCTATATGTTTGGATGCATAGAATGCACTTTTTGGTCAAGTTCTATTGGCAGATAGCATGTCTATTTTTATGTGTTTTCTTTTTTTAATGCACAATAAAAACAATTGTGGAGAATAATACTTGGCGATGTGTTTTATTTCAAATGACAGTTTGGTAGTAGGCAGTTACATTTTAAAAAATACTAAATTTGTAAAATTAACAATGGACACCAACATAGTTGTATCTTTGATCTTAAAAACTTTGGATAATGGTGTTGTGGTAACTTGCCCCCCCCCCAAAAAAAAGCATAATAATATATTCTTGATATCACTATCACCAGTGAAGCATCTTCATTATTATCCCATTAAAGAAGAAGAGAATTGTGCGCTGCATTTCCAGATTTCATAATTTGCCACGTCACGAATGTTAATTCTCCATTATGAATGCTAGTTTACAAGACCGACTGCTTCTGGCTTGTCCTGGCTTCCGAGCATGCGTGTTTGTACTTTGGACTTTGTGTATATACACTTGTAAAATCTGACAACACACGTTTGTTTGTGGAAAATGTGAAAATCTGCCATCCAACATTTGTCCGTGGAAAATCCGACAACCATTATCTGATGGAGCATACATACTGTCAGATTTGGCGCAACCAGCCTATCATCACACAATTCCCGTTGGAAAATCCAATCGTGTGTACGAGGCTTAAGAGTTTATATACTTGTGACCATGTAGTGTAGGTAGGGTGGTTAGGTGTTTAAACCTTTTGGTACCTAGTATAGCAAATTTGGTGGGAAGTTATTGCATCACCCCAATGTTACATAGCAAATATGTGATCTATTTCAGAAGCACATTTATTTTTATGCCTATTGATCAGCTAAGCAGTCAATTTTAGGATTATTCAAGCAAAGCTTTATATCTATTACTCATAACTAATGCACTGCCGTACTAATTTTCATGCAAATTTGATTTGGATGTCTTGATCTGTGGCAATTCAGGATTATGGAAGCTTTATAGATGGAGGAGAAGCTGTAGGTAAATAGCACTTGCTTTCTAGTTGCTTCGTTATTTTCAGACCAATCAGCTCACTGTAGCCGTATTCGCAAAACAACTTAGAACTGCAACCTTGTGCCGAGAAGTTAACCTCGCCCCCACCTGTGAAAAGAAAAATGTCCACATATACAGGATTAAATACAAATACAAAACACTCTACTGCTTCAGTGATCACTCTGTTGTTGGACCTCACTTCACTACGTTAACCATTAATCTCATATATACAGGGCTAATGTATGAGATATCACATATATATAAAAATGCTAAATTTAACTAAAATCAAAGCACATGCAGAGAAAATCAATGTAAGACATAATCAACATATTTCTCTTGCAAGAAATCCGTCAACAAAAGTGTACCTTCTTGCCGAATGTAAAGGGAATTATTCCTGCGCCTAATCAGGAAGAAGTCTGATTGTTGTACCGCTGCACACACTGGGATGGGGTACTAGAACCCCAATAAAAGAAAAAAGGGGGCAGAGAAGTAGTGATGCGCAGTACTATAATGGAAAATCTAGTCGGAACAGGTTAATAGGTACACTAGGCTCTCAAATAATTAGGTAATAAATATAGTATCGTTCGTCCTAAAAGGTGCTATATAAGAACATACAAGCCAATATGTGTTTGCAGAATAGTGAGGACTCAGGAGCCCTCACAGCTATATCGTAATAGTATTTTGAGTAAAAATCATGTGAATGTTCAAAAAATTTCAATAGTTTAAAACATAATTCCCAATGCGATTTTATAAGGTTAGCGAAGTTGCATAAAGTGGCAGTGCTGGATATAAAGAAGGTCCGTGCAGGTAACTACTACATCATATAGTGATTTTAATAATATATATGAAACAGTCGACAAGATATATGGTGATTCCCAATGTGATTTGTTCAAACTGACAAAGTCGCATAAAAGTGCCAGTGCCAAACAGAAAATAGGTCTGTGAAAATATCTATTGCATCCAAATATGAAAATATAATGTACAAAAAACAGTCACTAAAATAAAACAATGGTGCAAATAATGGTTGACTTGTGACTGAAGAAATCGCATAAAGTGACAAATGCAAAAAAAGGGGGGGGGGGGGAATGAATATGTGCAAGTGTCCTATGTGGTAAAGAGTAGTATCAGTTAAATACTATCATCAAACACAACAGAATATTAAATCCAAAGCAGAAAAAAATATAGAAAAAAATTAATCTTGGTGTTGGGGGAAAGGAAAGAACCTTCTAAAAAATAAATATAATCCGAACATGAGAAGGGGGTGTGCACAATGTTTTCAAACTTAATAAATACAGAAAATTGAGCAATAATCTTTGTTAAAAATGTCCATTCAACTTGTGCGACACCCGATAGCGATTATCTCGAAAGTCGCATGTAACGAAGTAATCGCATACAGTGCTGGTGCTTTAAATATCTGTGCACTACAAAGTAACAGCTTAAGCGGTGGTGGTAATAGTGATGGTGAATGTATCCCACGTGGTCCTGTGTGATCGAAATATGGGTGTCCCCTTACCTTACGGCTGTAAGGTAACAGCGTATGATATATATGTCCTCAGGGTTCCTGGTGATCGTTATCCCTCGAGGTACTGTTCCTATGTCCCCGGGTCGTGGCGTCTCCTGCCGTCTCCTGCCTATTCTGCCGTACTGGACTCTATATTTTTCATCACATATATATATATATATTATATGATAGGTGGATGCACATTGTCACTTTATAAATTTGTTGTGATACATATAAGAGGTATATCACTCATGTTTATATATTTGTGATTTTTATTTAAAAAAAAATTGGACTTGAATTAATTTAAAATTTTTGATGATTACATTACAATTTTTTGCACAATTTAGTATTCATATATAATATGGTGTTTTGCACATTGTTGCATTTTTGCACTTTACTTGCTATTTATTTAGTAGACTAATATCATTCATTTCATTTTAATCTTTCACAATCCATACAGTATTGATTTTCACATGTACTGTAGATTGGACTTCATGGACTTTTGCTTTTTCCAACCTCACCTACTATGTAACTATATGATGCACTTTAGCTATTAGGGTTTTGATGGTACACTGTTTTTTTTTTTTAATTTATAGTATCTACACATTAAGTCATATATTTATAAGATTACATCTATGTTGTAGAATACTGTGAACCTACACTAAACTTGACTCTCATCTAACCCTTATTGACCTACACCAATATTGATAAAGCTGTGGTTCGGTCAGTTTAGTTGTCACATATATATATTTGGCGCTGTTCTAATCTTTTGTAATATCCAATAGGATCCCCCGGCACTTTGGCCAATCGGAAAACAGATCTCACAGACCTGCCTCCTTATTGGTGGGGAGGAACTTTAGTGTGCTAATAGTGAAAATGTATTTGCTATGGTCACACAATTGGGTGGGCAATGCTCTGTGCTTTGAGCTCACAGTTTTTGAAGCCTATTAGAACCTCCACCGCATTGGAATCCATGGCCCAGTGCCACTGATATGTAGATCAGGGGGGCCGGACGCATGTATAGAGGAGGTGGCGCCTGTACGCCCTCTATGGACTTGCCGTCACTATTACAGCCCCTATTTGCAGTGAACACTGGGTACTAAACATTAAAAAAGGATGTATCTGTTTCTTGCTTATACTACCATTGCAATAAAGGTTATGTAAACAGAGAGCTTCTCTTATTTGCACTCTCTTGGTCTGTTAAATTGACCATTAAAAGTGTTTTGTTATATCTGTTTGATAAGAGCAAAAAATGTGCATTCGATAACCCATGAACACTGGGTTCAGTCTTAACCCATTGGAAACTGTTACATGATAGCAGACTTCTGGATCAACTTCATCCAGGGAATTATCACACAAACCTGTCCATAACAAATGGGAAGGGATGCTATTGACATCATTGACTGAATATGGCCACTTGGTAATCAGGAATACACAGTACATATTGTTAGCATGTAACTGAGTGGTCTGGCCTGTTTTGTGGGAATGTTGATGCAACAGCATATGTACATACACTCACTGGCCACTCTATTAGGTACACCTTGCTAGTACCGAGTTGGACACCCTTTTGCCTTCAGAACTTCCTCAATTCCTTATAGCGTAAATTCAACAGAGATGTTGGTCCATATTGACATGACAACATCACACAGTTGCTGCAGATTTGTTGGCTGCACATCTATGATGCAAATCTCTCACATCCTATCACAAAGGTGCTCTATTGGATTGAGATCTGGTAAGTGTGAAGGCCATTGGAGTACAGTGACCTCATTGCCATGTTTAAGAAACCAGTGGTGAGATGATTGGAGCTTTGTGACATGGTGCATTGTCCTGCTGGAAGGAGCCATCAGAAGGTGAGTACACTGTAGTCATAAAGCGATGGACATGCTCGGCAACAATACTCAGCTAGGCCATAGCGTTTAAACAATGCTCAATTGGTACTAAGGGGCCCAAAGTATGCCAAGAACATATCCCCCTAACCATTACACCACCACCACCAGCCTGAACCATTGATACAAGGAAGGATGGATCCATGCTTTCATGTTGTTTACTCCAAATTATGACCCTACCATCTGAAAGTTGTAACTGAAATTGAGACTCATCAGACCAGGCAACGTTTTTCCAATCTTCTATGGTCCAATTTTGATGAGCCTGTACGAATTGTAGCCTCAGTTTCCTGTTCTTAGCTGACAGGAGTGGCACCTGGTGTGGTCTTCTGCTGCTGTAACCGCTGTATCTTCTTCAAGGTTTGATGTATTGTGCATTCAGAGATTGCTCATTCTCCTCAGACATCAACAAAGCATTTTCCTCCACACAACTGCTGCTCAATGGATATTGTCTTTTTCTCAGACCTGTAAACCCGAGAGATGGTTGTGTGTGAAAATCCCAGTAGAGCAGCAGTTTTTGAAATACTCAGACCAGCCCATCTGGCATCAACAACCATGCTACGTTCAAAGTCACTTAAACCCCCTTTCTTCAGCATTATGATGCTCGGTTTGAACTTCATTAATTCGTTTTCACCATTTCCAGATGACTAAATGCATTGAGTTGCTGCCATACGATTGGCTGATTTGCAATTTGTGTTACCAAGCAATTGAGCAGGTTTACCCAATAAAGTGGCTAGTGAGTGTATTCTTTTGTAAATTAGAATCAATCTATATAGTGTCTATAGAAATAAAAAAGAATGGTACAATCAACATACAAGTCATCTTATATAATAAGAAATAAAAAGCAAACTAGATCTTCAAAGAAAGACAATTATTCAAGCATACAGCTTGGCTTACCAGTAAGGGAGAAGGGGAGCAAGAATGCGCTCTCCCCACGTGAACCATATCAGGCTACATGCATTTAACATTGGGCCAATATCTTACAAGGGGGTGGGCCAAGCTCCCTCCTTGCAAAGGCACCTAAACCCAATACGGGAATTATTAAATATGGCCCATTATCAGGCCTTAGATGTGATGGCTGTAGTAGTTTTCTTTTTTAAATGACCTGCCAGTAATACATTTGCTGTCCTGGTGTGACAACACCTACTCATCATATTATATCAGTGGAGAAGAAGTGTTGTCCACCAAGTACAGGAAGTGTGTTAGGACTACAGAACTTCCCTCCTCATCACCATTACATAAGGAGGAGATGTATTTTAGTTCAAAGGGATAACTATTGTAGAATCCTCACTGTTGCTAGAGTAAGTAAACTTAGTTTGGCTCCCCTGTAGGCAGAGGAGCATGAGTTCATTTTGTTTAGGAGACTGGGCAGTGTTTCAAAGGCTGAGGCTCTGTTACCTCCCCCGGTCTTCTGGAACTCTCTGGATATTTCCAGAACATGGTGGGTGGAAGGCCAGAGGCTGCAGCCTAAATATTTATGGAGTTTCCACCAATGTTTGGGGAGACAGAGCCCAGAAGGTGGGGAGACAATCCATAAATTCTAAAAAGCCTGGCAGTCTAGGGGCAGTGTCCAGGGTTCAGACGACTCGAGGTGACCCCTGTGTTTGGGGCTCTGCCCCCAGGGCAAATGAAAGATGAGCAAGAGCAGATGAGGAGAGAGAGAAGAAAAAGCCTCGGAATACCACCCAGTTTTAGTCACAGCTAGGCTTAGCTGTAGACCCCAGGCAAAGCCAGTACAGCCTGTTCAGGAGAAAAGCCGGGACAGCAGCTATGCTGGATCCTGGGGAGCCTTCAAAAAGAGGACTGAGTGAGTACAAGCCAGCCATGCACCATAAGAAAAGAGAGGACAGTGAAGTGCAATACCTCACAAGTCTGGGACAAGGGGGAGGCTTAAGTGTGGAGCAAATCAGACAGGAGCCCCCATCATACCCCTATCTAGGGCATAGAGTAGCCAGGTACTGTGCAATACAACCAGGCACGGTCTCTTCCATGTACCCTTGTTTTTGGAACTATGTTGCTTTGTTATTGCTGCACTATAACTCTTATGCCCTGTACACATGGTCGGACTTTCCGATGGAAAATGTGCAATCGGATCTTGGTGGAAAATCCGATTGCTTGTGGGCTCCATCTGACTTTTTCCATTGGAATTTCCGACACACACAAAGTTTGAGAGCAGGATCTAAAATTTCCGACAACAAAATCCGACCGTTTAAATTCCGATCGTGTGTAGAAAATTCAGACGGACAAAGTGCCACACATGCTCAGAATAAATTATGAGACAAAAGCTATTGGCTACTGGCCCGTTTATAGTCCCGTCGTACGTGTTCTACGTCACCGCGTTCTGAACAATCGGATTTTCCGACAACTTTGTGCGACCGTGTGTATGCAAGACAAGTTTGGGCCAAAATCCATCTGAAAAAATCCAACGGATTTTGTAGTCAGAATGTCCGACTGTGTGTACAGGGCATTACTGTTGACGCTCAGTTCTACAGATTGGATTAAAGTAGCCAGAGACATTAGCAGGTCCTCATTTACTGTTTGGAGTTTGCAGTTCTTCATGTTCTGAGTACCTTAAACTCTACCCAAGTTCATCATTCTCAAAATATACAACCTAAACCAAAATCCGTAGACTGTTCTCTTGAGCCATTTGGAGAGCGTGGAAAATTCCTGTTTGGGTGCAGCGCTACATTAACAACAATTTAATTGATAAAAGTACAGTAAAGACAGAGAGCACAGAATGCTACGAGCCCTCAGAAATTATGGATGGGTCTACCAATATTTTTTGCACTTATTTACCAAATAGAACAAAAGTAACATATATAACAGATCAGAAGGGAGCAAATACGTTCATTGTTATGCAATAACATTTAACAAATAATAAAGTTAAAAAATAAAGAAATAAATAACCTTACAAGGTAGGAGATAAAAATAGAGCTGTGGTTTCTCAACTAATATGTAGCAATATGTGACAAATATCAAACCATAATGCTAATAATATAAAAAAACTGTTATGCCGCGTACACAGGACTAGACTTTTTGACAGCAAAGGTCCGATGGAACGAGTCCGTCGGACAATTCGATCATGTGGGCTCCATCGGACCTTTGCTTGCCAAAAATTCGGTAGACTTTAGAAATAGAACATGTTTCAAATTTTTCCACCGGAACTCCGCCGGACCGAGAAATCTGTTTGTGTGTATGCTAGTCCAGCGGACAAAAAACGACGCTAGGGCAGCTATTGGCTACTGGCTATGAATTTCCTTATTCTAGTCCGGTCGTACGTCATCACGTTCGAATCCGTCGGACTTTGGTATGATTGTGTGTGGCCAAGTCCGTTCATTCGAAAAAGTCAGTCAGAACTCCGCCGAAAGTCCGGAAAGACTCTCGGACCTAGTCCCTCAAAAAGTCTGGTCGTGTGTACGCGGCATTATACGAAATACCATACGTAGTATTGATAAACCACTTAATGCCCATATCATATAAGGAAGTAATGTCAAATCATATCATCAATCATATGAACTGGCATAAGCTAGAAAACATTCTTATCAGGCAGCATTTAATGGCATCACATGCTTTGAGATAGAAAAACAGTAGGTGTTAAAAATAGAGCTGCGCTCCCTCAAGTAATATGATTTTTTTTTCAGTATAGCCTAATATATTAATAAATAATATATAATATGAACGTACCATCATCCAAATTGATATATGAAAGATTGCAAAGGTGGAAATGTTGGGGCAGTTGCTAATGCTGACCAATACACATGAGCAGCAGTGACTCTCCAGGCTGGGCTGATGTGATGGGCGATTGGCTTTGCAGATTTGTTGCCACTTAGGGACTTATTGACTGGTTAGTCATCTGTGCCCTTATAATTACAGTGGCTCCTGCATTGTTTGGAGCTACCTTTGACTGTGCTCCCATCTAACTTTATCCTGCACCGCCCTACAGTACATCTAGCCCATGCAATCATTCTACTATGGCCAGTTTAACAGCCTTAGGTTGTCATTTACAATCCCCCTTGTCCTCCGCAGGGGAAATTATCAGGGTCTGTCGCCAGTTGGTTTCATCCAAGCAGACAACTCCTCCTGAAAAAGCGGTTTATGCCACGAAACCAGTAGAGGAAACAACTTATACTCCACTCCAACAGAAACTTTACGAGGGGACCCGTTAGTAGCTAGTTATCTGTGGTGTATTTTTTAATACTTTTGTATGCTTTATATGTGTTAACATTTGATTTTTCATCACAATTAATTTGTCATTGTATCAGTACTGAGAGTCTATTAATCTCTCAACTAATATTTAGCAATGAGTGACAAATATCAAACCATAATGCTAATAATGTAAAAAACAATTACAGGAAATACCATAAGTAGTATTGATACTGAAATACAGAAAGGTTTCTTCGCAGTAAGAGCTGTGAAAATGTGGACTAGACTCCCTCCAGAGGTGGTTCTGGCCAGCTCAGTCAATTGCTTTAGAAAAGGCCCGGATTCTTTCCTAAATGTACATAATATAACTGGGTACTGACATTTATAGGTAAAGTTGATCCAGGGAAAATCCGATTGCCTCTCAGGGGATCAGGAAGGATTTTTTTCCCCTGTTGTAGCAAATTGGATCATGCTTTGCTGGGTTTTTTTTGCCTTCGTCTGGATCAACTGTGGGTGAAGGTTTGTGTATAGGCAGTCCCCGAGTTACGAACAGGTTAGGGACTGCCTGTTTGTTCTGAAGCCGGATTTGTTCGTAATCTGGACGCGCATGTGCAGAACGGCGTTTCCGATGTTTTCCGCTGTTTTCCAATGTTTTCCGCTGTTTTCCGACATCGTTTTCTGATGTTTTCCGTTGTTTTCCTCTGTTTTCCGAAGTGCCCGGTGGCGCCGCCTGCTGTCCGTAAGTAGGAGTTGTCCGCAAGTTGGATGATCGTAACTCGAGGACTCCCTGTATATGGGATTGTATTCTTTTTTTTTTTGATTGAACTTGATGGACTTGTGTTTTTTTTTCAACTAACTATGTAACTATGTAACGAATGTTTGACTCAATACTTATTGGTATATGAGTCCACACTCTCTGGTAAGCGTGCCAATCCTATCATAAGGTGGTGGATCTCACAATGATAGGCGAAGTCAAAACCCATTTTGTGCCCTCAAATGGGTATTTTTTCTTCTACTTCAGTGATTTCATTTTCACAGTGGACTATTTTTATATGATTCACAATTGTTTAATTAAAATTTTTTGATCACTGCATGTTTTTTCATTCATTACTTATTGTTATTGATGGACATTATTATGTGATTTTGTTGCATTGCTACATCAGTCTTATTGACAGTTCTTTTATCCATTCACTTTATATTATTACATTGTACTGAGCGTTGCACTATTTATTTATTTGTTATATGTTTGCACTATACTGTATGTGTAGTGAGTGTTAGCTGCTAATTTTTTAGTCTCTGAACACTGTTCTTATACATTTTTACAACACCCGGGGGGGGTTAAAATGCCTTGGTTGCAGATGATTGGCCCAGTCAAGGTGACAGCTTCCCGGTGGGCTTCATCAGGGGGGAAGGATACGATCATCTATTTTGCCTATGTGCTGTGAAAGCTCATCTGGTTGGATTTGCCACCTGCTCACCATCCATGGAGGAAAAGGCTCTGGCTGGGTATTAGCCACTAGAGATTCAGCTAGTATAAGCAGGTAAGTGCGCCATTCATGTGGTGGTGGATAGACAATTCATTTTTTGAGGGTGTGATTTGCTATCATTACGAGGAGGATTCCCATTCAATGACTGCACCTTTGCTTGCACAGGTGATGTGATGCCATTGCATGTTACCTTATAAGAATTGTTTTTAGCTTATGCCGGTTCTTGTGGACTATTAAGATCGTCATATGATTTGACATTACTGGCCTATATGATATTACCCATATCATATAGGCCAGTAATGTCAAATCATATGATGATCTTAATAGTCCACAAGAAAAAATTCTTATCAGGTAGCATGTAATGGCATCACATCACCTGTGCAAGCAAAGGGGCAAATAGCCATTAAATTAAGTGGTTTATCAGTACTACTTATGGTTAGGGATGAGCCAAACACCCCCCCGGTTCGGTTCGCACCCGAACCTTCGAACGGACCAAAAATTCGTACGAACTTTAGAACCCTATTAAAGTCTATGGGACTCGAACTTTCAAAATCAAAAGTGCTAATTTTAAAGGCTAATATGCAAGATATGCAACAGACAACAGCAGCGATAAGGGGTATCTTCAGGTGTATACTGCGCTGGAGGTACACAACACCCACTGTAAATACTGCAGATGCCTGTATTAGAGAACACCAGCAATAAAGGGTAGATACAGGTGTATACTGTGCTGTGCTGGAGGCACACAACACCCACTAACTCCTGCAGATGCCTGTATTAGAGAACATCAGCAATAAAGGGTAGATACAGGTGTATACTGTGCTGGAGGCACACAACACCCACTTTAATTCCTGCAGATGCCTGAGAAAATAACGCACTGTCCCTGCCTATCTTGCTCTTTCCCTACATGCCGGAACACACTACACAAGGCTGCCGCGCTGGCGGCCTTATATAGTGTGGGGCATGTACTAAACCCCCTGAGCTATAATTGGCCACAGGCATCCTGCCTGTGGCCAATTATGGCTCTCCTCGCTTCCGGCGCTGTGATTGGCCAAGCATGCGGGGTCAGAGTGAATGCTTGGCCAATCATGAGCCAGCAATGCACTGCAATGGCGTAGTGCATTGTGGGCCATTCGTACCACGCAAATTTGGTGCGAACGGTCCACAAAGTTCTGAATTCGCCGAACGGTCAATGTTCGAGTCGAACACCGAGCTCATCCCTACTTCCTATAACTGTTTTTTATATATTATTAGCATTATGGTTTGATATTTGTCACTCATTACTACATATTAGTTGAGAGAGCGCAGCTCTATTTTTACCACCTACTGTTTTTCTGTAAATATCTCACAGCAGAGTTGCTGCTTTTTCTAGGCATTATTAGTTTACAGCACAGTTATATTTTCTTTATATAAACTTACAAGGAAGCTTCATAGCTCCTCTGAACCGTATACACTTATCATCTTCTCCTAAACAAATTGTCGAACCTATTGCAGTACAGCCTTCTGTGGTATTAAACGCATAGCAAAATGGACATAAAATGCCTTTGGCTTGAGTAGGAATGTCTGGTACTAAAAAAAAAGAGGAATAAAATATCTTTATAAACAGATATGATGAACAAGGTATCTAAAAATAATTAACAAAGTAATAGAACCTTATACAGTATGTGGATTTGCAGGTTATGAGAATAAAGTAATCTGATCCGATAACAGCAGAATTATCTATTTATTTATTTTGCTGTTTGCTGTCAGTAATTGCATTTTACCTTAAAGCGGGGTTCCATCCTAAAGTGGAACTTCTGCTCATCGGAACACTCCCCCCCTCTGGTGTCACAATTGGCACCTTTCAGGGCGGAGGGTGGTGCAGATACCTGCCTAAGACAGGTATTGCCACCCACTTCCGGGCATAGACTCCCACGGGAGTCTATGCCGTTTCCTGTCCCGCCGCGACACACACGGGTCCCAGAGACAGCGTGGACAATTCCTATTGCTCTGCGCGACTCACGCATGCGCAGTAGGGAACCAGGAAGTGAAGTCGCAACGCTTCACTTTCTGATTCCCTCACCTAGAATGGCGGCGGCAGCTGCCGAGAGCCGAGCTATCGATCGGCCTTGGCTGCCGACATCGCTGGACCCTGAGACAGGTGAGTGTCCGTTTATTAAAAGTCAGCAGCTGTAGTATTTATAGCTGCTGGCTTTGAATAATTTTTTTTCAGTGTTTTTCATCCCTCTTTAAAGACTCGTACACACGATCGGATTGTTGGCCAACAAAACCGTGGAATTTTGTCCAAAGGGCGTTGGCCCAAACTTGTCTTGCATACACACGGCCAAACAATTGTTGGCCAACAATTCCGAACGTAGTGACATGTTGTTTTTCAGCTCTTTAGCGCTACCCTCTGGGGCTCATTCTGCTAATTTTGTGTTAGTGAGTGTTGATTCGCATTTTCATTTCACACTTTTCAGTTAGTTTCTGAACGGCCGTTCATCAGCCAGACATGTTGCGGAATCGGAGGAAATAATGTATTATTTATTATTGGCCTTGGAGTTATTGCTTTGACATATTTCTTTTTTTGGTTCAATAATGATTTATTTTGTATATTTTCTATATTTTTGGATGCATAGAATGCACTTTTTGGTTAAGTTCTATTGGCAGATAGCATGTTTTATTTTATTTGTTTTCTTTTTTTAATGCACAATAAAAAAATTGTGGAAAATAATACTTGGCTATGTGTTTTACTTCAAATGACAGTTTGGGAGTAGGCAGTTATATAAAAAAAAATACAATGTAAAATTAACAAGGGACACCAACATAGTTGTATCTTTGAGCTTAAAAACTACGGGATAATGATGTTGTGGTAACTTGCCCAAATAAATAAAAAAAAAGGATAATATTATTCTTGATATCACTAGGAAAAAAAAGCCTTTGAAAATGTTTTTGCAATAACTTCATCAGTATCACCAGCAAAGCAGCTTCATTATCATCCCATTAAATAAGAAAAGAATTGTGCGCTGTGTTTGGAGATTTCATAATTTGCCATGTCACCAATGCTAATTCTCCATTACGAACGCTAGTTTACAAGACCGACCGCTTCCGGCTTTCTATTGTGGGCATTGGGCAAAGTGGAGGAGGCAGCACTATTGTGCTTCCTTCTCTGAGCTGGCTGCTTAGCTGTCAGCTAATTGCCAGCTCCTATCTTTCCACAGTTACTCAGCTGTTGATGATATCCTGCTCGTCAGTCCTGCCTACTTAAGCCATCCAGTCCAGAGGATCTCTGCCTTCACCTTGGTCAACATCACAGAAACTATCTCCTGCGATCCTGTTCAAGACTTGCTTTGCTGACATCCCTTCTGGCTCCAGATCCTGCTTGCTGTTCTACTACATTGATCCCTGACTATCCGTTCCGGTTACTGAACTTTGGCTGTGTTTTGATTACGTTTGTTCTTTTTACTTTTATTACTACCCTGTTTCCCCTAAAATAAGACCTAGTGTGATTGTCGGTGATAGCTGCAATAAAAGCCCTACCCCCCAAATAAGCCCTAGTTAAAGTCCTTGTAGGTCTTCTTTTCAGGGTAGGGCTTATTTTTGAGGAAACAGAGTAGGGCTTATTTGGGTGGTAGGGCTTATATTGCAGCCAACACCGACAATCACGCTTATTTTAGGGGAAACAGGGGAAACAAGTGTAATTTAAGTTCTGTCTCAGCCTGATTACATGGTTTCTGGCAGCTATGTTGCCAACAGGAAGATTCATTATCTCTATATATCTTGATAATCACTGTCAACAGGACTCAAAGTAAGATGGTTTTCCTAAATTTAGAGTTGTCTCCAGAACAGGAAATGAGTGGAAATCTTACTGTAGGTTTTCTTTTCCCTGTCTATTGTACAGACAAGAAATTATACATGTATATATATTTAGACTTTTTGTTGCTTACTTTGAAAGAAGCCGGAATTACACTGTGGTCCTTTACAACATTGGTGAGAAACTTTTGCCAAAACATCCAGACCTACATTTCCCCAAAAAGTTCTGTTGCAAGGCAAGTTCAGTGAGCATCGCTTAGAAATGGAACGGCATGTTTGGCCTGTCAAAAATTAAAATAAAAAGAAATAATGAGAGGCAAATAAAAAAATCCCGACAATTTATTTGGATTTTAAAGTCCAGATGAGCAATATGTGTTTATTACTGTATACCAGGGGTCTTCAAACTTCCTGAACAAAGGGCCAGTTTACTGTCCTTCAGACTTTAAAGGAGTAAAAGCAGAAGGTTTTTTATCTTAATGCATTTTATGCATTAGGATAAAAAACTTTTTATGTGTAGCAGCCCCCCCCCCCAGCACCCCCCAATTACCTACCTGAGCCCCATCTCTCTCCATCGATGCCCACGATCCCCTCAGCCATCCAGAACACTCCTCCTGATTGACTAGACAGGGCAGCGGCACCATTGGCTCCCAACAGCTGTTGTCAATCAAAGTCAGTCTGCTAATCAGGGGAGGGGGCGGGGTCAGGTTGGGATGAATTCACGGAGCTCTGAATGGATACACGGAGCTCTGACTTGGCTCGGGTGCCCCCTGTAGCAAGCTGCTGGCAGTGATCGCTGTCATGTGAGGTGTAGCCCCTCCCCCCACAGTTAGAATCACTCCTTAGGACACACTTAACCCCTTCATCGTCCCCTAGTGGTTATCCCATTCACTGCCAGTGTCAATCAATGGATTTTTATAGCACTGATCGCTGTATAAATGACAATGGTCCCAAAACAGTGTCAAAGGTGTCCGATGTGTCTGCATTAATGTCGCAGTCCTGACAAAAATTGTAGATGACCACCATTACTAATAAAAAAAAAAATTATAAAAATGATATAATTCTATCCCCTATATTGTAGATGCTATACATTTTGCACAAACCAATCAATATACGCTTATTGCGATTTTTTTTTTTTTACCAAAAATATGTAGAAGAATACATATCGGCCTGAACTGAGGAAAAAAATTGCATTTTTTATATATTTTTGAGGGATATTTATTATAGCAAAAAGTAAAAAATATTGCTTTTTTTTTCAAAATTGTCCTTTTTTTTGTTTATAGATTATAATAGATAGATAGTTTATATATAAAAAAATAAAAATCTCAGAGGCGTCAATTTTGTTTGGGTACACCATCGCACGACCGCTCAATTGTCAGTTAAAGCGACACAGTGCCGGATTGCAAAAAGTGCTCTGGTCAGGAAGGGGGTAAATCCTTCCTGGGCTGAAGTGGTTAAATGCTGCAGTGAGGCTTACAGGGTGGTTGGTTTACTAAAACTTAAGAGTGCAAAATCTGGTGCAGCTCTGCATGGTGACCAATCAGCTTCCAGAAAAATTGGAAGCAAAAGTAACCCATTGCAACCTTAAATACATCCCTAAATATATTGTAACAAGGTATGGGGAAGGAAAATGGGACTTTAAATGAAGCAAGACATTGTAGTTAGTAAAATTATATATGAAGATATGAGAATTGTTTTGGATAAATGTATTTTGTTTAAGGGCCGGTTCACACAGCGAGCCGCGGCGAGGCGTCTCCGACTTACCTCGCCGCGACTTGCGGGGAGCTCAGCGGCGACTTGCAGAGGACTTCTGCATAGAAGTCAATGCAAGTCGCCCCCGAAGTCGCCCCGAAGTAGTACAGGAACCTTTTTTCTGAGTCGGAGCGACTCGAGTCGCTCCTCTCAGAACGGTTCCATAGTACTGAATGGGGGCGACTTGCGGGAGCGAGGCGAGGCGAGCCGTGTCGCCTCGCCTCGCGTCGCAGTGTGAACCGGCCCTTAGTGTCATAATCCCCTAGGTGTGTACCAGGATATTTATAGGCATAATAAAATAGATATATAGATACATCATAATATAAATAATTTATATTTATTAATAATATAAATCATTATTTATATATATATATATATATATATATATATATATATATATATATATATATATATCATAATATATATAGATTTATATCATAATATAAATCATAATATAAATAAATAATTTTAACATAATCATAAGAAGAATATTAACATGATAATTGTAATAGTAGACTTCATTCAAACAATCAATCAATGTACATAATTAATGCAATAGATACAATTAAATATATAAATAAAATTACAGATCATAGGTGCAAAAATCACATAATAAATATATAAACAGTAGATAATGATGATATTGAAATTCATGATTGAAATAAACTTATAAAGGCACCCTTAGTTGTATTCCCAACGCGTTTCATGGCTGACTGCCAATCATCAGGGGTAAGATGCACATGTATACTGGAAAATCAAATAAATAAATAACTATTAATAGACAAAGGCCTTGAATGAGAGAGAAATGTCAAATACACCCCCTTTCCTAAAGATACTTACGGAAAAGTCCACAAGTAGGGGTCAGCTCCAGTAAGGGAATGCCATGGTCCCACATCAGCTTCCAGGCTCAATTGTCAAAGTTTAATCGAACAAGCTGAAGTTAGAAGCTGATTGGCTACTATTCACAGCTGCACCAGATTTTCCACTCTCTCGTTTTAGTAAATTAACCCCAATATCCTGTGCTGGCAGCACTAGAAGGGTCAGATTGCTATTACACAATGATCTGACCTCCCCACAAGAATATGTAACCCCAACATTTTATATCTCATATGTGCCTGCTGTATCTTGTACTTATATGAAAATGTATCCTGTTCTCTTTGTATTGCTTCCTTTGTGTGATATCCCTGGTGGACACTGACCGCTCTAAACTTGATAACACACTGTTGTCAGTTATCTAGCTGTGCTGGGAACTCAATACTTGTCAATACTTCAGATAACAAAGTCATATATCATTATTGTCAAACAAACAAGGATTTCTTACTGTGATATAGTCTTAAATGTTTAGTTTAAATGAGTTTAAAAATCGTATGTTGTCCATGAAGTAAAATGTGACAAAACTAAAAGAAATAAAAAATAAAAAAATGTTTCTACTTTGATTCGTATTAGTTTAAAAATTAATACTGTAGATACAAAGTATACCTTTTTATTATTCCTATTTAAAATGGCACTAAAATTATGATTCTGGTACAAAGCATTGCAAAAATATTTCCAAATAAATGTCAACTTATTTTATTTTAAATTTGACCTTTTTTTAATGTGACACAAAAAAATAAACAAAATAAATAAAAACAAAAATAAAAAAAGTTTCAAAAAGTTACAAAAGTAGAAATAATAACAAGAAGGGGCATAATCGTTAAGAGCCCTTTCACACTGTGCTACCTAGGGCGTCAGCGGTAAACAGCGCCCATTTACCGTTGTTTTAGCAGCGCTATTCGGCTGCTAGCAGGGCGGTTTTAACCCTCCATTAGTGGCCGAAAAGCAGCATTGCCCCATTGATTTCCATGGGGAGGAGCGATGGCGGAGCAGTGAGTTCATCACTCCAAAGAAGCTGCTGGCAGGACTTTTTCTGACGCCCTGCCAGCGCACCGCTCCAGTGTGAAAGCCCTCAGGCTTTCACACTGGAGTGAATGGAGTAGCTGTTTTAGGCAGGTTTGCAGGTGCTCTTTTTAATGCTATAGCGCCTGCAAAACGCCCCCAGTGTGAAAGGGATCTAAGGGGTGATGACGATTGGCTACTGGCTATTGAACTTCGTTGTTTAGTCCCGTTTACGTCATCATGTTCAAAACAAACGGACTTTCGAACGGACTTAGTCTGGTCGTGTGTGGCCAAGTCCGTTTCATTCAGAAAGTCCGTTGGACCTCTGCCGAAAGTCCGTCAGGAAGACCATCAGACCTAGTCTGTCGGAAAGTCTGGTCGGGTGTACACGGCATTAGTGGCACTGGTCCCCAAAAAGTGTCACTTAGTGTCCGATTTGTCCGCTGCAATATCGCAGTCCCACTATAAGCCGCTGATCACTTCCATTACTAGTATATAAAAAAAAATTCCATAACTCTATCCCATAGTTTGTAGATGCTATAACTTTTGCACAAACCATTCAATATTTGGATTTTTTTACCAAAAATATGTAGCAAAATACATATTGGTCTAAATTCATGAAAAAAATCATGAAGGGTCTGGTATGGATATTTAGGGGGACCACCACATCAATTTTTTTTTTAATTTGACATGGGGTTCCCCTTAATATCCATACCAGACCTGAAGGGCCTGGTAATTGAATTTAGGGGAACCCCCACACTTTTTTTAATTTTTTTTTAATCAATGAATGAATTGTCAGCTAATACAGAGAACACTCATTGAGTGTTCTCTGTATTACGGGAGCTGACAATGGAAAGGGATTTTAAAAGACTTTTTTTCCTTGTGAAATGACACTTTGTGCAGGGACAGTTCTAAGCAGGGGAAACATGCGCCCCTTCACAGGCATACTATAGACACCCCCCAGGTATGACATTTAAAGGAATATTACACTTTTATTGTCTCACTTTAATCATTATTAAAATCACTGCTCCTGAAAAAACGTCAGTTTTTTAAACTTTTGTTTGCATTTATCCATGTCCCCTGGGGCAGGACCCGGGTCCCCAAACACTTTTTAGGACAGTAACTTGCATATTAGCCTTTAAAATTAGCACTTTAGATTTTGAACATTCGAGTCCCATAGACTTTAATAGGGTTCTAAAGTTCACACGAAGTTTAGGTCTGTTCGCAGGCTCTGGTGCGAACCGAACAGGGGGGTGTTCAGCTCATCCTTAAAGGTCAATGTTTGTAGGCTGCAAAGTTTGGGTAAAATTTAACAGAGAATGCTTATTTTATACTCACCGAGGCTTACAAATTCTTCAGAGATGGTCATGCACTCGCTGCCTTCTGGGCATTCCTCTTCTTTATGTTCGCAGGTCTCAGAATTGATGGCATCACAAGTATAACACATGTTCTTGTCAGCTAGAACTACATCAAATATATAAAGGGTTAATATTGTTAGTTGGTATTGTGTATATACGTGTATACTAATTGTTACATGAATAAATTAGACCAGGGGTAGGCAACCTTTCGAGCACAGTGTTGCGAAAAATGTTTTCAAAGAAGTTGAGCATGCCGATTTTATAGCAAAAAAATTTCAACTTCACACTCTCAATCATGAAAATGTTTTTTTTATAAAGTAAATGCTGAAAACGACTTTAATAGTAAGAAATTAACATCCTGCACTCTCATGCTTCAGATCAGCACCACTTCATGCACATTCACACCTCAGATCACTGCCCCCCCCAGCAAATTTGTTTCACCACTCTACCCGCCTGCACATCTGCCCCACCACTGTAACACCCTGCACATCTGCCCCACCCTTGCTCATCTTTCCCACCACAACTCCCTTCTCATCTGTCCCAGCACTGACCCCCCCCTCGCTCATCTGTCCCACCATTGTAACCCCAAGCTCTTCTGTCCCGCTACTGAATCATCTTCTCATCTGTCCTAACACTGAACCCATCTGCTCATCTGCCCCACCACTGTACCTCCTTCACATCTGTCTCTCCTCTGTACCCCCTTGCTCTCCTGCCCCACCACTGTACCCCCTGTACATCTGCCCCACCTCTGTACCCCCTGCTCTTCTGCCCAGCCACTCTAACCCCCTGCTCATCTGTCCCACCAATACACCTCCTTTCACATCTGCCCTGCTGCTCTACCCCCCTGCTTTTCTGTCCCACCAATACAGCTCCTTTCACATCTGCCCTACTGCTCTGCTTTTCTGTCCCACCACTGAACCCCCTTCTCATCTGCTCCACCACTGTGCCCTACTGCACTTCTGTCCCACCTCTGAACCCCTCCTGCTCATTTTCCCCACCGCTGTATCCTCTTCTCATCTATGATATGTGCGATATGCAGAGTGGTGAAAGGAAGCAGAGATAAGACACATCTTCCTGTCCTGGCACACTCATCCTGGTGATCCAACTCTTGCATCCAGCCCATGTGCTTGTATGTGATGTATGTGGTGTATGTGATCTATGTGATGTCACATACCAGCATTTGGAATGGATGTGCATTGATGAGCTCAGGTCAGGGGAATTTTCTGAAAGCAGTGGGCCTGTGTGCAGGATCATAAGTTGGGCTCCTACAGCTGAGAAAAAGTGGTTGGGTGTGATTTTCATTGCTCTGAATACTGGCTGTAGTTTAGAGGGATACAGAGTGCCGGGGTTCAGTAGTAAGTTACGCAAAGGTTCAGGAATAATTTCAACAAATTTCCCAGAAGCTCAACAGTAATTCCACAAACTGTCACCTGATTGTGGTTTTCTCAATCACTGTGAAATCCCTTCTTTCTGAGATTGGTAGTGGCAACCAAGTGAGTCATCTTCCTCCAGATGGTGGACGGGGCTATCAGGACTGTGATTGGCTTTAGCAGTGGGCAATCACAGTACTCCTCCTCCTGGAAACAGGGACCACCTCCCCCCCCCCCCCCCCCCCCCCAGCAGAACTGCACCCAATCTTCTCCCCATCACAAAAGCTGACGATCACAGCTACAGCAAAGTTTGAGAACCAAACAATGTTTCCCATCTTTTACAATGCGTGGGGGCACGGAGCCCTCTCTGCAGTGCAGGTGCAGTGTGGGGAACTCTGAAATTGGAATGTATTAGTATCTCACTGACACTTCCCTGCACTGCTCTGCTGATGGGGAGGGAGTCGAGTGACGGAAAGAGAGGCTTTGTGTGCCGCTTGCGGCACCAGTGCTGGGGGTTGCCTACCCCTAAATTAGACCAATAGAGAAAAATCTACTGCTTTCAATGAACTTGAACTGCAGGCGAAAAAAAGAAGAAAACAAATAAACTTAAAAAGAAAAGACTTGAATAGCCCATTTAGGCTCGGTTCACACTGCAGCGACGTGGAAACCCTGCAAATCCACTGTGGGTTCCCCCATCGCATGTCCCCCCGTGGCAGTTAACACTGCCGATACAAACTGTTGGGAGTGTCAATTGAAAGTTAATGATACCCCCAAATCAGTTTTCATATCGCACTGCAAACTGCAAATTCGGACAGGAATAATGTGCATAAAAAAAAAGCATTGAAATCTATGCGTCAGGCACCCTGCATGTAGATTAGAGGTCAGATGCATGGATTGGGGGGTGGCTCCCCTGTGCCCCTAATGGACAGGCCATCACTGAAACGACACATCTTAAAGGATAAGTCCACCCTGACACTAAAATGGCTACATCTATAGACATCCACAATCTAACACTAACCTATCTAGCCCTGTAAAGAAGAACTAAGTATACATACCTTTTTTGAAGCCAATTCAACCAGATCCCACACTGAGCTGTCAGCTGCAGCTTCGCTGTGGAGACGGGTGCAGAGGACACAGCCGACAATGGAAGCCCCATAGTAAGTCTATGGGCGACGTCACTTCCCATTCATTTCACAGCTGTTGTCAGCTGTGTCCTCTGCAGAGCTTCCACCGCTGGAGACCAGACCGAATCAGCTTCAAAAAAGGTATGTATACTTGTATATATAAGTATTTTTTGTGGCTCTTTCTGTAAACATTTTTTTTATTGGCAGCAATCAACAAATAATAAAATTTAGTCAGTTGAGAGTAATAAAAGAAAATTACAAATTACAAGAGTATATTGATAGCGAAATACAGAGAAAAATTTAATTGTTTTGGAGATCAAGAATTACATAGGATTACGCAAACAACTATACATTGATTAATTCCGGGTAGTACTAGTCCCTTAGAGGCAAGGGTCTACTGTAATAGTGAATAAGAGATAAGAGCATTACTTCGTGGGATGAGGATGAGGGAACAGATAGATGTGTTATACCAATTGACTGTGTCACCAACGGTATAGATTGGGTAAAGGAATAAGTAAGAGAGAGGGGGAGAGACAGATGAAGAAGTAAGAGAGGGAAGCCAAGAGCTGCCAGTAGAGGGGGTGTCGCATGGGCCTTGTCATATTTAGTTATAAACCTTGGGGGTCAAGGAGTGTTAAAGTTCATGGAGGTGTTTGTCAAAATCCGTGGGCAGAAAATGTTCTATCCAGGGTGGCCATATTTTGAGGTGGTGGGTGATTCTGTCTAAGATTGTGGCTTCAATTTTGCTATGTATCATGGCTTGGGTGCCTCTATTTTTGGCTTCAACTATATTCAGTGTTGGGGTTTTCCAAGCCCTAGCTATCATTTGTTTGGCTGCTGTAGTAAGGTGGAGGAGGAGGTGGAGCTGGCCTCTGTTACAGTCGATTGTAACGTGATTCAACAATGCAAGATCTGGGTCAGGGTCTAAAGGGACTTGGAGCAAAGTAGAGGCCATATGAAAGGTAGAAGTCCAAAAATGCTGCACGACTGGGCATGACCCCCATATATGAACATGTGTGCCTCTTTCTCTATTTTGTGTTTTTTTTATGTCGTTACTTCCTGAATGAGGTCCTGAGGAGGACCTTATCTGGAGAGATCTAATTGCAGTCACAAAAAGGGCTCTGTTGTTTGAATAACCTTGTCATGAGTTATTTAAGGTAACAGCATATGAATTATAAATGATAGTTTTGAAAATATTATATTGTTTAAATAAAACTGTATTCATCACCCCAAAAAATGGGGTTTTGACCCATTAGGCTGATCCAATGAGACCAAACCTTCTGAGTCACTGTCCTGAAACCCTAAGCAGAAGCTGTGGATCAAAAATATGAAAAGAACTGAACTCAAATCATGCTAAATACATACAGTAATGATAAATGCATGTTCTAAATATATGCTTTTAAAAGAGAATACTTACTGAATGGCAGCATGTAGAAATAAAGAAGGAAGACACTGAAAATAACTGACTTCATTTTTCGTTTGGTTTCAGGTGCTCAGTGATGTTGTACTTTGGATACTTCTAAAATAGTTGATGTCCCCCTTAGCTTCTGTTATTTATACAATGTTTTATGGCTTTGGGATATTGTTACAGCACAGTAAATAATTTCAATACACAATCCTATGTGTATGAATAAATATTGGTAATTAGCCAGTTTCCTGCACAATACACTCAATGCAAAGGTTGCATTGACAATAAATGTGTATCTAGTTCAACAGTGATATTTTCAGATTTAGCTAACAAAATATTTCATTTAAAAACAAATGCCCCCTATTTATTTGATAAGACCTAATGCTGTAAGGGTGCTTTTTTGAATGAGGATAGAGATAATCACTTAGCCCAGGGATAGACAACCACGACACTCCAGCTGTGTTGAAACTACGAGTACCATGATGCCTTTGCCTCTAAGCCCTTGTACACATGGTCGGAGATTCCGACAACCAAATCCATTGGAGTAATTACAATGGATTAATTCCGGAAGAGGTCCGGAAGTGATGTTGCATACACACGGTCGGACTAAGTTGTCGGAAAATCCGATTGTACATAACGTGATGACGTTATTTCGTTAGGACGGGACTACATTCAGGCTAGTAGCCAATAGTCGGAGTAGGCTACACATGATCGGAGTATGTCCGATCTGAGAATTTTGTCTGAAAATGTTACCGGCAAGTTGGAAAAATTGGTCCGCCGGATATTCCGAAGGAAACAGTCCAATGGAGACCACACACAGTCGGAATATCCGACAAAATGGTCCGATAGGACACATTCCGAAGGAATCTCCAACCGTGTGTAAAAGGACTAGGAGTCATGCCTGTGATTGTCAGGGTCTTGCAATGTCTCCTGGGACTTGTAGTTTCAAGACAGCTGGAGGGCTGAGTTTGCCTTCCCGTGACGTAGCCTATGTAGACCATACAAACTGGATCCAAAACCTAGTTTAGTGCCACAAATTGGGTCCTATCATAGAGTGAAGGACATATGCATCATTCTGTAGATCAAGTTCCTTGTTTGCAAAAAGAAGAAATTTAAATGAAGCACAAACACTAATTCTCGACCCTAGATTAAAAACTTAGGGAATATTTAAAGCATTGTGTTGGTTGTACTATACCAAGTTTCTCATACGGCCTTTTAGAATATAGCTTTTAAATGCTGGCTTTAAGATAAAAATAACAACCAAGATAAAAGAAGAAGTATTACTACATATTTTTTAAAATACTTATTAAATCCTCTAGGGATTCATGTTTTATATACTGTAAAACCTTGGATTTCAAGAATAATTTGTTTCGTAAAAACGTGCTTGTAATCCAAAGCACTTGTATATCAAAGCAAATTTCCCCATAACAAATAATGGAAATTCAGATGAAGGTACAGCATTTAGCAACTCACATGGTTGATGATTAAAACAGGCACATCTAAGTATGCAGGCATCCGATGTATAGCTGTCGAAATAGACCATCATCTACACCGCCATCAAAGTCATCCCTTTCACGCTGGGCTACCCCAGCGCTTCAAGCCTCACTTTCGGATCGCTCTACTGCAGGGTAGTCTTCCTGGTCAGGATTTCAGACTGACACCGGTGAGAGCTGGTGGTGCGGGGGATGGTCTATGTGTACAGCTTTACCCTGGATGCCTGGAAACCTTAGATGTGCCTGTTTTAATCACCAACCATGACACTTGCTAAATATTGTACCTTCATTGACCACTTCAATACTGGGCACTTTTACCCCCTTCCTTCCCAGACCAATTTTCAGCTTTCCACGCTCTTGCACTTTGAATGACAATGCCACACTAACTGTACCCAAATAAAATTTTTATAATTTTATTCACACATATAGATACTTCTTTCGGTGGTATTTATTCTCCACTTTTTATTTTTTATTTTATGAAATATAAGCAGAAAAAAAGAGCAAACATTAAAAAAAAAACATTTTCTACTTTCTGTTTTAAAAGAAATCCAATAAAATCGAATTTCGTCATAAATTTAGGCCAGAATGTATTCTGCTACATGTCTTTGGTAAAAAAAACAAATCTTGATACGTGTATAATAATTGGTTTGTTTGATCATGGACAGATATGCGCAGATGATCACGGACAGATGTGTGCAGATGAACACTGGCACAGATAATTTTACTGGGACATATGTGGGACAGGTGTTTTTACTGTGTGGGGGACACTGTGTGACACTGTTTTGGGGACACTGTGTGACACTACTTTGGGGACACAAGCTCGTGATCAGTGTGTAAAAATCTATAAAAAACAGCTCATACACACTGATCACCGGCCGGCTGCAGAGATCCGCTCTCCTAGGGATGGTTTGAGCACACCCAAGGTAGTCCACCATCACTACATTCTGCACTTCCAGGAAAGTGTTGTTACCATCTTCTAGAAGAAGCAAAAACCTCTATTTTCTTTGCACGGTGCAAGTTTTTGGTATACAGTATTTACTGTTGGATATATTGGCATGTGCATATTTCATCCACTATCACAAATTGTTGCAGAAATCTTTCTGGATTTGATTTAAACAGTAAAACATGTCCTGTGGGCTGTGACATGTTGTGTCTCATCACCTTTTGCCTTGGTGTTGGGAGCTTTGCGATCCACACTTCTTACGATACTATATGAGGAGGCATACTCCCCTAGCATTGCCATGATGTCTTAATGAAGGTCTTTTAGTTCCAATAAGCCCTTGTACACACGGTCGGAGAATCCGTCGGAATGTGTCCTATCGGACCGCGTTGTCGGATAATCCGACTGTGTGTGGTATGCATCGGACTGATTCCATCGGAATATCCGTCGGACCCAATTTTCCAACATGTTGGAAATATTTTCCGACCAACTGGTTCGATCGGACATACTCCGATCATGTCTAGAGAATTTTGATCGGACCAAGTGCCATGCATGCTCAGATCAAATTCCTATATCAAAGCTATTGGCTACTAGTCCCATCGTAACGAAATTACGTCATCACGTTCTGAATGATCGGATTTTTCGACAACTTAGTCCGACCGTGTGTATGCAACAGTTTCGGACAAGATCCGACAGGCAAAATCCGACGGACAAAATCCGACGGATTTGGTTGGCAGAATGTCCGACCGTGTGTACAGGGGCTTAGACATGTGCGATTAGTTTCGTACGAATCTCAAATTCATCCGAATTTCCCTAAATTCGTATGTTCGGGAGGATCCAAAATACAAATTGCCATGCGTCCGAATTTTGTAGGAAATACGAACTTTCGGATAGGAAATTCTTCAACGGAATTTCGTATTTCGGATAAAAACCAAACTTCCATCAGCATCGACTGTCATATTGAGGTATATTTTTGCCTTTAAATTCATCGTAAAGAACGTTTGTACAAGTTAACGAACCTAACGACAATTCGTATTTCGTACGAATTCAAATTGAATTTTGGACACGGAATACGAAGTACGAATTAATTCTAATACGAACCGTAATGGAACGGAGCGAAACAAATTTATTGACGGCGCCCATGTCTAGTTCCAATACATTTTTAGATAGCTCTGAATTCTTGCTTTTCCATTTTCCTTCCTTGCCTCATCCAGTCACCTTTTTAGGATCGTTCTTTATTGTATCTTCTCTGCCAACACAAGTCTATGAGCAGAGCACTGTGACTAGACTTTCACATAATAAAATACTTTTTGTTGTGCCCAGGGCTTTTTTTTTCTCAGAGAATAGGTGCAGGAGCTCAACCATGCCCACCACACTCACATACCTGCCAAATAACATCAAATAGTAGCTCTTCCCTCTGCATACAACCCCCTCGCTCCACTGTCCTAATTTCCCCCCCCCCCCCCTCCTTAAAAGCTCCACCATCTGTCATATATCTTACCTTTGTTGCAATATTAAGCTGAAACACTTATCCGGCTGTAGTACCTCCCAGCATACTATACTATACTACAGTCACTTGCAAGGGAGATTGTGCAGTAGGGGCATTAACAACTGGTCACCAGGGAAAAAAAATGGAAACCACAGAGGGTGCAGCCCACCAAGCACCCTCTCCTGCCCATGAGTGCACTAAACCCTGGGCACCTGTTCTGTATCTCCCTTGTCCCTGTCCGGCACTCAGTGGGATCTGCACAGGAGATCTGACCTGTGGGAGCTACTGGGAGATAAGCTATCACTTGTAAACTCAGAAGCTGGACTTCCGTGTTACCAAGTGATAGTGGTGAGCAGGGAGCAGAAGACCTGAGCCAGAGGTGGTGGAACTGAGTTCCCCCTAGTTCCTGTTGAAAAAAAGCCCTTGTGTGCCTGAAACTGTAACTGATTTCATTATGACACTAAACACTGTGGCCATTCTATTTTCTGCCATTATTTTAAGAATAAAAGAGAGGCTTACAACCGGTAATCTATGCAATTATTGCAGGCTAACCACTTGACCTCCAGAAGATTTAAGCCCCTTCACGACCAGGCCGTTTTTTGCTATACAGTGCTGCGTTACTTTAACTACTTGCCACCCAGGTCAATTCTGACATTTCTCTCCGACATGTAAAAATCACAATTTTTTGCTAGAAAATTTCATAAGCAAACACCCTAGAGAATACAATGGCGGTTGTTGCAACTTTTTCTCTCGCACTGTATTTGCGCAGAAATTTTTCTTTCTTTTTTTTATTTGGGGAAAAAAACTGTTTTGTGCTTTAAAAAAAAAAAAAATTAAAGTTAGCCCAATGTTTTTGCATATTGTGAAAGATAAAGTTACGCCAAGTAAATAGATACCCAACATGTCTCGCTTCAAAATTGCACACGCTCATGGAATGGCGCCAAAGTTTCCTACTTAAAAATCCCCATAGGCAACGCTTGAAATGTTTTTACTGGTTACGTTTTGAATTACAGGAGGTCTAGGGACAAAATTATTGCTCTCGCTCCAAGATTCGTGTCGATACCTCATATGTATGGTTTGAACCCTGTTTTCATATTTGGGTGGGGTATATGCGTTGGCTTCTGCTTGCAGGCACACGGGGACAGGGACGCTTTAAAAAATATATATTTTTTAAATTGTTAATTATACTTTCTTTTTTTTAGTTTGACACTTTTTTGAAAAAAATAATAAAAAATTGATCACTTTTATTGCCACTACAAGGAATGTAAACATCTCTTGTAATGGTAATATGGCACAATTGGTCCTCTTTACAGTGAGATCAGGGGTCAATAAGACCTCACATCTCACTTCTAGGCTGGGAAGCCTTAAATAAATAAAAAAAAAACGACCACGGCTTCCCAGCTGAGGTGGAGCTGTTTTTTGAATGCAGAGGCCGGGCGTGACATCATAACATCGCGCCCGCCTCTGACAATCATAGAGACTTCAGCGACCATCTGGTCCACCAGAAATCTCTATGATCAACATCCGGGGCCGGCAGATCCTGTCTTCAACTCACCGATCGTATCGGTGAGTCAGTAGAAGCACCGGAGGGCGGCGCGAGGGAGAACCGCTATGGAACAGCCGATATGATCGTTCTTATGGTGTAGGGAATCGCTGGCTGAAAACCGGACTATCTGAATGATGTCTGTAGCTACAGGCATCATTCAGATATCCCCGTTCAAAGTCCATCACGTCATATGATGGTGGGCGAGCGGCAACAGGTTAACTGACAATTGCGCGGTCATGCAATGCTATACACAAATGAAATTTATATAAATTGTTTCCCACAAATAGAGCATTCTTTTGATGGTATTGGATCACCACTGGATTTTTTTATTTTCTGAGCTACAAATATATAAAAAAAAATGAAAAAAAGGCTAATTTTTTACTTTACTTATAAAACACATTAAATAAAAAATAAAAATAAAATAATTTCTTCATAAATGTAGTATGTATTCTGCTACAGATTTTTGGAAAGAAAATCACAAGAAGCTTATGTTGATTGGTTTACGCAAACTATGATATATATTTATGGAATTTTTTTTTTTTTTTTTTTATACTAGTAATGGTGGCGAATGGTGATCAGTGACTTATAGCAGGACTGCAATATTGCAGCAGACAATCAGGCACTAACTGACCCTTTGTGGGAACCAGTGACACTAATACAATGATCAGTGCTAAAACTATACTCTATCACTGTATTAATGACACTGGCTGGGAAGGGGTTAAACATCTATGGTGATCAAAGGGTAAACTGTGTGCCTAACAAGTGTTTTTGTATACTGTATGTTCTGCTTTTACTAGGGGAAGAATGGATTTTATCGGAATGGAGATCTGCCTTATTTACATAGGCAGAGCTTTGTTCTGAGTCTCTGTCCAACGATTGTGATTGATTAATCACAGCAAAATCAGCTAGCCCATGGAGTGCCTGTGACCCCTGCAGGTGAAAGTGCAGAATCACGTATATATATATATACATACATACATATATATATATATATGTATGTATATGTGATTCTGCACAGCAGAGCCGCTCTGTAGCAGTTAGATTACTTTCACACTGGGGCTGTGCCACGTTAGCGGTAAAGCGTTGCTCGTTTTAGCGTTGCTTTACCATCGTTTTAGTGCTTTTAACCCCCGCTAGAGGCCGAAGAAAGGGTTAAAATATTATATTATAGACATGATACTCCTCCTACACCCCGATGAAGGAGACGTGAACTCTCCAAAACATGCTGGTGGAGGAAGATTCGTCATATTTCCATGTATTTCACAGTTGGTGTAATAGTGGCCTAGTTAGCCATGTCTCTATTATATGTTGATAGACCAAAAAATTCTGTTTTGACGCACTTCACTTCTCACATATCATTTTTGTAATTCAAGTGTTTTAAAAGTCCCCAAAAAATAGGGAAATTTCTCTGTCTGTATAAATTTAACTATAGGGATGTGGCACTTTGCCAAGGATTGTCACCTTGAGTCTATAATGCAATAAAGAACAAACCTTAAAAGGTGACTAAATTAGCTAAATATGGAAAAATTATAAAGCAAGAGCACAAAGCTAGCAAAAAAATAAATTGGAACCAATATAGTGCTAGGGGAGGATGCCCCTCCATATAGTAGCATAGACATAGGTAATGAAGGGTGGGTCCCAAAGCTCCTGACACCTGGGCAAAAGCCGAAGAGACAGATTTTCACAGTTTAAAGCGGAGGTCCACCCTAAAGTGGACCTTCCGCTCATCGGAACCCTCCCCCCCTCCGGCGCCACAATTGGCACCTTTCAGGGGGGAGGGGGGTGCAGATACCTGTACAGTACAGGTATCTGCACCCACTTCCGGGATAGCTCTCTGCGGAAAGGGGCGTAGATTACGCCCCTTTCCGCAAGTGCCCGCCCCTTTCCGCAAGTGCCCCGCTGCCTGCTGGGAAACACACAGATCCCAGAGGCAGCGGGACCGTCCTTATTGCGCAGCGCGACTCGCGCATGCGCAGTAGGGAACCGGGAAATGAAGCCGAAAGGCTCCATTTCCTGATTCCCATACCAAAGATGGCGGTGGCAGCACCCGAGGGACGATCTAGAGATCGGCTTCGGGTGCCGACATCGCGGGCGCGCTGGACAGGTAAGTGTCACTATTTTAAAAGTCAACAGCTGCAGTATTTGTAGCTGCTGGCTTTAAAAAAAAAAAAAAAAACGCGGAGTCCCGGCGGACTCCCGCTTTAAATGACAGAAAAATGTCTGCAACAATTTGTGACAGCGGATGAAACATGGAAACACCACTATATCCTACAGTTAAAACAACATACCAAAAATTTGAACTATGCAAAGACTAGAGTTTGTTGCTTCTTGTGGAAGGTATGAACAATGTTTTACTTGGAAGCACCAAATGTGATGATGGTGGACTATCTTGGGCATGCCCAAACCATCCGAGAACATTTTTGCTAGTCTGCTAAAAAACAAGAACATAGATCAGTGAGAGTCTTACCAAAGTTTCAATTCACACAATCAGAAGATGCTATCGCCCATCACAAACATCCTCCCAATTCCCCTCGAACCCTCGATCTTACCTTCTCAAAAACCTATTAGTTCCAAAAAAAAAAAGATTTTGGGGATGGCAAATATCTTGGAATAGACAAAAGTGTTATGGATAGCCTATTTTGAAACTCCTGATAGATAATTTTATTAGAAAACTGCATTTGAGGAACACCAGTAGGAGATTCAGTTATAGAATATAGTAATTTTTCTTGGATAAAAACCAGTAAGTTTTATAAATTACTAACGAGATGGTACAGGGTCCTTGCAAGACTACATCAAATGTTTCCTGATTCTGATGCCAGGTGCTGGAGATGCAAGGAGTCTGAGGGTCACGGTACTTCACATATCCTGGCCCTGACCACGGATCCAGTCCTTCTGGACTGTTTCTTGTGTGGCACTTTGATTTTTTTTATAACTTGGTGTACCAAATCTCTGATTGAATTATGGTGTTTCAATGGATGCCTCCTATCTGTGAAGTATGAGTTAGGACAACATAAAGTTGGGCCACAGTGCTGGACAGGTGTATCTTATGGAGGATAAATCCATTGGGATACAAGATCCTGAGGAGCATTATGCAAAGTGCAAATGTGGTTGTGCTATTGCTGGTATTGGATAGGGGACAAAGTCACCCTCTTGTCAGTGAAAAGCAGACCCCTCTCCATGTAGCATGCCACAAGTGATCTAGGTCTCCATATCACATTTGCTTCAGGTGTTTAGCAGATGATCCAAGGCCTATCCTGTAACCACGGTGGAAATGCAGGACCCTGTGCAAAGAGTTTCTCCAGGGGTTGGTGGGTCATTGCTATTGTGACCATTTAAATTAAGGGTTTATAACTCGCCATTCATGCATACATTGTAGAAACAGAATTCTGTGTGGGCTGTGGACTGTATATGGGCAGATCATCAGGGCCCTTGTCAGTCATAACTTGGTCATAATTGGTGGATTTCACATTTATGGCATTAGAATATGTTTTGGATTCTGTTTGTATGATTTACACAGGCTACGTGACTATCTGTTCCTACAGAAAAACACCCTTACAGCTTTAGGGCTTATCAAATACATCTGGGCAATTGTTTTTCAACTAAATATTTGTTAGCTAAATCCAGGAGTATCACTGTTAAACTAGGTGCAACTTTATTGTCAACATGGCCTTTACATTGAGTGTATTGCACAGGGACGTGACTATTTGTAAATGTTTATGCATACATATAGAATATAGGCCATTAAAATGTAATACTGTGCTGTAACAATATCTCCAAACCATAAAAAAAATGTGTTCATACCAGAAGCTGAGGAGGACTTCAACAATCAACACCCAAAGCTCAATGAAAAATGAAGTCTGTTATTTTCAACGTCTTCCTTCTTTTTTCATTCATGTTTCCAGTCAGTAAGTATTCTCTTTTAAAAGCATATATTTTTAGTGTTTTATATATTTATCATCACTGATAGGTATATATGTATTTGGCCTCATTTATTCTCCAAGTTCAATTGTTTGCATATTTTTGACCCACATATAGAATGTAAAGAAAAGTCACAACTGGTGGTCGAGGTTTTAGGTTAGTGACTCTGTTTTGATGTCATTGGGTCATGCCAATTGGTCACCACCCAACATTTTGGGATAAAAACCTGGTTATTTTTTTAATCAATAACACATTTTCAAAACAATCACTTTATAATTCATATATTGTTAACTAAACAAGTCTGTGGCAGGGTTATTCAAAAAAGCAGAGCCTCTTTTGTTAGTGCTGAACAGCTATTACATATTCTGTAGACTACAGCTATTTTTGCTATATGATGATGAGATATGTCTCATCAGTGTTATTGAACCCTCCTAGTGCATACAGTGGAGAACATAATTGTTTGATCCCCTGCAGATTTTGTAGGTTTGCCCACTTACCAAGAAATGAAGGATTTATAACTTTTATCATAGGTGTATTCTAAATGATAGGGACCGAATATCAACCAAAAATCCAGAAAAAAACACATAAAACAAATGCAATAAATTAAGTTGCAGTTCAGTGAGAAAAATAATGATTTGATCCCCAAGCAAAACATATTTAGTAGTTGATGGAGAAACCCTCGTTGGCAAGCGCAGAGTTAATACGTTTCTTGTAGTTGGTGACCAGGTTTGAACACATCTCGGGAGGGATTTTGGTCCACTCTTCTTTACAGATCTTCTCTAAATCCTTAAGGTTTCTTGGCTGCCTCTTGGTAACTCGAAGTTGCAGCTGCCTCTAGCTGCCTCCATGCATTTTGCATAAGATTAAAGTCTTGAGACTGATTGTATCAGTTTATATTTAGTATCAGTTTAAACTGGGTCATTGTCATGCTGGAAGACCCATCCACGACCCACATTCAGTTTTTTGACTTAGGGAAGAAGGTTCTCATCCAAAACTTTACAATACATGGCCCCATCCATTGGTCTCTCAATGCGGAAAAGTTGGCCTGTACCTTTAACAGAGAAACAGCCCCAAAACATCATATTTAAACCTCTGAACTTGACTCTAGGGATGATGTTCTTAGGGTCATAGTCAGCATTTTTCTTCCTCCAAACACAGCAAGTTGAGTTAATGAAAAATAGCTAAATTTTGGTCTCATTTGACCACAGCACTTTCTCTCAATCATTCACTGAATCAATTAGATGTTCATTTGCATGACTGTACATGTGCCTTCTTGAGGAGGGGGACTTACCATGCTTGGAGGAAGAAACATGATGACTATGACCCTAAGAACATCATCCCTAGAGTCAAGCATGGAGGTGGAAACATCATGCTTTGAGGCTGTTTCTCTGCTAAAGGTACAGACCGACTTTGCCACATTGAGGGGCCAATGGATGGGGCCATGTATTGTAAAATCTTGAATGAGAACCTTCTTCCCTCAGCCAGAACACTGAAGATGGGTCGTGGATGGGTCTTTCAGCATGACAAAAGACCCAAAACATACCAGTGAGGCAACAAAGGTTTGGCTCAAGAAGAAGCACATTAAGATCATGGAGTGGCCGAGCCAGTTTCCAGACCTTAATTCTATAGAAAATGTATGGTGGGAACTGAAACTTTGATCAAGTAACATTGTTGACACTTTTTTTGTGAAATGGCAGGGATACATTTGTACCTCATTACCAATTCACACAGGGGGTTGAGATCTGGGAGTCCCCTTGTTAAAGGGGCTTCCAGATTCCTATAAGCCCCCGCCCACAGACCCCCACACACCGGGCAAGGGTTGTGGGGATGAGGCCCTTCTCCCCATCAACATGGGGACAAGGTGCTTTGGGGGGCTACCCCAAAGCACCCTCCCAATGTTGAGGGCATGTGGCCTAGTATGGTTCAGGAGGGTGGGTGCTTTCTCTTCCCCCCTCTTTTCCTGCAGCCTGCCAGGTTGCGTGCTTGGATAAGGGTCTGGTATGTATTTTTGGGGGGACCTCATGCCATTTTTTTGGGCGCGGACTTCCCCTTAAAATCTATACCAGACCTGAATGGTCTGGTATGGATTTTAAGGGGGACCCCCACGTCATTAAAAAAAAAAAATAGCGCAGAGTTCCTCTTAACCACTTCCCACCCGGCCGATGCATATATACGGCCGGGTGGGAGCCGTCTACTCCTGATATGACGTTCAGGAACGTCATTCAGGAGTAGCGGGATCGCGCCCGCGCAGCGGCGCGATCCCGATGTGCTCGTGTCACCCGGACACGGCACATCTCAGATCGGCAGGAGGGCTCTGTGATTGGCCCTCCTGATCACATGACGGCCGTGTCCAATCACGGCCGTCATGTGATGTAAACAAACAGCCGGTTGCTAGGCAATCGGCTCTCCTCTCCTCACACGGAAGTCACCGCTGAGGAGAGGAGAGCAGAACGCTGCAGCCGGCTGATGATCAGTGAGTATGGGCTGCTTTTTACAGCTTTTTACTCACTGATCATCAGTGTAGTGTAAACACACAACACACCACACAGTACAAACACAGTCCCCACATATGTCCCCAAAACACACATGTCCCCAAAACATACATGTCCCCAAATAATAAAAACACATGTCCCTAATAATAAAAACATGTCCCCCACATATGTCCCACTAAAATCACATGTCCCAATGATTATCTGCACACATATGTACGTGATCACCTGCACACATATGTACATGATCATTTGCGTACATATGTCCGTGATCACACAAACCAATTATTATACACTTAACGGAATTTTTTTTACCAAAAACATGTAGCAGAATACATTTTGGCTTAAATTTATGACAAAATTTGATTTTATTGGATTTCTTTTCAAATAGAAAAAAGAAAATATTTTTTTTTCCAAATTTCCGCTATTTTTGCGCTTATATCGCAAAAAAAAAAAAAACGGAGTCGTGAATAAATAACACCAAAATAAAGCTCTATTTGTGCGAACAAAATGATAACAATTTCATTTGGGTACAGTGTAGCATGACCGCGCAATTGTCACTGAAAGTGCTAGAGCGCTGAAAGCTGAAAATTGGGCTGGGAAGGAAGGGGGTGAAAGTGCCCTGTATTGTAGTGGTTAATATCCATACCAGACCTGAAGGGCCTGGTATGGAATTTGAGGGGATCCCACGAATTAAAAAAAAAATAATTAGATTCGGGGTTCCCCTTTATGTGTATTGCTGGGACCAACAATTCATTATAGCCGCGATTAGTTTTAAATAACTTTTTTTTCTTTAGAAATGTAATTTTGCTGTCAGACTGTTTTAAACACAGAACACATGCGCCACTTTACAGGCATACTATAGACACCCCCCCAGGTAGGAAATTTAAAGGAATATTACACTTTTATTGTTTCACTTTAAGCATTATTAAAATCACTGCTCCCGAAAAAACGGACCTGACGTTTTCAAAACTTTTTTTGCATTTATACATGTCCCCTGGGGCAGGACCCAGGTCCTCAAACACTTTTTAATTGATTTTTATGTCCCATAGACTTTAACAGTGTTCGCGTATTCTAACAAATTTTTTGCCTATTCGCATGTTCTGGTGCGGAGGGAATGGGGGGGGGGGGGGTGTTCGGCCCATCCCTACTCAGGTATAGTTCTTAGGTAGAGGTGTGGTAGACTTTCCTGAATAAATTAGTTTTCAAGGATCTCCTAATGGCTGAATGGGTAGGGGTTGACCGGACATACTGTGGCAGGGAGTTCCAGAGGATGGGATAGGTTCTGAAGAAGTCCTGGATGTGAGCATGGGAGGATGTAACGAGGAAGCTTGAGAGCAGGAGGTCTTGGGAGGAGTGGAGAGGACAATTTGGGTGATATCTGCAGATGACGTTGGTGATATAGCTGGGGGCGAAGTTTGTCCAGGAAGGATGATAGTATGTTATTGTAAATGGAAGTGGTCAGGTCTGGGCAGGACAGGGGTACAATGTTATCATAAAGGCAGTCGGCAGCAGAATATAGCAGACAATAGAAAGGGAAGGTTTGAGGTGGGAAAGGTTTTTGTTACCTGGTAACTGTTTGCAGGTTAGTAGCATGGAAGGTAGGATACATGCAGTGTGAAACTGATAAGGTTATGATCAGAGAGAGGGAAGGGGGTGTTAGAGAGGTTGTAGGGAGTGTAGAGGTGGGAGAATATAAGGTCAAGAGTGTTGCCATTGGAGGAAGTGGTGGTTTGCATCCATTGTGTAAGGTTAAAAGAGTAGGCTAAGTTGAGTGGTTGAGTAGTTGAGGTATTAACATTGCTTGGAATGTTGTCACCTAGGAGGATGGCAGGTACTTCAGATGAGAGAAAGTAGGGTATACATAGAAGTCATAGAGAAAGTGTGACACTGACAGAAATACATTGCTGACTTAAAGTGGTTGTAAACCCTTACAACGAACTTTGACCTACAGGTAAGCCCAGATTAAGGCTTACCTGTAGGTCCAAGAAATATCTCCTAAACCTACACGGTTTAGGAGATATTTACTCGAAGACAGCCACCGCTGTCTACGGCGCATGCGCCATAGGCAGCGGCGCACAGGCGCACTGGGCAGGCAGCAGATCGCGGCGATATGCCACGAGTATCGGCTCCCGTGCGCATGCGCGGGAGTGACGTCATCGCGGCTCCGGCGAATCACAGCGCCGGAGCCGCGAGACCCGGAAGTCGCTCCGGGATACATGGCAGCGGCGAAGAGGAAGACGGAGGACCGCTTCGGGGGCTTCGTTCTCAGGTAAGTTATTCATAATGAGCTAGTATGCTATGCATACTAGCTCATTATGCCTTTGCCTTACAGGGTGCATTTAAAATAAAAATAAAAAATTTGCCTTTACTTCCTCTTTAAAAAGAACTTACCACTTGTTAATGTATGGAGAACATTTAATAATAAAGACTGTTTCCTATGTGATACTTTGTGCATTTGAATAACATGGAGTTGTACCGAGCCTCTGGATGAAATATAGTGATTTAAGTAGATGCATGCTATCTGTGAAGTGCGAGTTGGGAAAGCGCATAGTAAGGCTACAGAACTAGACAGGAAACATCTCATGTAGGATACACACAGTAAGATATAGGATTCTGAGGAGAATTACAGAAGTTCAAATCTGGTTGGGTTGTTGCTTGTGGTGGATAGGGGACACCCTATTGTCAATGAGGAGCAGCCCACCTCCATGTAGCATGTAACAAGTGATCTAGGCTCCCATGTCACATGAGTCTCAGGTGTTTAACAGACAATCTGAGCCCTATCCTATAATAATGAAGGAGATATAGGGCCTGTGCACAGAGCCCCAGCAATTGCTGGGTCATTGTTATGGTGACCAGGAGAATGGTAAGTGAAGGGTTTATAACTCTGTATCCATGGACACATTGAAGAAAGAGAGTTGTGTGTGAGCTGTGGACTCTGTATGGGCAGAGCAGTAAGGCCTTTGTCAATAATTTGTTATAGCAGGCCCCTGATGGAATGTGTGGATGATTTAATAACAGTTGGCCCGCTATTTACATTTGTGGCACTAGAATAGGTTTTGGATTCTGTTTGTATGGTCTACATGGGCCAAGTGACTGTTCTATGGAAAAACATCCTTACAGCTTGAGGCTTATCAAGCAAATCATGAGCAATTATTTTTCAACTAAATATTTGTTAGCTAACTCTGGGAGTATCACTGTTGAACTAGGTACAAATGTATTGTCAACATAACTTTTGCATTGAATGTATTGTACAGGAAACTGGCTAATTGCAAATGTTTATGTGTACATATAGAATATTGCACACTGAAATCACGTATTGTTCTGTAACAATACCCTGAAACCATAAATATCAGAAGCCAAATAGGACTTCCACAATTGGAGAAGTACCCGAAGCTCAACACCACCGAGCAGCTGAAACCCAACGAACAATGAAGTCTATTATTTTCAGTGTCTTCCTTCTTTCATTATTCCTGCTCCCACTCAGTAAGTATACTCTTTTAAAATCATATATGTTTAGCATTTTATATATTTTGTATTACTTATGTATACATATATCTATTTAGTATCATTTATTCTGTGGATTGAACACGTTTCACATTTTGACCCACAGAACGTAGCAAGTAAAATCAGAACTCCTTGTCGGATTAATGACTCAGAAGCTTTGATGTCAGTAGATCAGCCTAAATAAGCTTACCACCCAACTTTTTAGGATAAAAACTGTTTTTTATTAAACAATATCATATTTTCAAAACTATCACTTTATAATTCAAATGTTGTTAACTTAACAAGCCTATGGAACGGTTATTTGACCACCAGATCCCCTTTTGTTATCGCTATTAGTGCTGAACAGCTATTCCAAATTCTGTAGGGCAGGGGTGTCCAAACTTTTTTCAAAGAGGGCCGGATTTCATGAAGTGAACATGCATGAGGGCCGACCATTTTGCCTGACTTTTTTTGAACTGTGCTGTCAGCTTCCCGGAGGCCTTGGACCGCCCCCAGCATCTGATTGTCAGTGGGAGGCGGGGATGAGAGGCGGGGTGAGAGGCACTAGCAGCCAATCACCGCCACCAATCCCCGCCGGAATCACAGACCTGCCGCACACGCCTCAGCTTGTCAGAGAGGCGCTCGGGGTGTGCGGAGCCAGGCGGGCCATAATGCAGGAGAAGCTGGGGGCAAGGTGGGGGCCATACAAAACCGGACCGCGGGCCGCAAATGGCCCGTGGGCCGGACTTTGGACATGACTGCTGTAGGGTATAGCCATTTTTGCTATATCTTCAGTGTTATTGAACCCTCCTATAATGCACACAATTCTCCTGCATGTATGTGAGTAGAGTGACTTTGGAAAGGTTAATGTGAGTAACAAAGTCAACAAAGATAAAACTGAATAGCCCATGAAAAGAGAAATAACAAAATTAGCTTTTTAACTAATCACCCCAAATCCAGAGATTAGATCCTCAGTCCGATTGCCCGCATTATTCAACTTATTTACTTCAAACCCATGTCATTCCACACACATCCCCAACTTGTGATTGGGCGGTGAAAGGAAAAGCAGCCCAACAATAGGATCATCTCTCTGCTACCCAGTTTTCTCTTTCTATCAGAATTCTTCTTGTCAGTTCATTAGCTAATTGGCTCCTTAGGCTGCTTTTCCCTTTGCAAGATACTAATACCTTGTCCCAGGGGCGTAACTATATAGGGTGCAGCAGTCGCGACCGCAACTGGGCCCTGTGATGCAGGGGCCCATGCAGCCCCCTCTACATATGGCCGGCAGCAGCATAGGCAGCTAGGGGTACCAGTGCACCATGCACACAAGTGGTGGAGGGTGACTAGCAGAGCTCCATGCTCGACTATCGCACAGGCTGCTCTTTAGTTGTGCATTCCCCACATGACCTGTGTCCTCGGCCGGCTCCTTAGAGTACCCCTCTCCTGCTCCATGCATTACCGCTCAGTCCGATGTCTGTTCTCCCCAGCCAGAGTCCCGCCCCCCTGAGTCCGGCCCACACTGCACTGCATACTTCTCCCGGGTAAACAAACTTTAAGCACACAGATGCAGTGCAGCCCTATGAGAGACAGCTCCCTGGAGGACACTGCAGGCTTGTCTGCCAGCCCCCCTCCACCCCCGTCATACACAGATGATGAAAGGTCTTTCTGGGAGATATGCTGATCGCCCATCCAGCACACTGGATGGAGCCCAGGCCAACATGGCTGAGTGCACGGCCTGCAGCTTGGCCATGGTGAGTGAGAGGACCCCATCCCCCACACACCATTACATAACCCCTCCATCTACCCCTGGGGACAGGGACCCCTTCTCACGTGGGGACAGGGACCCCCACCTCCCCTGGGGACAGGGACCCCTTCTCACCTGGGGGCAGTAACGTCATCTGCCCTGGAGAAAAGGACCTCATCTCTTCTGGGGACGGGGACCCCATCCTGCCTAGGGACAGTCCCCCAATGGGGCACCTAAAAATAAAAATTAAAATAATAAAAAAAAAAACTACTGATACCAGTGGTGGAACTACAGGGCTCACAAAGGTCATACCTGTGACCACGCCCTGGAGTTCCACCGCCGGACTCGGAGGGAAGGGCCCTGGCTGGGGTTCAGGGGGGCCTTCATGGTTTCTTGCATCGGGGCCCTGAAGGTTCTAGTTACACCACTGCCTTGTCCCAATGAATGGAACTTACACTGCTACATCATAATTTAATATAATACACTTAATGATGTATTAAAGATTACAGGGCTGAGTAAAGTTGTGTCTTTTATATCTGCATGATGTTCAAATTTAAACTAGCTTGTAGGTTCTGGATTTCTACCTATATGTATGACAAATATATCCCCATTAATAATGGAAACACCTACACTTTAGTATATTATGAATCCCAATCCTCTATAGCAAAGTGGACTTTTAACGTGCCCCCAAAAAGCCATGAAGTACAAAGTTATTAAAATAGGGGGAATACACAGCCCTCATATAATTTTTATTCAAACCCAATTGTTAAAAATAAGTAACTGAAAAATCAGCATAGATACTTAAAACATACATAGGCCATTCCTTTTCAATCATATATGATCCAGCTCTACTGTTATGCCGTGTACACATGACCGGACTTTCCGGCAGAAAAGGTCTGACGGTCTTCCCGACTGACTTTTGACACGGAATTACGATGGACTCCTGAACCAACGGACTTGCCCACACACGAACGGACGAAAGTCCATTAGTTTTGAACGTACGATGGGACTAAAAAAGGAAGTTCAATAGCCAGTAGCCAATAGCTTCCCTTGCGTCGTATTTGGTCCATCGGACCAGCATACAGACGAGCGGTTTACCCAACAGGAATTGAGTCCGTCTGACAAATTTGAAACATGTTCTATTTCTAGGTCCGTCTGAATTTTTTAAAGAAAAACTATTGGACTATTCCACACATGACTGGACTATCCGACAGAATGATTCTGTCAGACCTATTCTGCCGGAAGGTCCGGTTGTGTATATGCGGCATTATAAAACAAAGCGACTGAGCTCTGCTTAATATATGTTGTCCTTCGTTAATACAAATTAGTATTTCTCTATGCATTTTGCAGGGCTTATCACCTGCTACCTCAGGAGGATAAGACACAGAAGGACCAATTGCTATGCATTTTTACCTAATACAGTGGAACCTTAGTTTACGAGTAACGCGGTTACCGAGCGCTTTGAAAAATAGAAACTTTTTTTTTTTATTCTGACTCTGGTTTGGTTTGCGAGTGTTGTCTTGCAAAATGAACAGAATTCAAGCTAATGGGCAGTGCAGTACCTCATTTGGCCAGAGGTGCTGTGGTGCCGGGGACACTCGGAATGGCTCGGAAACATTCGGAGCCGTTCGAAAATACTCGGAATGATTCGGAAACAGTCAGAAATACTCCGTTCTCGAGTGTTTCCGAGCCTTTCCGAGGCTATCCGCGCTCAGCTGAGTTATCCCTGAGTATTTCCGAGGCTCTCTGGCGTTTCCTTCCACCTCTGGCCACATGCGGTATTGCATGTAATAGAAGTCAATGTGGAACAAATTATCTTCCTTTCCATTGACTTCTATGGGAAACTCGGTTTGATAAGCGAGTGCTTTGGAACGGATTATGCTCATAATCCAAGGTTCTACTGTATAGAAAAAATAGAACACAAACCAACCAATTGCATTGCAATAACCAGATGCATCATAAATTATATTCCTTTTAAAAATTCAGGACACTATACATACAGTAAATAAAACCACATTATGGTATACAAATATACACTCAATGAGAAATAACATTATTAACCCTTCATACATATGCTGCAGTTCTAGCTAATAAGACTACGTGCTATATCTGCCATGGTGTTGATTCCGAAACCTGTAAACAAGAAGAAAAGGAATGTGAAGAAGACAGTGTTTGCATGACCATCTCTGAAGCATTTGGAAGCCCTGGTAAGTTTGAAATATTTATTCTCTCTCATACTTCATCCAAACTTTGCAACCTACCCACACTGACCGTGTCCTTCACCAATGACTGGTTGCAGCCCAAACATGTCTCTGGAGATGAGGACCCTGGAAATGGAAATGGGGAATAGCTATAGTAGGCTCCAGCAGCAAAACCTTGTAACATGCTGTAAACTTAGACTTACCTGAGTCCTAAACAGAGACCATTAAGAGTGCGCGAGGGATCCAAGATGGCCGCCAGCGCCTGATCCTCCGCACCACGCCGGACCAACGGAGCTTACAGAGCGGCGAATAGCTATCCAGGAAGGTGACACTCCGAGGCCCCTGTCTCCTGATTACCCAGGGATCCCCCCGAATGTCCGCCGTAGCGACCAGGCGCGATCTAGTGCCACAATTTGAGGCGGCCTCCAGAGCGGGGTGTACCAAGATGGCCGCCGCGGCCGAAGCACACAGACAGCGTGCAGCCCACAGCGCGGAACACGGCGCTGACCACAGGCAAGTGCTATCCCCGGCCATCCTGAATTATACTCCCACTATCCAGGGGAACTTCCCCAAGCGTGGATCCCCATCACCGGCCTCCACAGAGTCCCTGATAGGCATGACTATGGCGGACCAGGCCTTGTCTCCCACGGAGGACTGCAGGCCTTCATTCCAAGGCCCCATCATATCAGATCAGTTCCCTCGGGAACAAGACTTGTCCACAGCAGACCTTTTTATTAAACTCTCGATGTTACTGGAAAGGGGATTGGCCTCTACAGCAGCGAAAATCACCGGGGAGATTAAATCAGACCTACAAAACATTGGCCAGAGAATGGAAGCTATAGAATCTAAGCTAGATGTTACGGCCGCAGTTGCCAATCAGAACTCTGACTTGATACATTCAATGCAGGACCAGTTGGACACAGCGCTTTCGAGAATTGACGACCTTGAGAACAGGTCGAGACGATATAACTTCAGAATCAGAGGGCTGCCGGAATCAATCACGGACGTGACTGCTGCCACCCAGGACCTGATCAAATCGCTATTGCCCAATATTGATCCTCAGCGACTGGAACTTGATAGAGCCCACAGAGCCCTGGGTCCTCCCAGGAAGGACGGCCTGCCCAGAGACATAATAGTTAAACCGCATCACTATGCAGTAAAGGAGGAAGTAATGAAGCAGGCCCGTGTGGCCCCACAGGTGACATGCCAAGGCCATGTGATTCAAGTGTTTGCAGATCTGGCCCCGTCAACCATTCAACGTAGACGTGCTTTGAAACCACTTTTGAATGTTCTTATACAGAAGGACATCAAATATAAATGGGCATTCCCCTTTGCGGTTAAGTTCACACATATGGGAGCAAACTACTCCTTCGCCAACTTTTCCTCTGGCGAACAAACCCTTCTACTCCTGAAGATTATCTCCCAAGATGCCGGAATGGACACATCTGCAGCTCCACCGACGTTGGCAAAAAGACCTCCCCCGGTCAGCCCATCAATCCCGCTTTGGTCCAAATCCAAATCGCGACGCTCCGGTGACAACGGTCACACCTGAAATTTACTGGACAAGTCCATTCCCTACATCTCCCGTGATCAGAGTTGGTCGCGCAACTCGACTCACCTCTTGTTGACTTTCCCTGGGTAACCTCACCTCAGAAGCTTCCCATGTTTGAAGGGGGCCTGTGTCCCCTACTATACCACCGGAACTCCTCTGTTTTCCTATTTCCCACCTTTTTGTGGTTTTTGTTTTGTTTTTGTTCGGTACTATACTTTTTCTTCCTCACGGTTCAAGATATTTACCTTCATAGTACATGAACGGAAGTTGCACATGACTGTTTGAATTAGAAACTAATTTTTTTTTTTTTTTTTTTTTTTATACTATTTGCTCCTTTATATGACTACTCTCCTAGGTGGTGCACATGTTTACAACGCCAGTTAATGTGTTTACCTTTGCTTTATGTGTGTTCCTGGTGGTCTTTTCATGTTTAACTGCTTCAAGCCGTTTTAGCACCATGCTATTTACATTTTTCAGAAGCCCCTTGGTCCGGGGCGGTACACATGTGCCTTTGTCTACCCCCTGCAATCCTGCGGGCTTTCAGGGGCTAGGACTTCCGAGAGCACGCTCTCGGTGATTTCTTTATTCTCTTTGGAGATTTCTGACCCCGGAGTTTCTCTCTCCCCTCCAGAGGCCGGCGCTTTTCTTGGGAGACTATTCTCTACTCTCTTCCCTCCCCCCCCCTCAGGTAGAATGATTTGCGTTTGCTATATTACCCTCATTATTTGTTTTTTGCTTAGCAGATTCTCCGCTACTAGAGATGGTTACAGTACGACTCCCTACGAGACTAGAAGTCTCCTCTTCGGTCCCAGAAATTTTCTACTAATGGTAAGTGAAGATGTTTGTGCCCGAGATCCGACCCTCTGCTCCCATGGCTAATACCATTCCTAAGTTGCTGAAGCTAGCTTCTCATAATGTGCAAGGGCTAAATTCTCCCCTTAAACGCAAGAAACTGTTCAGCCTATTCAAATCCCTTAGACTAGATATTTTATTCCTTCAGGAGACGCATTTCCCGAGCCGGTACAGCCCACCTTTCCTGCATGCCAACTATCCTAAATTTTTTCTTGCGAATGCCGAGAACAAGACAAGAGGAGTTGCAGTTCTTCTGGCGAGAGACTGTAATTTCACGTTGACTTCTGTTTTCAGGGACCCAGATGGCAGGTTTATCTTAGTGAAAGGCCTTGTGGAAGGGCAACTGTATTCTCTGATATCATACTATGCCCCTAATAGGGGGCAAGATAAGTTTTTTGAGAAACTCTTCCACACCCTTAACCCTATGCTCGAAGGTAAAGTGATTCTTGGGGGGGGACTCTAGCGTAACTTTTGAACAGGAACTAGACAGAACTAGACCCTTGGGGCTACAGCTTATTCGTCCACGCAAAGTCAGCCACAGAATAGCAAAATTGTTACACTCTCAGGGCTTAACTGATGCATGGAGGGAACTAAACCTGTCCACTAGAGACTACACGCATTACTCAGCTCCTCATAACACATATGCTAGGATTGACCACCTTTTTGTTCAAAGTCACGCGCTCCCTTCTGCTGAGCGCTCTCTGATAAAAGACACGGTCCTCTCAGATCACGCGATTGTGATACTATACTTACGCCTCACTTCCCAATCCCGGGGTTTTAAGACTTGGAGACTTAACGAATCCCTTCTGACAGACCCTAGCAGAATCCCCGATTTCGAATCAGTCCTACAGGATTACTTCAAACTCAACACTACTAAAGATACTTCTATGGAGACAGTGTGGGCAGCGCATAAGACAGTGATTAGGGGTGAATTCATAAAGCTGGCCACTCATCTAAAAAAGGAAAGAACCTCTGCAATTGCCAGACTAGAAATGGAATACGCAAATCTCAGAGCGAAACATAAAAAAAAACCCTAAAAGAAAACATCCCACAATTGGATAAAATAAAGCTGAAACTAAACCTAGCCCTCACGACCCGTGCGGAGAAAAGTATTAGATGGAGTGGTAATAAATTTTACACTCAAAAATATAAAATAGGAACTATGCTTGCCTCCAAATTATCCCCCAAACCGAGATCTCACGGTATGCCCCACATCAGAATGCCAGGGACAGGACTTTCGTCTAATCCAACGAAAGTCCTGAAAGCTTTCCAAATTTTCTATTCTGATCTCTACTCCGCTCCGAAGACTGACCTCCAAGATGACATCAACTCCTTCTGAGACACGCTACCAATCCCTCGTATTTCTAATGCACACCAGGACGTCCTCGAAGCCCCCTTTACGGAAGAGGAGGTTCTCAAAACTATTAAGGGACTGAAAGGTAACTCAGCCCCTGGGCCGGATGGGCTATCTAACAACTATTACAAAAAGTTTGCAAATATTTTAGCACCACACTTGGCCAAATTTTGTAACCACAAGACCAAAGGAGACCCGCTTGACCCTCTCCTCAACTTAGCTTTTATTACTGTAATTCCCAAACCAGACAAGAACCCAGAAATTGTAGACAATTATCGCCCGATCTCACTTATTAATTGCGACCTTAAGATCCTAACTAAAATGCTAGCAAACAGACTAGCTTCTTTCATATCCATATACGTCAATAAAAATCAGGTGGGGTTCATCCCTGGACGACAGGGGCCAGATCAAATCCGAAGGGCCATTGATATCATTTCAATATTACAATCAAACTGGGACGGCGGTCCTAAACAAGAAGGTATGCTCCTTTCGCTAGACTTAAAAAAAGCTTTTGACTCAGTTTCCTGGAACTACCTCCTTTTGCTCCTGGACAGATGGGGATTTGGTGATAGGTTCATGGGGCTGATCAAATCCTTATACTCCACTCCTCAAGCCAGAATAAGGCTTCAGGGCCACTACTCTGAGCCTATACAGATAGCACGAGGGACCAGGCAGGGGTGCCCTCTCTCCCCGCTGATTTTTGCCTTGGCAATTGAAACTCTGGCTATCGCACTGAGGGAGAATCATAATATAAAAGGAGTAAACTGCGGATCGCAAATACACAAATGTGGGTTATATGCAGATGATATTCTTTTGTTTATCACTTCCCCTATCACCTCCCTTCCAAATCTTCTTCAAACCCTTGGAGGGTTCTCTAAAATCTCTGGCCTACAAGTGAATTATAACAAATCCCTGGCAATGAATATTTCGCTGCAACCACAAATGGTTGTTCAACTGCGTCAGTCCTTTCCATTCGAATGGAATGACACAGCCATCAAATATCTGGGAGTGTACTTAACACCCAAAATCGAATCCTTATACAACGCTAATTATCCCCCGATGCTCGCTAAGTTAGCCTCAGATCTTAACACTTGGGCCGGATACAATCTGTCATTGTTAGGAAAAATTAATTCTATTAAAATGACCCTCATGCCTAGACTCTTATACTTATTTCGTTCCTTACCCATCCCTATCATCAGAAAGCATCTGAAGTCATTCCAGAGTAAGCTACTTAAGTTTGTATGGGGCAAGAAGGGGTACAGGATACCCCAGAGTATCTTATTTCATCACAGAAAGAAAGGAGGACTCGGTCTTCCCAACCTCCATTACTACTTTATAGCTGCCAGACTATCACAGATTTCGATTATTTACTCCAAGCTTGAAAAGCCAGATTGGGTTGGGATCGAGAGACAAGCTGCTCCACGTCACACTCTAGACTTTTTAATGTGGGCCTCTCCTAAAGAGAGACCCCCGATACTAGCACCCACTCTATCACACTCTCTAGCCCTCTGGGATAAGATTCGCAACTTGGGCTCCATCTCATCTCCGTCCACACCGTTAGCACATCTGTTTAATAACCCAGCTTTCCCCCCAGGTTAAAATATATCAGCATTTAAATGGTGGTTGAACAAAGGGCTGTACCGGATCGGGCATTTCTTCTCCAGGTCGGGACCTCTCCCTCTGAAACACTACATTAAAAATCTAGAATTACCAATGTCAGAGAGGTTCAGATTCCATCAAATCTCCCACTTCCTACATTCTATCTGGTCCGAAAAACCTTTTCCTCCTAGTTTCACAGAGTATGGCCGCGTACACACGCGCGGACTGTTCGCCCAACTTTGTCCGTCCAACAGTTTCGGAAAACAGTCCGCTCAAACTTAGCATGGACGGACATGGCCACACACGACGGACGAACAGTTTGCTGAAACCGTGCGCGATGACGTGAACGGCACGTACGACGGGACGAAAAATACGACGTCCTATACACTGCATTATAGCTTTCGGCGTGAAAATCCTTTCTGAGCATGCGCGCAACTTTGTTTGACGAACAAGCCTACACACGGGCGGACTGTTCGCTCAAACAAGGTTTCAGCGGACAGTTTTTCGGAAATTCCGAAAAACCTTGTCCGTCCAACTGTCCGCTGAAACTGTCCGCTGAAAGCCCACACACGAGCGGACTGTCCGCCCAAACACTGTTCAGCGGACAAAGTTGGGCGAACAGTCCGCCCGTGTGTACGCGGCCTTTGAGACATGGTGTGGTCAGGGCCCGGAGCAGAGGGGAGGTATCTCTTGCATATACTCTTCACTGACGCAGCCCAAATCTAAGACTTCAGTCATGATCAAATGGGAAGAGGATCTCCAGTTTAATTGGGACCTGGGGCCCTGGCACACGGCGATCTCGTTGGCCTACAAAGGAATACTAAACACGTCTTTAGCAGAAGCTAGTCTAAAAGTTATTCTACGCTGGTACTACACCCCGGCTAGACTGGCCGGCATATACCCCTCCGCTGATCCGCTGTGCTTCAGGGGTTGTCACCTCAGGGGTACTCTGGCCCACGTGTGGTGGGAGTGTCCCCGGTTACGATCCTTTTGGAAAAGAATTTTCTAAATTATTGACGGGATCGCTGGGTTCCGGGTCCCCCGGTCCCCTACCATTGCTCTTCTTAATGCTCCAATTATCAAGACCCCCAGGCATTCTATGAATCTGATAAGATTTATTCTAATAGGAGCCAAGCTCACCATTGCAAAAGCTTGGAAACAGCCCTCAGTTTCGGTCAAGGCGGCTCAAAGGAAAATCTCCTGGATCATGGCTCAAGAGAAAATGGCTAGCATTATATCTGACACGCGCGCTAAATTTGACATTGTTTGGGAACCATGGGCTACGCTCATGGGCATCTCCTTAACCCACGCCCCAACGGAGCTATGATCACCTGTTCTTGCTTCTAGAGCATCAGAACTTGGGTAGTTAACACAGACCTTTGGTTTAACTATGGACCATTCTACTTGATCCCCCTCCCCTTTATCTTTTCCCCTTCTTCTCCCTTCTTTACTTCTCTTGTTTGTTATGTTTGGCTCGGATGGCCGACAGCTGACCTCTAAAATTTTTCACATGTCTTTATTGTGATGTCAGATATGATCCGTTTTGTGGGTTTAGGGGTGGGGGGATTGGCCTCCCATTTACGGGAGCCCTCTGGCTAGGTCCCTCACTTGGCACAGCATGATCCCGCGAGGGGTGCCGAGTGGCCCAGGGACCGCTAGGGTTTTTCCCTTATCCCGGGTCCTGGAATCTGTAGGGGATTTCTTTAGATTGTTTTCTTCCCTGGACATTGCTCTCCCTTTTTAGAGTACTGGTATAGGTTAGGTTTCTGGACCTTAATAACACTATGTTGGTTGGATCAGACTCTAAAAGGCATAGCTTTTATTTGTTCAAATGTATGATTGTGCATGGTTCAAATGCTCTGTTAAATCATCTGTTGGCCATGTGGGCCTATTTCTTGTTTCCTATGCTGTATTCAAAAATAAAATATTTTGAAAGAAACAGAGACCATTAACTTATCCCCTGGGTGACATCACTGCCCTAATGAGGAAGCACTACATTGTATACTATGTCCTTTTAGGGAACTATTGTCAATGGGGATTTTTGTCCAATGACCACCTGCAATGTTACAGGTAGGATAACCATTAGATACCACTGGTTGGCTGTAGTTAGGCTAGTTGAGCTAGGTCTGAGTCAATGTGTGTGGTGGTTGGGGTGGGAAGGTAATGGCAGCAAGGCCATTCTGAAGGAGGATGAAAAAGGTGGGATGTTCCATGGGGAGGTCTTTAGTCACTTTTAATGAAGATGGCAGTAATGAGTTTTAGCACAAAAGTACACTAGCTATTGCATTACTATTTGTGATACACACTAGTTATTGCAAGCTAACATAAGTAATTGTCAACACAAAAATAAATAACTCTCTACTGTTCCTGTTTTGGAAAAAAAAAATGAATGTTTTTGCTCTAAAGAGCCTCGGACCTGCAGATCATGAATTCAACATTTTACTAGTACATTCTCTTGCTTTTATATCAGAGTTAAAGTGGAAGTTCAGTTAAAATCCAACTAAACTTAAACCTGCTCCCATCCCCATTCTAAGCCCTATACTAACTGTCCTGCAAAAGAAAGATGTGTATACCTAATCTAAGGGGGATCCAGTCCAGTCATGCGATTGTCTCCCAGCGCTGGCTTCAGGTAACAGTAAGGACAACTGGTGTCCTATAGTAAGTCAATGAGTGACGTCACCACCCAGGTTCTGCAGCTGTTGTCGCTGCTCCCTTTTGAAGCTGGCCTCTGGGTAGACCGGACCATAGCACCCTTAGATTAGGTAAGTATACATATCTTTCATTTGCAGGGTAGTTAGTATAGGGCTTAGAATAGGGGTGGTAGCAGGTTTAGGCTTGCTTAAAATTTGACAAGACTTAAAGTTGTAAAGTATAAATATTTTTTAGCTTAATGCATTAAGGTAAAACAATGTTTAGGTGTCAGCATCGCCCCCTCAGCCCCCCTTTACCTGAGACCTTATTCTATCCAGCACCCTGCACGTCGGCAGATCTTTTCTCCCCTCACTTCCGGGTCTCGCTGGTTTTGCTGGGGCATCGGGATCCACTGGCTCCCAGGGCTGTCAATCAAAGTCAGTGATGATGGAGCGGAGGGCGGGGCTGAGTCCCTCTCTCTGTGTCAATGGACACAGGCAGAGGGACTTAGGTGCGAGCACGCACCATTATCCCCATGGGAAGCGGCTTCCCATACAGCTGGGAACTCAAAAAGAAGAGGTTCCATGCTGCTCTGTTAGATTCCATTGCACAAGGTAGGTAAGTATAGACATGATTGTTATTTAAAAAGAAAATAATTGTACCTTTACAACCCCTTTAAAGTGTAACTAAACTCAAAAACAAACATTTAGCCCAGATTTACACTGACTGCGGGTTAGAAACTGTGTGAGTTCAGCTGATTTCTCTATTTAAAACCGCAATACAGTCTGACTTCGGAGGCGATTTGACAGACATTTGTGCCGGTTCCTGCACAGATGTCTATTCAAATTGCACTCGAAGTCACCAAAAATAGTACATAGTACGAACTGCTTTTGGGAATAGCAGCGACGTTGCAAAGTCAGTATCGCAAAGTCGGCATTATTGCTGCCAATAGCCGCCGATTCAGCATGCGTTATGACATGTCAAATTGCCTTCTAAATCGGCCTCATGTGAACGTGGGCTTAATATATTGCAGCTTACACCAGATCTCTGATGTGGTGGTTGCATTAGTTTCCTTTTTATTTTCACCTGGTAAATCAGCAGGCCAGAAATCCAGTGCTGTTGTTACTTTCAGTGAGCTAATAAGGAAACACGAATAGTCTTTCTAAGGTCTTTACTCAAAATAAAGGAAGTTATTATGTGTATCAGTCAGGCGACATATACAGTAATAAATATGCCTTTATTTTACTTTCTTTATCTGCTGCGAGAGTTAAAATACTAGGGGAGTTAGACCACTGCTCTCACGCAGCCTGACTCTCCAGTAGCCTGAAACTCCCCCTGGACACAGCTCCAATCAGCAATGCTCTGGCTCCCAGTGCCGGACTGTTGATTGGAGCAGTGTTAAAGGGGCGTGTTGGGCCATGGGAGAGCTGCCTTGTGTGTTAGAGCAGCAATCCAACTCTTCTAATACACTTAGTAAAAAGGTAAAAAGAAATGCTTACTGTATACACACCCTGACTGCATTACAGTAATAAATTAAGAGGGGTTAATTGGCTTTAAAATCCCCCAAATTTTAAGCCTTTGCTTTTTATATGTAGCCCTCTTAAGAATATACCCCATATCCTTTTTTTTGTTTGGGCAGGTAAAGACTCTCGATCCATCTATAAACGATGTGCACTGAACTTGCCTTGCAACACAACTCTTCATGTCTATTCAGGTCAGGATGTTTATTTAAGACGTAACATAGAATGCTGTACCGGACATCGGTGTAACTCTGGAAGCTATAACAGTAAGTATGTGCACTTTTTTGTTCTTGTCTGTGTTTCTCCTGCATTATGGTGGATAAAGTAAAACTAAAGCTACAAACTTGTTGGTGTTTATCCACATCGACCAGTCCACAAACCTGCCTGCTGCTTGGCACCTGCTGCAAGGACCTTCTGTCTGGATCTCCAATCAGGCACCTGTGCCACTCCGTGCCCTGTTATATCCTGTCTCCACCTTCAGGAGAAACAGGACAGGAGGCGGAAGGGAAAGCCCCGTCATCTTGGCCTCAAGCAGGTGCGTGATACTAACATACATCCTAGCACATTGACCCTGTTAAATATACCATTTGAAGTATCTTTTTATTCATGCAATTGTAAGTGCAAAACAAACTTTTTTATGATTAGAGAATGACGCTCTAATTGGTTTGAAAAAGGTTGGCCTCGGTGGCACAGACCCACCCACTTGTGACACTCGTGAATCAATATATTTGATTACTGGCTTCTTTCCCCAGCCGATCAAGACAGGAGGGGGATCTAAAGAAGAACGGGTTGGCCGGGAGAAAAAGCCAGGGAAGCAGTGGTGCCGTGACCCTGGAAGGGTGAGTGCAGACCTGGGGGGGCGCAAACAAACTGACAAATTCACTGAAAAAAGCCCCATCAATTGCAGCCTCACTGTGCCATCAGTTGCAACCACTGTGCCCATAAAATGCAGCCACTGTGCCCATCATATGCAGCCTCTGTGCCCATCATATGCAGCCTCTGTGCCAATCATTTGCAGCCTCTGTGCCCATCATATGCAGCCTCTGTGCTCACCATATGCAGCCTCTGTGTCCATCATATGCAGCTTCTGTGCCCACCATATGTAGCCTCTGTGCCCATCATATGCAGCCACTGTGCCCATCATATGCAGCCTCTGTGCCCAACTTATGTGCCCACCATATGCATCTTCTGTGCCCATCTTATGCAGGTTCTGTGCCCCCCATATGCAGCCTCTGTGTCACCATATGCAGCTTCTGTACCCATCATATGCAGCTTCTGTGCCCACCATATGCAGCCACTGTGACCCCCGTTCGCCCGCCCATTCGTCAGACCGCCACTTACCCAATCCATGTGATGGTGGTGAGCTCTGGGATGGGCAGGCAATGGCTCCTGCATCCTCCATGGTTCCTACCATATGAAGCTTCTGTGCCCATCTTATGCATTTGTGCCCACTATATGCAGCTTCTGTTTCCATCTTATGCAGCTTCTGTTTCCATCTTATGCAGCTTCTGTTTCCACCATATGCAGCTTCTGTGCCCACCATATGCAGCTTCTGTGCCCACCATATGAAGCCACTATGACACCCCCTGCTCGTGCTCGTCCACCCGCTCGTCGTCAGACCGGCACTTACCCCATCTGGATGTCGGTGGTGAGCTGTGGGATGAGCAGGCGATGGCTCCTTCATCCTTCATAGTTCTCGTGCATCTCTTCCCGCATTCTGCTAGGCATCCAATAGGGATGTCTGTACCTTCAGCCAATCAGGTGACTGGTATTGGACCTGCATTCTCTGACAGGCTGAGAGGCAGTTCAGTGTTAGCAAAGCAAAGCAAATATTTATTTACTTTGCTAACACACCTGGGTGGGCTTGTAGCAGAATTCTCTGCACCACGAGTCCACCTTTTTTGAAGCTTATAATCACTATAATTCATTAAATATTTGGGCGTCTGAATAGGGGGTGGAGGTAGCCATGGACAGATTCATGCAATGCATGAATCTATCCATTTTACATATTGGGGGTGGCTGGAGAGAGAGGGCGGCGCCCGTGCGCCCTGATGGACGCACCGCCACTGGGGAGCAGTGCCATGCCAAGCTAACCTAGATTTCCCATGGACGCCAATGTGTCCGTACTTGCGAGTGTACGTAAAGTAAGGGTACGTACAGCGGGGAATGCCTATACTGGATATAACACTTTATATATGTTTTTTCTTCAGACTCTGTCTTCATCACATCTGTTTAAAAATTCATATTATTCCTTTTATTTAGTGCCATACAATAATCAGACTGAATCGAAAGGCAGGCTATGTCCACTTTGCTATGCGTTTAACACCATGCAAGGCTGTAATGCAACAAAATCAGCAGTTTGTTTAGGAGAAGATGATCTGTGTGTACGTTTCCGAGGAACTCTTAAACCACCTGGTACGTGTTTTTTAAATGTTAGTTGTTATTATTTGCTATTGCTAATTTAAAAATATTAATTTATTACTTGTATTTATATATTAATACATCATTCCCTGCTTGCAATCTAAAGTCCCTAACATGCAAGCAATGGCAGATTTTGCAAAGTTATGCAAAGTCTGTGTAGATAGTGTAACAGCTGGAACTCAAACCAATGTCCCCAATGCTGGCAAGGCAGGAGTGCTAACCACCAAGACATTGTGCTGTCCCATGAGCTCAATAATAAAAATATATAACCTAATAATTCTTCAAAACTGGCAATTTTATTTGTTTTTTGAGAAAAGTGTTGCACTATTATACAATAACATAGTTAAATGTGCAAAAAAAAAAAAAAAAACACATCAAACACATGTGATCAATACAACCAATAATGTTGATCTTGTTAAATAGAAGTTACTAATTGTAAAATCATTTATAATGAAAGTCCACTACAAATGTTGAAAAATTAGTGAATCCAACAATCATGTGCCACTTCTACCACCCAAGTGTGTTACCACCTTGTTTTTTGACCCCCCCCCCCCCCCATTACAAAGGTCAAACAAGCATGAGCTACATTGGTCCAGGAGAGGGTGAGACTAGTGAGGGCCGCTGGCATCTGATTTATGGGAGCGATCCCAGCCTGCAGAGGTTCGATAGAAACATAAGGAGAGATTTACTAAAAACAGGTGTACACAGATGTGCATGGCAGCTTCCAACTTCAGCTTGCTCAGTTAAGCTTTGACAATAAAATCTGGAAGCTGATTGGTTACTATCTAGAGCTGCACCAGATTTTTTACTCTCCTGTTTTAGTAAATCTCCCCCATGCTTTCATTCATTCATTTATTTTGAGTTCATTTTGCATGTGCTTGCATCAATAAAATCTTTTTTTAGCAGTGAGCACTATGATTTACTTTTCTTTCTTAGAGCATGTGGACACCAAGGTGCAGAGATGTAAAATACAGTGCCTTGCAAAAGTATTCACCCCCTTCGCTTTCTACCTATTTTTGTTACATTACAGCCTTTAGTTCAATATTTTTTTTTAATATAAATTATATATGTGTTGGATCAGAACACAATAGTCTAAGTTGGTGAAGTAAAATTAGAAAAAATATATACATAAAACAATTTTTCAGGAATAAAAAAATTATAATTGGCATGTGTGTATGTATTCACCCCCTTTGTTATGAAGCCTATAAAAAGCTCTGGTGCAACCAATTACATTCAGAAGTCAGATAATTAGTGAAATGATGTCCACCTGTGTGCAATCTAAGGCCGCGTACACACGGGCGGATTGTCTGTCCAACTTAGTCCGCTGAACCGTGTTTCAGCGGACAATCCGCTCGTGTGTGGGCTTCAGCTGACTTTTTCAGCGGACAGTCTGACGGACTTTGTCTTTCGGAATTTCCATAATTTTGTCCGTCCAAACTTGGTTTTGTCCGTCCAAACTTGGTTTCAGCGGACAGTCCGCTCGTGTGTAGGCAAGTTGGACGGACTAAGTATGGCGCATGCTCAGAAAGGATTTACACGGCCGAAGGTTGCATTGCAGTGTATTGGACGTCGTTTTTCTAGTCCCGTCGTACGTGCTGTACACGTCATTGCGCAAGTTTTCAGCGGACTGTCTGTTCATCGTGTGTGGTCAAGTCCATTCATTCAAAAGTTGAACGGACTGTCTGTCGGATTGTCTGACGAACTTAGTTGGGCAGACAATCCGCCCGTGTGTACGCGGCCTAAGGGTCACATGATCTGTCATTACATATACACAGCTTTTTGAAAGGCCCCAGAGGCTGCAACACCTAAGCAAGAGGCACCACTAACCAAACACTGCCATGAAGACCAAGGAACTCTCCAAACAAGTAAGGGACAATGTTGTTGAGAAGTACAAATCAGGATTAGGTTATAAAAAATATCCAAATCTTTGATGATCCCTAGGAGCGCCATCAAATCTATCATAACCAAATGGAAAGAACATGGCACAACAGCAAACCTGCCAAGAGATGGACGCACACCAAAACTCATGGACCGGGCAAGGAGGGCATTAATCAGAGAGGAAGCACAGAGACCTATGGTAACCCTGGAGGAGCTGAGCAGAGTTTCACAGCAGAGACTGGAATATCTGTACATAGGACAACAATAAGCCGTACGCCCCAGAGAGTTGGGCTTTATGGCAGAGTGGCCAGAAGAAAGCCATTACTTTCAGCAAAAAACAAAATGGCACATTTTGAGTTTGCGAAAAAAGGCATGTGGGAGACTCCCAAAATGTATGGAGGAAAGTGCTCTGGTCTGATGAGACTAAAATTTAACTTTTTGGCCCTCAAAAAAAATGCTATATCTGGCACAAACCCAACACATCACATTACCCAAAGAGCACCATCTCCACACTGAAACATGGTGGTGGCAACATCATGCCATGGGGATATTTTTCAGCAGTCAGGACTGAGAAACTGGTCAGAGTTGAGGGAAAGATGGATGGTGCTAAATACAGGGATATTCTTGAGCAAAACCTGTACCATTCTGTGTGTGATTAGAGACTAGGACGGAGATTCACCTTCCAGCAGGACAATGACCCCAAACACACTGCTAAAGCAACACTTGGGTGGTTTAAGGTGAAACATGTAAATGTGTTGGAAGGGCCTAGTCAAAGCCCAGACCTCAACCCAATAGAAAATCTGTGGTCAGACTTAAAGATTGCTGTTCATAAGCACAAACTATCCAACTTGAAAGAGCGGGAGCAGTTTTGCAAGGAGGAATGGGCAAAAATCCCAGTGGTAAGATGTGGCAAGCACATAGAGACTTATCCAAAGTGACATGGAGCCTTAATAGCTGAAAAAAAGGTGGCTCTACAAAGTATTGAATTCAGGGGGGTGAATAGTTATGCACATTGACTTTTTCTGTTATTTTATCCTATTTGTTGTTTGCTTCACAATAAAAAAAAAACATCTTCAAAGAAGTGGGCATGTTCTGTAAATGAAATGATGCAAATCCTCAAACAATCCATGGTAATGGATCAGTCAGAGCACACCCTTGGAAGTCCAGATGGATATGGCATATGATTGTTGGATTTGCTGGTTATTCAACATTTGTTGTTGACTTATATTTTAAATTATTATGGACATTGCTTCTATTACACAAGATCACCATTATTGCTTTTATTTATCATATGTGTTTAATGTATTATTTTTTTGTACATTCAACTTTACTTTTGTATGATAGCTCAGCACTTTTCTTACATTGTATTACCACTTTTACAATTTTTATGCATGCAGCTCAATTGTTGAGGGCTTGTGTATGGAGCTTTTTGGTAATTTTATTTAACTTTTTACAAAGGGAAGGGTTTTTTGGGACTTTAAATGAGGCAATGGCCTAACTGCTCAATGCCTCCATCCCTTTCAATATTGGGGGGAAAACAGGAAGAAGTGGGACTTTATATGAAGCACATGGCAGCAAATAAAAGGAATTAGTGAAAAAAATCCTTTATTAATTTGAAATGTAACATTTAAATGCATTTTTTTTATATAATAATAATAATAATAATAGCATTAAATAATTCACAATCCAATAAAACATCATATATGCACATACACATATGCAGTACCTATGCAACCTGTTAAATTTACTGATTCCTGTCAATATAAATAAAGGAAATTGAGTATAATGTCAAAAATTACATAAAAAATAAACATATATTAAATAGGCAAAATGTTATGAAAATCTTGTCAGCCCATGTTTGACTTAAGATACAGTAGTTGATAGCTTGACGCGTTTTGTGGCTTTTAGCCACTCCTCTTTAACTTTATTTACTCCCTATGAGTTACTTGATTCCAAATGCCCACAATATAAAGAGGTGATTGTCAGCTTACTAGGTAAAATTTACCTCAGCTGAGGCCACTTGCATCACCAAAGGACCACATGTTCAGTATTTGTGCTTGTAAAGAGGATTGTAAGAGACTGCAGCCATACTAGAGAAATGATGGTCGGACATTACGAATGTACTAAAGGTTTGGTTGAAGAATGGAGACATGCTTCAGAAGACGGCAAGAGACTGGATGGGGACTAGGGATGAGCTTGAGTTTGGTCTGAACCTAAAAGTAAGCTGTGGGTGCTAAGGTAATGAGCTGCAGGTGGATGATTTCCCATGACATCCTGGTATGGAGGCCCATGACATCATTGACCCAATATGGCCACATGACCATATTAGGTCAATGTTGATGACCTGATATGGCCATGTGGCCGTAATTGGTTATTCCCACTCCTGCTACAGTCTGCCGGGGTCCAAGGGTCACACTAGTAATAGGGTCGGGCAACAAGGATTTAGAGGTTTCAACTTTTGCCCTGAATTGAAGCTTCACCTCCCCCATATCTAGTCCCTACCTCCGACCATTGAACAATTTAATACAAGAACTTCCATGGCCCATAGAGGTTCTCACATTTATATGAATATGAATATGAAATATTAATGAATAATGAATGAATGAATATTCACTATCCTTATTCATCATGTACTATTTAGCAACAGTTTTCATTACAAAAATAGGTTTCAAGCTTTTTGTAACATCGAATGTAACATCGAGCATTCACCTGAAATTATATGCAAATTAGAACAAAGAAAATATTTGCTTGTTTTGGTCTGTTGCCTATACCATTGAGCACTGGTTCACACTAGTGCGATGCCAGACATTGCATGTGATTTGCACACATTTCTTTACAGATCACTTGCAATGTCTGTGCGATGCGATTTCAGCCATACAAACTGTATGGCTGAAATTGCATCATATTCGCACCAAAATAATGCAGGACCATTCACACCTATGCGATCCAATTCCTGCACCATTTCACAGTTCGCATTGGGATCTGTGAACCGATCTGGCGGTGTCATTACTTTTACAGTGACACCCCAGTGTTTTACAGATCGCACTTGTGTGAACCCATCCTTAAAGCGCTTTGTTATATCTGCTAAATAAGTGCAAAAAAATCTATTGACACTGCCAGAAATTCAGTGAAGGTGTGCAGTATATTCTTGTGCCCTGTCAGTTTAGATGGATGATCACGTCTTGGTAGGTTTGAAGTTGTGCCATATTCTTTCCATTTTCGGATGATGAATTGAACAGTGCTCTATGAGATGTTCAAAGCTTGGGATATTTTTTTATAGCCTAACCCTGCTTTAAACTTCTCCACAACTTTATCCCTGACCCGTCTTGTGTGTTCCTTGTCCTTCATGATGCGGTTTGTTCACTAAGGTTCTCCAACAAACCTCTGAGGGCTTCACAGAACATCTGTATTTATACTAAGGTTAAATTACACACATGTTGACTCTATTAATTAATTAGGTGACTTCTGAAGGCAATTGGTTCCACTAGTTTTTAGTTAGGCGTATTAGAGTAAAGGGGGCTGAATACAAATGCACACCACACTTTTCCGATATTTATTTGCAAAGAAATTGAAAACCATTTATCATTTTTCTTTTACTTCATAATTATGTGCCACTTTGTATTGGTCTATCAAATAAAATCCCTAATGAAATATATTTATGTTTGTGGTTGTAACATGTCAAAATGTGTAAAATTTCAAAGGGTATGAATACTTTTCAAGGCACTGTACATGCTGTTAATTAAAAAAAACAAAAATTACTTTAGCCAAGCATTGTTTGAGAGTCAGCACCCCTCATGGCTGGAGGCCAAATTATTTCCCTGGATCTCACACCAGAAAGATAAGGTAGTTTCACTCACCAGTGCACCTGTCCCAGCACTTATTACAGTGTCGTTTTGAGGGAAATAGTCTTAAACACCAATTTTCCTCCACCAGCTCTTTATCCATTACACATTACACTTTACTTGTTTCAGCCTGAAGACATGGATGGAAGCTGCTGTATTTTTGGAGTTGTGTTCCCCATAAGGTGGTTTAAGTCCATTCATGGTCCCATGCTTGGGTCCCACTAATAGCTTAGCTCCCAACTGTCCCTGATTTCGAGGCACCGTCCCTGATTTGGAGCAATGTCCCCCTGTCCCTCAGTCCTCCTCATTTGTCCCTCATTTTGGTCTGATCTATATAGTTGTATATAAAATGCACTTTTTATCTATCAAAACGTTTTTTTCCAGAGCTAAACCTTTCATATGAATTCTAAATTGCTGTATTTGTAAATTCCAAAAGCCAGTATAAAGGAATAGTAGTGGTAAAAAAAGCACTTGCAGATTTAACCAATTTTGATTTTTTTGTACAATTCTCCTTTAAGGGGGCGTGGCAAGGGGTGTGTCCTATGCCTGCATACTTTTGCTGATAGGTGTCCCTCATTCCCATCTCAAAAAGTTGGGAGGTATGTAATAGGTTACCCCAACTTGTCAAGCAATTACATCTCACAGATTTGGTCCAACTCCCAGCTTCCCATTGGAACAAGGAAAAGACCTTCCACCTGTATATATCACCTCCAAATGGGAAGTGACATTCACAGTGGGAAGTTACATTTCAGCACATGTTAATCAGTGCTAAACCAGATTTTGACTAATAAATGTTAGGGTAGATTTAGAAGCACATCTACTCTACTGGATTCACACCAGTCTGGCTCCATTCTCTGTGCGAAGAGAAAAAGATCCTCTCCGTTGTAGGTGAGGATCAGCTGAGCAGGGGGGGGGGGGGGGGGGAGAGAATGCCTGTTCACATCTGCGAATCAGATGCGTTCACATAGAAGAATATGTGGCTGCCTAGAAAACGCACATGTTTATTGGGCAATGCGGAGTGTAAATGCAACGCACAAATGTTAACCAGACTTATTGAAACTACTAGTTTTTGAAATGTTCTGCGAATTGGATACAGTGTAAGCCGCATCCAATTTGCATAGG
>NW_027507788.1:30240781-30388281 GCF_037356315.1 Lithobates pipiens | reverse complement strand
AGATAGAAGAATGAGAGTTAAAGAGAAGAAAGAGGGAGAGAGAGAGAATGAAGAGAGTGAAAATGAGAGCAAGAGAAGGGAGAAAGAGGGAGAAAAAATAATCTTTAGTAATTTGAGATATGTGTTGAAAGGTTTAGTGTAGTATGGCTTGTATGATGTTTTAGAGAGATCAAAGAGAGAGAGGGAGAAGACAGATAGAGAATAAAAGAAGATAAAGAGAAGAGAGTGAAAGAATCAGGGCTTTTTTTTCAGCGGGAACTAGGGGGAACTCAGTTCCACCACCTCTTGCTCAGGTCAGATCTCCTGCGCAGATCCCAATGAGTGCCGGACAGGGACAAGGGAGATACAGAACAGGTGCCCAGGGTTCAGTGCAGTCATGGGCAGGAGAGGGTGCGTGGTAGGCGGCACCCTCTGTGGTCTCTATTTTTTCCCTGGTGACCAGTTGTTGATGCTCCTACTGCACAATCTCCCTTGCAAGTGACTGTCATATAGTATGCTGGGAGGTACTACAGCCGGATAGGTGTTTCAGCTTAATATTGAAAAAAAGGTAAGACATATGACAGATGGTGGAGCTTTTAAGGAGGGGGGTAGATGAGGGCAGTGGAGGGAGGGTGTTGTATGCAGAGGGAAGAGCTACTATTTGATGCCATTTGGCAGGCATGTGAGTGTGGCGAGCATAGTTGAGAAAAAAAGCCCTGGAAAGAATAATGAGAGAATGAGAGAGAAGAGAGACATAGAAGAAAGGGAGAGAGAGATGAAAGCGTGAGAGCAAGAAGAATGAGAGAGAGGAGATAGAATGAAGGAGAAGGAAGAGGAGAAAGGAAGAACAAAAGGAAGAGAGATAGTGAGAAGATAGAGAGAGAGAGAGCGACAGAGAAGAAAAAAAGAGAGAGAAGAAAGAAGAAAATGAGCGAGAGAGAAGATAGATAGAAAAGAGAGAGATAGCAATAGTAGGAAGGGGTTGAAGAAAGTGAGAGAAAGAGAAAATAAATTCAAGTTGAAAGGTTTAGTGTCTTATGGTCTATATGAGAGGTTAGAGATGGGTTTAGAATAACCTTACTTAGTTAAAGATCACAGGGTGCAGTTAATAAAAAAGAGAATGGCATATGAATGACACAAATATCTTTGTAGGTAGAACTCACATTTTGTGGAGGAAACGTATATAGATGCACAGGCGGCGTCTTCTGAAGCACAGTTGTATGCATGACCATCACAGTACGGCTCTGTACTCCTCTTAGCATTTAAATTGTAAACTGAGTCGCTGTCGAGGTTAATTAACACTCCGCAGTATATACACTTGAGGGCGGAGACTGAAATAAGAGGAAAAATAATACAGAGAAGTCTGGTAATGTATGCTAGATGGCTGTTCAGATCCATCAGCAAAAATTAACTTGAAGAAAACAGAAGATATGGGATACACCAGGAACTGCAATCACTTGTGCAGAATACATGACCATGGACTGACCTTTAGAAATTAGGGGATATTTCTTGGTAACTAGCATTAGAAACATTTTTTTTTTTTTTTATTAATTGTATTAAAGCTGAATTCTAAGCAGATATAACAGACCCTAAAGCCTCGTACACACGGTACAAAAATCAGAAAGGGATTGTCTGTTGACAAGTTGTTGTCCGAAATTCTTTCCATTAGTACGCTCCTTAGAAAATTGTTTTCCAATTTTCGGGACAACAAATTTTGGATGACAGACTAGTAAATTTTGGGCCAACGACGGCTCCACATCTGATTTTTGGAAGGTCGGTACACAAATCCCTCACACAAAAGTGGAAAGTACAAACACGCATGCTCAGAATCATGGAACGACTGGGAAGAGTTTGGTCTTGTATACTACCGTTCGTAATCTAGAATTAACATTCAGGACGCGGCAATTGATGAAATGTCTAAATTCTCATCTTCTTTAATGGGATAATAATGAAGCTGCTTTGCATGTCGTTATGTCAAATGTATTTTAAAGGGTATTTGTTTTGTATGATCCGAAAATGGCAAATCAACGCTCACCAAATTTCTACTAACACGAAATTAGCAGAAGGGGCCCAAAGGGTGGTGCTTGAGAAATGAACGTCCTATTTATTCTCTCATAGTACGTCACTACGATTGTGTTTGACAAACGACAATTTGCGTGCCGTTAGTATACAAGACAAGATCCTGTCACACTCCTTTTTGACAAAAATCAGAAGCTTGGTCATCTAACAATCATACCATGTGTACTAGGCTTTAGTGACACAGCTGTCCATTCATTAACCCTTTCGCTGCCAAGGTCGTTTTTGCTTTTTTTTTTCCCCTCTCTATTTTGCATTCATGTTTAACTTAAGTAATTCCAAAGTTATCACAGAATAAACAGATCTGTGCAGAAATATAACCATTGCTCTGGTCTATAAGAGGTATAAAGGTGTGAGAGTAGTGAGAAAAGCCTCCCAAGGAAGATAGAACAGTGAAACGGCTTCAGGGTCATGGCCAGCCAAGGCTCATTGATTCACATGGGGAGTGAATTTTGGAACATGTAGTTTGATCCTATAAAAGAGCTACTGTAGCTACTGTAGCTCAAATTGATGAAAAGTTTAATGCTCATAGATAGAAAAGTGTCAGAACACACACATCATCGCAGTTTGTTGTGTATGGGGCCGCGTAGCCACAGCCCAGTCAGGATCATGGGGCAATGGAAGAAGGTGGCCTGGTCTGATGAACTCAACAATGGTTTGAGCAACACAACAACAAGTTTGAGGTGACCTCCAAATTTTCCATATGTCAATCCAATCGAGCATCTGTGGGATGTGCTGGAAAAACAAGTCCGATCCATGAAGACCTCACCTTGCCAATTTAAAGGATCTGCTAGTGATAGCTTGGTGCCAGATACCATAGCATACCTTCAGAGATCTAGTGGAGTCCAAGGGTTCAACCGTAGGGTTCAATATTGAGTTGGCCCACCCTTTGTAGCTATAACAACTTCAAATCTTCTGGGAAGGCTGTCCACAAGGTTTAGAAATGTGTCTATAGGAATGTTTGACCATTCTTCCAGAAGCGCATTTGTGAGGTCAGGTACTGATGTGGCTGAGAGAGCCTGGCTCGCAGTCTCCATTCTAATTCATTCCAAGGGTGTTCTATCTGGTTGAGGTCAGGACTCTGTGTAGGCCAGTCAAGTTCCTCCACCCTAAACTTGCAAATCCTTATCTTTATGGACCTTGATTTATGTACTGGTGTGCAGTCATGTTGAGACATGGAAGAGCCATCCCCAAATTGTTCCCACGAAGTTGGGAGCATGAAATTGTCCAAAATGTCTTGGTGTGCTGACACCTTAAGAGTTCGCTTCACTGGAACTAAGGGGCCAAGCCCAACTCCTGAAAAACAAACCCCACACCATAATCCCCCCTCCGCCAAATGATTTGGACCAGTGCACAAAGCAAAGTCCATAAAGACCTTGACTTACTGGAGTGGCCTGCAGTTGAGTCCTGACCTCAACCCAAATGAACACCTTTGGAATGAGTTGAGTGGAGGCTGTGAGCTAGGCCTTCTCGTCCACATCAATGCCTGACCTCACAAATGCACTTCTGGAAGAATGGTCATCCATTCCCATAGACACACTACTAATCCTTGTGGACAGCCTTCCCAGAAGAGTTGAAGTTGTTATAGCTGCAAAGGGTGGGCCAACTCAGTATTGAACCCTACAGACTAAAGACCCGTACACACGGTCAGAAAACCTGAAGTTAAATTTTGTCAGATGAATGATCTGCCGATTTTCTGATCGTTAGTATGCTGCTTTTGACAGCCGATTACAAATTTTTGGCAGACAAAAACAGGATGCGCAGGCTCCAAAATTTTTGTCTGATGTGACCACAACATCCGATTTCCTTTTTATTAGTATGGTTTTCTGCCAAAAAAAAAAATCTGAAGAACAAGACTAGGCATGCTCAGAAATGAAAGAACACATACAAAACAATTCAACACCTTACATCACTTCTGACGTTGAATTCTGTCGTCCGAAAATTTTCTGATCGTTATTACCCTCATCACTTTCGATTTGAGACTAGCCTCCAACAAAAAACTGATGAAAGTTTGTCCAATAATCTGACCGTGTGTACAAGGCTAAAGCCTCAAACACATGATAAGATTGTTGGCAGGGGATTGTCTCTTGACAGACTGTTGTCAGATTTTCTGATGGTCGGTACACAAGTCTGTCACACAAAAGTTGGAAGTACAAACGCGCATGCTTGGAATCAATGCTCACCAAACACAAAATTAGCAAAAGGGGCCCAAAGGGTGGTGCTCAAGAGTTGAAATCCCTCATAGTACATCACTACGTTTGTGTTTGTTGCCCGTCAATTGTGTACCGTTATTATGCAAGACAAGATCCAGGCACACACCCTTAAGACAAAAATCTGACACTCGGTTGGCAAACAATTGGATCCTGTGTATGAGGCTTAAGACTGGGAAGCTATAAAGCCTCATACACAAAATGAGATTGTTGACCAACAGAGCTTCAGACTTTTGTCTGAAGGGCGTGTGCCCTTCGGATAAAAGGAACTTGTCTTGCATACAAATGGTACACAATTGTTGGCCAGCAAACAAGAGCGTAGTGACGTAGTCGTACTAGACGTAATATGAGCCTATAAAGAGGAAGTTCGATTGTCAGGTGCCACCCTTTAGGCTCCTTCTGTTAATTTCGTGTTAGTAGAAGTTTGGTGAGTGTTGATTCACGCTTTTCAGTATGTGCTTTTCAGTTAGTTTCTGAATGGCCGTTCGTCAACCAGCCATGTCGGAGGAGAGAACGTGCCTTGGCCTTAAAGTTATTGCTTTGACCTAAATCCAATCCAGGAACAGAAGCAGGAGGTTTTCTTGGACCAAAAATTGGTTGCTTAATCATGACCAATTATGCCATATGCCTTTGCTGCGGGAGCTCCAGGAGAATAATCCGGATGATTTTCAGAATTATCTGTGGATGACGGACTCCTGCTTTCACCAAATTTTGGCATTGTTGACCCCCTATATTAAGAAGCACATGCATAAGGCTTGCCATTACTCCTGAGCAAAGACTCATAGCCACCTTGCGGTACTTGGTGACAGGGAAAAGTCTCCAGGACCTCAAGTTTACCACTGGGATTTCCCCCCAGGCTCTGGGACTCATTATTTCTAATGTATTGTATTAATTTCTTGATTCCATAATTAACATTATTGTAATATGCTGTAAATGTCCTCTTTGTCTCCATGCATGCTGTAAGCTTTTCCTGCTCCTTGTTTGGCCTACATGCATATTTTCCTTCACTAGCCTCCCCAGCATGCTTTCCTGGGCCCATACACACCTAGCCTAGTAACTTAGCAATGTTTTTTGTCTGCTACATTTTTGTGCTTACCCTAAATTCAGGCAGAATACAAGAGGCCATTTTTTGGTGCCCAAACTCATTTGTAACCCACTTCCCCTCCCCAAATTCAAAGTCAACAGATATAAATAATCTGCTGACTTTGCAAAACCCATACACACTATCCCTCTTTTTTGGTCATATTTCTGGATGAATTCACCATGTAGTGCAAGGACCTGCCTGATTACCTTCAAATTGTAATGTAGAAATTTTTGACTCCTATTATCTTGATAGGTGTGTATCCATATTGTTTTATTATGACACTTCTTATCTGTCCACTGGGCTGCCAATAGTGTAAGTAAGGAGGGGCTGTCCAAAGTATCACACAGTATTTATGCAAACAGCTCTTATGGAAGTGGAGAGGGTTACCTGTCCAAAACATCTACCCATTACCTCCCCCCACCATAACATTTTTAGAATGGGCCACCAGAGGGGGTGAGGAATCAGTTAAGTTGACCTTACACTTTTGTCTCTAAATACTCATTTAAGTTTTATACTTATGTTGGCCAAGAATGTTTGTGTCAAATCTGCTAGCAATGTTATGTGCAGAAGTAGTCGTTTCTTGTTCCTTTTTTGAATCCACTGTTTCCTTCCAACCTACAGCGATGTGGCAGCCCAGTTCCATTATCAGTGGGATTTTCCCAACTGTGGGGATGTTATTGATGGAAAACGTGTCCAGATTGTCCCACCACCCAACTCTGGCTCATATTATTTAAATTATAAAGGGTTTTGCAGCATAGTCCTGCTAGCTGTAGTGGCTGCCAATATGAGTTCTTGTTTCTTGATGTTGGGAAGAATGGCTGCAACTTTGATGGAGGAGTCATTATGCAGACAGAGGTCTACAAGCGGCTCCAGAATGGCACCTTAAACTTTCCACCTGCTGAGGAGAATTTTGAGGGCCTCAATTTAGTTTTTGTATCAGATGAGACCTTTGCTCTGGGGAACATTTTATGAAGCCATTTCCTATGAGAAACCTCACCCCAGAGCAGAGAATATTTAATTACAGGCTCTCTCGTACCAGAAGGGTGGTTAAAAATGCCTTTGGCATCCTCTCCAGTCAGTTCAGGCTGTTTTTAACACCAATTAACCTGGCACTATACAAAATCAACCATATGGTATTGTGTTGCTGTATACGCCATCATTTTTTTCGGAGGAATGCTAGCAGCTACCTTGCCTCAGTGCCAACTGATGCGGACCCTGCAGTGGCAGGCCCAGATGAAGAAGCTGCAGAACAACACTGAGGAAACGACTGCACTCCAAGATCCATCAAAATTCTTATTTAACCACTTTCAGACTGGACCATTTTGCTGGTCAATGACCAGAGGTCTTTTTACAATTTGGCACTGCGCTGCTTTAACTGGTAATTGCTCGGTCATGCAATGTTGTACCCAAACAAAATCTGCGTCCTTTTCTTCCCACAAATAGAGCTTTCTTTTGATGGTATTTGATTGCCTCTGCGATTTTTATTTTTTGCGATATAAACGTAAAAAGACCGCAAATTTTGAAAAAAATGATATTTTCTAATTTTTGTTATTAGAAAAATCCAATAAACTCAATTTTAGTCATACATTTAGGCCAAAATGTATTCAGCCACATGTCTTTGGTAAAAAAAAAAGTCAATAACTGTATATTTATTGGTTTGCGGAAAAGTTGTCACATCTACAAACTAAGGTACGTTTTCTGGAATTTACGCAGCTTTTAGTTTACGACTGCCTATCTCATTTCTTGAGGTGCTAAAATGGCAGGGCAGTACAAAACCCCCCCAAATGACCCCATTTTGGAAAGTAGACCCCCTAAGGAAATTGATAAGTGGCATGTTGAGCCCATTGAATATTTTATTTTTTTGCCTCAAGCGATTGAATAATGACAAACTTTTTTTACACAAAGTTGTCACTAAATGATATATTGCTCACACATGCTATGGGCATATGTGAAATGACACCCCAAAATAAATTCTGCTGCTTCTCCTGAGTACGGGGATAGCACATATGTGGGACTTTTTGGGAGCCTAGCCGCGTACGGGGCCCCGAAAACCAAGCACCGCCTTCAGGCTTTCTAAGGGCGTAAATTTTTGATTTCACTTCTCACTACCTATTACAGTTTTGAAGGCCATAAAATGCCAAGATGGCACAAAACCCCCACAAATGACCCCATTTTAGAAAGTAGACACCCCAAGCTATTTGCTGAGAGGCATGTTGAGTCCATGGAATATTTTATATTTTGCCACAAGTTGCGGGAAAATTACAAACTTTAATTTTTTTCTATTTTTTTTTCACAAAGTTGTCAATAAATGATATATTGCTCACACATGCCATGGGCATATGTGAAATGACACCCCAAAATAAATTCTGCTGCTTCTCCTGAGTACGAGGATACCACATGTGTGGGATTTTTTGGGAGCCTAGCCGCGTACGGGGCCCCGAAAGCCAAGAACCGCCTTCAAGTTTTCTAAGGGCGTAAATATTTGACTTCACTCCTCACTACCTATTACAGTTTTGAAGGCCATAAAATGCCAAGATGGCACAAAACCCCCACAAATGACCCCATTTTAGAAAGTAGACACCCCCAGATCAGTTCGCATATCGCAGTGCGATCTGCAAACTCGGATCGCATGGTGTGAACACCCATGCGATCCGATTCTGCTGCGGACCAAAAAAAGGGTCCCGTGCGAGTTTGCGGCGGGTGCGACACGAATTCAGCCATACTATCTGTATGGCTGAACTCGAATCGCACAGAGATCGGATGTGATTTGCACTGCAGTGCGGTGTGAATCACATCCGTTCTCATAAACCGCTGCAATGTGAACCCAGCCTTAGTGACACTGGCGACGGGGGGTGATCACGGGGTTAAACCTTTATTGGGGGGGTTAGGGGGGTACCTTAGAACTAAAGGGGGCTAACCCTAACTGCCCTAACAGTTATTACAGTCACAAATGACACCCGCCGGGTGATCAGGGGGTTAAACCTTTATTAGGTAATAAATGGCGGGTGCCCTGAAACTATAAAAAAATAACTAACCAACCAGCGTCACCTGTAACAGTTATATGGTGATCACTGGTGAAAGGGTTAACTAGGGGGCAATCAGGGGGCTTTATGCGGTAGTATATGGGGGTCCCTGGCGCTATAAAAAGCTGCGGCGAACCTAAATACCTACCTGCCTAACTAGCGTCACCTGTGACACTAATACAGCGATCAGAAAAATGATCGCTTATTAGGCTGGGTTCACACTGGAGCGATGCAGGAACGCCCACGAATCCGCGGCGGGTTCCCGCATCACATGCCTCCCGGCGGCAGTTCACACTGCCCTATGCGAACTGCTGGGAGTGTCAGTGAAATGTTAATGACACCCCCAGATCAGTTCGCATATCGCAGTGCGATCTGCAAACTCGGATCGCATGGTGTGAACACCCATGCGATCCGATTCTGCTGCGGACCATAAAAAGGGTCCCGTGCGAATTTGCGGCGGGTGCGGCGCGAATTTAGCCATACTATCTGTATGGCTGAACTCGAATCGCACAGAGATCGGATGTGATTTGCACTGCAGTGCGGTGCGAATCACATTCGTTCTCATAAACCGCTGCAATGTGAACCCAGCCTTAGTGACACTGGCGACGGGGGGTGATCACGGGGTTAAACCTTTATTGGGGGGGTTAGGGGGGTACATTAGAACTAAAGGGGGCTAACCCTAACTGCCCTAACAGTTATTACAGTCACAAATGACACCAATGCAAAAAAAAAATGACATTGGTGTCACTGTGACTGGGGGGCAGGGGTAATTGGGGGGGTGATCGGGGGGGGTGTGAGTGTGCCTGGCATGTTCTACTGTGTAGTGTCGTGTTGGTGCAACTCACCGATCCTCTCTCCTCGGTGTCGGAACGAAAAATACCGACACGGAGGAGAGATTACATCACTTCCTCTCCTGTGTTTACATTACAGGAGAGGAAGTGATGTCACGGAGCATTTCCATTCGTCGGGAGCGATCGCGAGGGGGTGGCCATGAATGAATGGCCGCCCCTTCATCCCGGATCGCTCCCGAACGAATACCGACCGCCGCCGGCACCGGGGGGGGCCCGATCGGGCCCCCCACCCGCGGGAAGGCAGGGACGTATATATACGCCCATATGCCTGCCCGTGCCATTCTGTCGACGTATATCGTCGTGCGGCGGTCGGCAAGTGGTTAATAACAGACATTCCAAGTGTTACAGACAGTTCAAATGGTAGACGTGTTTCACACACTAACAAGTGCGCTTATTCATTACCAAGAAGAGACTGCAGCTCCGCCAGCTGTGGTTGTGATGACAGATCTAGAAATTGGCCATGTTGGATTGCCTCAAAATGACTGAGATATACGTCAAAAATACCTTGATTATTTTGTGGGTAGAGAGGCAGTGTCTTGGCATCAAATTGGAGCTGATCCTGAATAATATTATTTTTTGATCATGAACTCATATTTCATTTGAACTACTGTTGTCTGTGTTTCTTAGCTGTATAATATATTCTCAAATGGCCTTTATTTTGGCCCCTTGCTACAATAGTGCAAATGTACCTCATTTGCTACATGAAGTGACAATCTCTTCATCAGCTAACTATTATGGTGTGTTGTGGGTCTGCTACACACACACAATGAAATATTAAATGTCCCTTATGATCCCCTGCCAAAAATTTGTGTAGTTCCAAACATGTTATTTTACAAACCCCCAAAACATACAGTGTGTCAACATGTGCTATTTCCCATCACGGGATATCAGTGGTGGACGTGTTTTGGGGGTGCTACCACTTCCTCATAACTAAAGTTGGTCAGAGGAAGGGGTTGTGCCCCCGAAATATGTCCATTGATACCCCATGATGGGAGCTTGCACATGTTGACAAACGGTGAGTTTTGGGGCTTTAGCAAACTAGATGTAAGGAAAGACACACATTTTAGTCATGGGATCATGAGGGAAATAAGAATGTTAGGGCACAATTTGTGGGCAGCTTCAAATTTTGGCTTTGCTATTCTTAAAAACACTGAAAGATTAGAAATTCGCTTTACTTAGGGCAGTGTTTCCCAACTCTCCTTCTCAAGATGCAAACCCAGGTCAGGTTTTCTATATTTGTTGAATTTGGCACAGGTGATGTTGTCATTTTCAATGTTAGTAACTCACATAGTCGTTTTTAGACTGAGGAAAATATAGAAAGCAGGACTTGGTGGTGCACCTAGAGGATTGGAGTGGAGAAACACTGAGTTCGGACACTGAACTTTCTAATTTAAAAGTACAAAAGACATGGTAAATATTAAAAGTGCAAACACACGATCAATGGAACGGCTGTAGGAACGATCTTGGAGGAAAGGATGTTCACTCGCAAACACAAGAAAGGAACCATAAAACAAAGGGACAATTTGAAATTTCGGGCATAGGTGGTTAGTGGCCTATACTGCTGGCCTATAGTGGGACCAGATTATGAATTAAGCCAGACATTATGGTTTGTCTTGTGTCCTGTCTTGCAGGCATCATATCATTTATCATGGTGGATAAATTTAAAGCACCTTATTTTTTTAACACAATTCATCGACCTGTACCGGGAGCTGCCCTGTCTCTGGAAGGTCAAGAGTTGAGATCAATAAAATCTTGAGGAAGGCAGCGTTGGAGAAACTGATTGAGTTGGTGAAGCCTTTGTACCCCAGGGTAGACATCAACTATGTGAAGAACAACATTTCCAACCTGAAGAGTATTTTTAAAAGGGAGCACAACAAGGTCATGGACTCCGAGAGATCTGAAGCAGCAGTGGATGACCATTATGTCCCCAGGCTGTAGTATTACCACAGCCTGCATTTTTTGACTGACCAGACAGAACCCAGGCCATTGCTTTCTACGCTCTTTCGACATCTGCTGAGGCCACAGCTCCAGAGGTCCACACAGGTCCTGCTGCACAGGATGAATATGTTGAACATATTTGTATCCAAAAAACAATGATGATAACTAAACTTTATTGTTCAAATATTTCTTCCTTAACAAAGTGGTTTCCATATCAAAAGACAGAAGTGCCCAAAAATTATTTGAACAAGAATGAAAAATGATGGGGTCAGAATGATAATTTTTGCTATTTGGCCACCTTCAATTTGCAACAGTGAGGAGATCAAAATTGTGTGTGATTGACCTAAACCCTAAAAAAAACAAATTATGTCCCATAGTCCCAGATCCCTCCCCTACGCCCTCTTGCTTAAAGGGCCAGGGAGAGCAGGAATCTGGAAGAGGCCACAGCTTGCTTCCTCAGCCAGACCACTAATGCCATCCGTACTGACCCAGATGAGTGCAAGGGATTTGGCGTGGCAACAGCCAATAGGTTAAGGGGGATGACTGGTGACCAGAGGAGAAGGTGCAAGCTCATCCTGCAGCTCTTTAACAGTGGGGTGATGGGTGAGATCTATGCCACTACCCACCCATGTGATTTTGTGGGCCCACATACACAACCTCCACAGCCAACCCACTCACCACAACCCACCAATAAGGCCGCTGGTCTGGGGATTTTCACCCATTCCACACTTACTAATTATTATTTTATTTTTTAGTTGAATAATGATTTGATTTGTTATATTTTCTATATTTTTGGATGCATAGAATGCACTTTTTGCTAGTTCTATTGGCAGATAGCATGCCTAATTTTATTTGTATTCTTTTTTTAATGCACAATAAAAATAATTGTGTAGAATAATACTTGGCTATGTGTTTAACGTCAAATAACATTTTTGGAGCAGGCCAGTACATTTTCAAAAATACAATCTAAAATTAACAAGGGACACCAACATAGTTGTATCTTTGAGATTAAAAACGACAGGATAATAGTGTTGTGGTAACTTTTGTGCGCTGCATTTCGACAATTCATAAGTTGCCATGAATGTTAATTCTCCATTACGAACGCTAATTGACAAGACCGGCCGTTTCCGGCTCTTCCTTGTTTCCGAGCATGCGTGTTTGTACGTTGGACTTTTGTGTGACGGACTTGTGTACACATTTGCATGTGAAGGCAGGTGTCCCAATACTTTTGACTATATATATATATATATATATATATATATATATGTTATTATTATTGTTAATATTATTATTATTCAAGAGCAATCAGTAGAGTGGGAAAAAGTTGCATAGATCCCTGCCCACACACTCTAATTCCAAATGCTTACTTTTTATCTAATGTATTTTTTTTATATCTTTTTGTGTATATAGATTGCGTGAAATAAAAAAAATTGCAAGATAATATCACCAACTCTATCAATATGATACACTTTTCAGTCTGTTATAAGCAGGTATAAGTCTGCACTTACCTGTAGATAAAAGTGTAGGGACGGTGCACAGAGCAAAGAAGGTCGCTTTCATTGTGCTGATATACTCGTGAGAAGGAGATCAGCTTTCCACAACCTACAGAGTACTGACAGTGACTGAGAGCATGTGGCTCAGACATTCTTGGATAAGAAAATACGACAGCTCCTAAGAGACCCAGGCTAATGATAAGTAACCATAAACAGGCTAGAGAGGAAGAACACCTATAATTTACACCTACATGTGTAGATCTTTGCTGGAAATGTTGTTTTTTCGGTCAACTGCTCTAGGTTGCACCTATTCTAATGGATTTGGCATGATGGTACAAATGAAATACCATAAAGCCCAACTAAATCAAAATAATTTTTTATTGCCCCAGAAAATCCCTCAATAGATTTCAATATGGGCAATATACAGTAAAGGGACAATAATGGGCAAATGGGAAAAAATCTTAAATAAATATATATATATATATATATATATATATATATATATATATACAGTATCTCACAAAAGTGAGTTCAGTGAGTTCACCCCTTTTACATTTTTGTAAATATTTTATAACATCTTTTCATGTGACAACACTGAAGAAATTACACTTTTTGTACTCACTTTTGTTGCCAGTGGTTTAGACATTAATGGCTGTGTGTTGAGTTATTTTGAGGGGACAGCAAATTTACACTGTTATACAAGCTGTACACTCACTACTTTACACTGTAGCAAAGTTTCATTTCTTCAGTGTTGTCACATGAAAAGATAGAAGAAAATATTTACAAAAATGTGAGGGGTGTACTTACTTTTGTGAGATACTTTGTATATATATATATTTATATATATATATATATTTTTTTTTTTTCTTATATTCAGATTGGAGACCACTGGTAATGACACATAAACCAATCAACACCTGGAAGAGGGGGCTAGTTGAACACTGGCTAATATAATGGGATTTTTAAGCTAAACTCCAAACTCCTGAAACATCCCTCGCAGCCTCCAGGAAGATAGGAGGAAAGCCAACAACACTGCAGGGCGAGTCAGGGGGGCAAACCGGTGGGAAGCTCAAGCAGTAGAGGGAATCTGCACTGCACGTAGTGATAAGGGTGTACCCAGACACACCTCCTGCAAACGCCTATGCATGGGCACCATTCACATATCACCTTGCATTTTTCTCAATTAATACAAGGCATTCCTTGATTGAACAAGGTGAAGATTGTAACGTCACAGCCCCACCTCTTGTCCAATCAGAGAATGTCTTATATTCATTGAGAAAAATGCAAGGTGATCTATGAATGGTAGCCATGCCTTCCCCCATGGTTACTATGCAGCAGGGTGAGGAGATGTGGAGATGTCTGGTAGTAGCAGCTACTACTACAGTGATTCTCACCTTTTGCGACTATCACAGCTCCAAGTCGCTTTGGATAAGTCTCTATGAGTTGCCACATCTTACCACTGGGATTTTTGCCCATTCCGCTTTGCAAACCTGTTCCAGCTCCTTCAGGTTGGATGGTTTGCGCTTGCGAACAGCAATCTTTAAGTTTGACCACAGATTTTCTATTGGATTGAGATCTGGGCTTTGACTAGACCATTCTAACACATTTACATGTTTCCCCTTAAACCACTCAATTGTTGCTTTAGCAATGTGTTTGGGGTCATTGTCCTGCTGGAAGGTGAACCTCCGTCCTAAGCCTCAAATCACACACAGAGTGGTTCAGGTTTTTCTCAAGAATATCCATGTATTTAGTGATCCATCTTTCCCTCAACTCTGACCAGTTTCCCAGTCCTGTTTGCTGAAAAACATCCCCATAGCATGATGCTGCCACCACCATGTTTCATTGTGAGGATGGTGTTCTTTGGGTGATGTGATGGGTTGAGTTTGTGCCAGATATAGCATTTTCTTTAATGGTCAAAAAAGTTACATTTTAGTCTCATCACACCAGAGCACTTTCCTCCATAGATATTGTGAGTCTCCCACATGCCTTTTTTGCAAACTCAAAACTTGCCATTTTGTTTTTTTGCTGAAAGTAATGGCTTTCTTCTGGCCATTCTGCCATAAAGCCCAACTCTATGGAGCTTACGGTTTATTGTCGTCCTATGTACAGATACTCCAGTCTCTGCTGTGGATTACCTTAGGTCTCTGTGCAGCCCCTCTGATTAATGCTCTCCTTGCCCGGTCCATGAGTTTTTGGTTTCGTCTCTTGGCAGGTTTGCTGTGGTGCCATGTTCTTTCCATTTGGTTATGATAGATTTGATGGTGCTCCTAGGAATCATCAAAGATTTGGATATTTTTTAATAACCTAACCCTGATTTGTATTTCTCATCAACATCGTCCCTTACTTGTTTGGAGAGTTCCTTGGTCTTCATGGCAGTGTTTGGTTAGTGGTGCCTCTTGCTTAGGTGTTGCAGCCTCGGGGGCCTTTCAGATCGGTGTGTATATGTAAGGATAGATCATGTGACACTTAGATTGCACACAGGTGGACATCATTTCACTAATTATGTGACGTCTGAAGGTAATTGGTTGCACCAGAGCTTTTTATGGGCTTCATATCAAAGGGGGTGAATACATACACACATGCCAATTATCAGTTTTTTATTTCTGAAAAAATTGTTTTATGTGTATATTTTTCTAATTTTTCTTCGCCAATTTAGACTATTGTGTTCTGATCCATCACATATAATTCAGATTAAAAAAACATTGAAGTAAATGCTGTAATGTAACAAAATAGGTAAAAAGACAAGGGGGTGAATACTTTTGCAAGGCACTGTACATTGGTCCAAGCTTCACCAATTTACCTATGCAATAAAATTCATACCTGGAATTCAGCTGAAGTTGAAAAAAAAAACACTGCTTTAGTGAATAAAACAGACTGTTGAATGTTGTTTAGCAGTTTACATGCCCGAAGCTATAAAACTGATCTCTCTCTCTCGGGATCGGATATTGGTACCCAGTGCAGGCTACACCTGCTTCTTATGTGTTTGTTGGCTGGTCTGTGATATGTGAATGTTTGCAAGGTTTTAAAGCTGAACTCCAGGCATGTATAATATACACATATTATTACAGTTCTGCATTCATTATTATGTCATTAACCACTTCAGCCCCAGAAGAATTTACCCCCTTCCTGACCAGAGCACTTTTTGCGATACGGCACTGCGTCACTTTAACTGACAATTGCGCGGACGTGCGATGCTGTACCCAAACAAAATTGATGTACTTTTTTTCCCACAAATAGAGCTTTCTTTTGGTGGTATTTGATCACCGCTGCGGTTTTAATTTTTTACGCTATAAACAAAAAAGTGTGACAATTTTGAAAAAAAAAAAAGCAATTTTTTTTACTTTTTGCTATAATAAACATCCTAAAAAAATATATAAAAAAAACTAATTTTTCCTCAGTTTAGGTCAATATGTATTCTTCTACATGATTTTGGTTAAAAAATAAAATAAAAATCGCAATAAGCGTATATTGATTGGTTTTCACAAAAGTTATAGCGTCTATAAAATAGGGGAAAGTTTTGTGGCATTTTTATTATTAATTTTTTTTATTAGTAATAGCAGCGTTATGCGATTTTTATCATGACTGCGACATTATGGCGGACAGATCAGACACTTTTGACACTATTTTGGGACCATTGTCATTTATACAGCGATCAGTGCTATAAAAATGCACTGTTTACTAGACATGTGCATTCGTTTTCGTTCCACATGCATTTTCGCCCGAATTTCGGGTATTTTTGTTATCGTTTTAACAAATGATAACTAAAGTGTAGAATCCAAAAACCGAAAGATCCAACAACAAGATGTTGTGACAACAGTTCGATATGGATAGGAGATTTGACATGACGCTGACAATATTGATCTGTGTCCATCGAACCTATGGTCGAATGTGCCTTACCTTAGCTCTTTTAGTTCAAGATTATTCTACATAGAGAGAAAAGATTTGACATTATAGAGACAATAGCAAAAAAGGCTGAATGTGCCTAACCTAACTCTATTAGTCCAAGATTATTCGACATAGAGAGAAAAGATTTGACATGAAGATTTGACGAAGCAGACGCTGCGAGCGGACATTTATGGTCAAATGCTCCACCCATAGGCTATAGGAGAATTCTAATGTTGGTTGACTAGTGATAATACTTAATAAATATAATTATTACTAGTGTCATACAACATTAGAATTCTATTATAGCTTGTAGGCGCCACTTTCGACTGGAAATGTAGGATTGCGGCGTTGTACAGTTTATCTGCTCCGTCGAATCTTCTTAGAACATTCCACAGAACACCACAAGCCTTCAATAACAGATTCGACCTTAATTATTTTGGATTTTCGGACTAATGCATTTTTTAACAAAACAAAACACTAGGGGGCAATCAAGGGGTTAAGTGTGTCCTAGAGAGTGATTCTAACTGTAGGGTGGGTGGGCTACCTAGGACATGACAGCGATCACTGCTCCCGATGACAGGGAGTGGTAGATCTCTGTCTTGTCACTAGACAGAACAGGGAAATGCCTTATTTACTCTTCTGCCGCTCCGGGACACCGGCAGACATCGAGTCCGTGGGTCCCGCAGGCACGGTCACAGAACGCACAGTGGGCGCGCATGCCCACAATGCCGCTTCTTAAAGAGGACGTACCTATATGCCCATTTGTGAAGCCGTGCCATTATGCCGACGTATATCGTCGTGCACTGGTCGGCATGCAGTTGATATATTTTTTAATGCAAGGAGTAAGTAAGGAGTAAGTACGTGAAAATGACCTAGTATGTCTCCATATAGACACAGGGGAGGGGATAGTCCAGTTGGTATGGGTGACCCCAATCAATACTCTCCTGGGGGTGAGTACTCACCTAGTACCCCTATAGTTTAGGGGTCTACAGCATTGGAGTCTTCCTCAGCTCTACTCAGTGTGGCTGAGTCTCCAAAGTGTTGTTCATATGACAACAAACAAAACAAAGAACAGGCAGGGGATTTAAGTATTCTCCTCCAAAATGTAATAAAACATTTTGGTTCTAGATATACTTTAAGGTGCATCTATTAGCCCTAGCAATTGGACACTATATTACCAAAAGTATTGGGACACCTGCCTTTACACGCACATGAACTTTAACGGCATCTCTGTCTTAGTCCATAAGGTTCAATATTGCGTTGGCCCACCCTTTGCAGCTTTAACAGCTTCAACTCTACTGGGAAGGCTGTCCACAAGGTTTAGGAGTGTGTCTATGGGGATGTTTGACCATTCTTCCAGAAGTGCATTTGTGAGGTCAGGCACTGATGTAAACAAGAAGGCCTGGCTCGCAGTCTCTGCTCTAATTTATCCCGAAGGTGTTCTATCAGGTTGAGGTCAGGGCTCTGTGCAGGCCAGACAAGCTCCTCCACCCCAAATTCACTCATCCATGTCTTTATGGACCTTGCTTTGTACACTGGTGTGCAGTCATGTTGGAACAGGAAGGGGCCACCCCCAAACTGTTCCCACAAAGTTGGGAGCATGAAATTGTCCAAAATGTCTTTGGATAGGCAAGACTTGTTTTCAGGTAGGGTTTTTTTTGGCACTTCCATTGAAGCATATAGGAACCAAAAATGCTAGACCATTCCCTAAAGAAGCTCCTGTACTTTTTCCAGAAACAGGCATCATGCTACAAGGGACACATGACTGTAGTGTGAGTAGGGACTATTGGCATGAGTGGAATTCTACCTGCTGAGAATTGTTGTGCTTTGGCAACAGTGGGTATGAACAGTGCCTAAGGTGACTCAAGAAGGCCAATAAACATTCAGGGCGACTTTAACTGTACGTGTTCTTTAACAACCTGCTTATGTTTGCTAACCATTCTCTATGCTCCCTGGTGACCTGCTATGTGTTCTCAGCTAAAATAAGGTTAAGGCTGATGTTCTCAGTCATTGTCGGTGCTGTGTACGGAACGGAACGCTGACATCCTTGTCACACGCACATTAGCACAATGAAAAGGATCTTCCTTGCCCTGTTCGTCACCTCTGCCCTTTTATCAACAGGTGAGCGAAACCTAAATTAACTATTAACAAGAATTGATAAAAGGCTTAATATTTTACCTGCAGGTTACATATTAAATTCTTGATATATATATTCTTGATTATTGATATTTTTCACTGAATGAATGAAATGGATGGTGTTATCCTGAAGGAAAACTAAATGAAATAAAAACCCCTAGATCAGGGTTTCTCAACCAGTGGTCAATGGAACCCTAGGGTTCCTTCAGAGGTTGCTAGGGGTTACATAGTTAACATAGCCAGGTTGAAAAAAAAAAAACAAGTCCATCCAGTTCAACCTTAAAAATAAATAGAAAATAATATCAAACAATCCCATATACATGATCCTATACACACAGTTGATCCAGAGGAAGATGGAAAACCCCAGCAAAACATGATCCAATTTGCTGCAGCAGGGGAGAAAATTCCTTCCTGACCCCCAAGAGGCAATCAGATTTTCCCTGGATCAACGTTACCCATAAATGGCAGTACCCAGTTATATTGTGTGCATTTAGGAGGAATCCAGGCCTTTCTTAAAGCTACTATCTGAATCTACTGAGGTGGCCAGAACCACCTCTGGAGGAAGTCTATTCCATATCTTAACAGCTCTCACTGTGAAAAAACCTTTTCGTATTTGGAAATCTCTTTTCCTCTAAGCATAAAGAGTGACCCCCTTGTCCTCTGTGTTGACCAAAAAGTGAATAACTCAACACCAAGTTCACTATATGGACCCCTTATATATTTGTACATGGTGATCATATCCCCCCTTAATCTCCTCTTCTCAAGAGGGAATAAATTCAGTTCCTATAATCTTTCCTCATAGCTGAGCTCTTCCATGCCCCTTATCAGTTTGGCTGCTCTTATTTGCACTTTCTCCAGTTCCCCGATATCCTTTTTGAGAACCGGTGCCCAAAACTGAACTGCGTATTCCAGATGAGATCTTACTAATGATTTGTACAGGGGCAAAATGATATCACTGTCCCTGGAGTCCAGAGATTGTAAAGGAAGAAGGTTTATTTATTTTTTTACCTTACTGTGTTCTATGCATTAAGGAAAAATATCTTTCTGCATGCAGCTCCTCCCCCCCCCCGTAGTTTCCCTTAACCGCTTGCCGACCATAGCACACAGATGTACATCGGCAAAATGGCACAGGCAGGCACATGGGCGTACAGGTACAGGAGCGTGCCCGCGGGTCCCGGGAACTCGATGTTCTCCGGAGGCCCGCAATTGCAGTGTGGAGAGGTAGAATGGGGAAGTGCCTACATAAACAAGGCATTTCCCTGTACTGCCTTGTGTAATACAGAGATCTACTGCCCCCTGTGATCGGGATCAGTGATCGCTGTCGTCTCTGAGGTAGCCCCTCCCCCCACAGTTAGAATCACTCCCTAGGACACACTTAACCTGTTTATTTTTATAGCACTGATCGCTGTATAAATGACAATGGTCCCAAAAATGTGTCGAAAGTGTCCGATGTGTCTGCCATAGGGTCACAATCATGATAAAAATCGAAGATCGCCGCCATTACTAATAAAAAAAATTAATAATGAAAATGCCATAAAACTATCCACTATTTTTTAGATGCAATAACTTGCACAAACCAATCAATATGTCGAAAAAATGGAACAAGTTCCCCCACCAATTATAGAATGCCCAAATTCACATTTACTGCCCTAGATCGTATACACATACCAGCCCGGGGGGGTGATTGGAAAAAGACCTTATTACAACGTGAACAGAGGTGGATACATAAATTGGATGCCACCTCTCTCCCAGGTCTTAATGAATCGGTCTCCTTTGCTCCCTTCCTAAAGGGGTTCTCCTCAGGAAGTACACAGTAGAGACCATCTTTTCCTCCTTTTCCCTCCCCCCCCTTCCCCCCCCCCCCCTCGACTCCTGGGTGTACTTGCCCCATCACTCTGTGAGCAGTTTCCCCTCTATGCTCCTTCTCTTAACTCTCTAGTAACTTTCTAGCAACATCTCTTGACCATGCCCCTTTGCAAACTGTTGATAATTCTCAACCATTGTGATCACAATTAAACAGGGTACCATAATATGGTTATTTTGTAATAGAATATATCTCTGTGTGACCAATTGTATAACAATGTTATTATTATATATTTTTTTGTTATTACATATTCACTGTAACTGTATATTTACTTCGACTGCCCTTTGAATAAAGACATGCGTTCGCATGTCGGGAAATGCATGTCATATTTGTATATGTACTAATATGAAATTTTATAATCTAATTGGTTAAACAAATAGACATTATAGCTGATGGTGTGCTGGGATCTGTCGCCTGTCCTTTCCCCCTCCCCCTTTTCCTCCCTTTTTTTTTTTTTCCTGTCCCCTGGCTTCTCACTCTTACACCCCCATCCTATCTTTGCCCTGGGGGCTCGGGGATTTTTCGGACAGTAGTGGCAGATCTCCGTACTGATTTCCCCCTGGGTTGATGTTCATTCCTCACTATTACGGTCCCTCTGCTTATTGCCTCCAATGCTCCCCTTTTCGTGTGGGGGAGGTGGAGGGGTTGGTAACTCTGGCGCGACCCCCCCGGCAAGGGTAGGAGAGACCCCTGTCTGTGCACATGCAGGGCTCTCTCCACAGGTCTCCCCTTGTGTGACTGGGCGGGCTGGTCCCGCCCAGCTACAGGGGACACGTATTCCCTTGTCGGCGGCATCCCTGGATACTTCCGGACGTGCCTCGCGTGCGTCGGCTTACCTTGCGGGCGCACGCGACGCATTTACGTCACGCTTTTGCGTTGGAAGTGACGTCATCTCGGGGCCGCTTCACGGCCTTCCGGGACGCCGGGGCGGCCACACGCGGTCGACCTAATTAGGCGACCATGCAATAATGGGTGAATACCGGCCAATGGATGGGCGGCCAACGTCTGTGACGCAATCCCGGGGCACCATATAAACAGCACATCCTGCAGGAAGTGTCATTTCTAACTCACAAACGAGGATTTTGTTACCTTTGAATTTCTGGATGGTAAGTTTGGCTATCTTCTTGGCTTGGCAAGCATGTCCTTATTGTATCCAAGTAACTCCTTTAAACTAGCTCCTAAAAAATAAGCTTGTTTACTGTTTTACCTAATTTCAGATTGGGTGATTTTATGGAATATGAGTCAATGACCGTGTCTGGTACTTTTCCCGGGATAGTTTTCCAGTAGCAGTCTTTCTCTTCCCTATTTTGGGAATTTTCTATCAAGCCTATTAATTCAGGTAATAGCCTTTACTCTTAGTATAAACACTGTTTATTACATCTGGATAGCATACCTGTTTAGTTTTACCCTTGGTTTTACCCCTGTCTCTCCCCCTCTCCCCTCTTTTACCATTCACGTGCACTTCATTAGTATTTTAATGTACTTTCATTTCTAACCGTCATTAGCATATTAATGCACTTACTTAACCTTTATTAGCATATCATAGCCTTCACCTTTCAACCTTTTCAGGCACACATACACACACATTCTTTACACCCAATCCTCACTTTTAATGTACGTAATTCACTCACTCATTCATTTCTGTCACCAACACTCTGATGCTGATATAATACATTATCTCATTTTCACATTTTTCCTCCTCTCGTTCGTGTTTCGTGGTTTGCTTGTTCTCTTTATTTTCGTTTGCTTCCTTTATCGTTTGGTGTGTGGTGTTTTGAGTTTGGTGGTTTTTTTTTTTTTTGGTTTTTTTTTTCTCTTCCCGAATTTGGGCAGGACGCTTTTTTCCTTTGTTCCCTTCCTCGTAGTATCCCAGATATAGAGTAAGATATTTGGGGATATTCCCTCTATATACATATAAATTATGTGTATGATAATATTTTCATACCATACATATGTGCTTATATATGAAACATATGTGTCTAATTCTGTTTATGTCGGGATTTCTATCACAGACGTGGCTCACCATACGGGCCGGCTGCCTATATTTGCACCTGCTTCCTATATTCCTTATGGGGCGTATGGTTTTCGTGTGACTTCTCGTGAGCCGCGCCTTTGGGCTTCTGACCCCATCCCCTCTGCTTGGCTCTGTGGCGAAACGTACGGACCGCGTAACATTTTCCAATATGTGAAGGACACTGAAGCATGAACCTATGGGTGAACTCCACCATTAAGCATTACAACTTACGTTAATCTTTTGGAAATACACCATTAGGTAAACCATACTAACAAATTTAAGATATTCCTGATACAAACATTACTTGATAGATTCATTAAGTTTATTTTTGTTTTCTATCAACAGACTATCTCTGAAGAAGACCCTAGTGGTTGAAACGCGTTAGACTATTTTTACTGTTACTATTTTATACAGTGTATTTATAGTTAAGTCTGTTTAGTGTATGCCCATTGATATCATTGTATTTTGAACATAATAGCTTGCTCTTCCTCTTGTTTTAATTATCTGGGTGGAGCTCATGTTTTTACCATACAATAAAATATTTTTTCATATTATTTTTGACATGTCATTATCATTGTTTTTTGCTGCCTAAAAACCCCGTTGGTGGGGGAACTTGTTCCATTTTTTCGATTTAATAGGGGTGAGCAGCACCCTCCCAGCTCTCTGTAGCAGTGTGTTCTTTCCAAATATCACCAATCAATATGTCAACCAATATCAACCAATCATTGCGATTTTTTTTTTACCATAAATATGTAGAAGAATACATATGAGTCTAAACTGAGGGAAAAACATTTTTTTATATATTTTTGGGGGATATTTACTATAGGAAAAAGTAAAAAATATTGAGTTTTTTCAAAATTGGCGCTTTTTTTGTTTATAGCTCAAAAAACTAAAATTTCAGAGGTGATCAATTACCACCATAAGAAACCTCTATTTGTGGGAAAAAAAGGACCTCAATTTTGTTTGGGTGGAACATAGCACTACCGCATAATTGTCAGTTAAAGCGACGCAGTGCCGCATCGCAAAAAATGGCACGGTCATTCAGCAGCCAAATCTTCCAGGGCTGAAGTGGTTAAATACATATCTGAGCCCGATCTCAATACAGCATTGTGCATGGGAGCATAGGCTATCTCGGCTTTCCCTCTCTTCGGTAGCCATTGGCTCCTGCTGCTGTCAATCAAAGCCAGTGATGAGGGTGTCAGGGGAGGGGTCAAGCCCCGCTTTATGTGTTTTATGGAATAACAGAACAGTAAAATCTATCAGTGCCTAAACTGTCAAGGTTTCAAGAGGTGCCACATCCTGATAATGAATCAAAAAGAACAGAGTAGGGAGGGACTTTAAAGGCCCCAATGTGGACACAGAATTGTATCAAATGTGGAAAAGTTTATTTGTACATACACTTTAAAATCAATATAGAGATAAAAGATCATACAAATGGGATATACATGTTACATGTGAAAAACAGGAATATACAAAGAATTACATTCCTCAAAACCCAAAGGGACCCCCTACGTGTTTCAACTCACTGAGTCTTCTTCAGGGGTTCTTTATTTAGGAGTGTAGTAAATGGACACTACATAATAAATGTCAATTAAGTGGATGTAAAGCCATCCATACAACAGTTAAGTTTCCGGCACATGCCGGAAATGTGACACTCCCATTGGTTGTGCTCTCAACCAAACTGTCAAACCATCCAGTGGCTCGTGTCTTAACTGGTCACATGTACTGCATCATGGCAGTTGTACATTAAACAGAGGCCAAGATGTCAGCTTCCTTGGCTGAAAACAACAGGTGGGTTTACTTCTACTTTAATGACATACAATGAAGAGTTGCTATTAACATATAAGAATCACATATCAACTATGTAAATATACCTTACAGAGTATAGATTGAAAGATAACCGTATACAGACACCAAGATGGTTCCAACAAGTCCAGAAGCCAGGAGACAATTCAAGAGAAAGTATCCTGGTGTATAATGAAGATTAAATGAATATCTTATCCAAAACATGACCAAAGAAGCCCCCACCCACATTAGAGGGCATGGAGCATGTGGTCAACTTGGAGTCTAAAAGCTCCGCTGCCTATAATTGTTGTCTTCATGCATTCAAAGGGGAGTACAAGGGTTTACCAGCAAACAGTAGCTTTGTTTTCAGAAGATTCTGAAGGCAGTCATTGCCAGTGTAAAAAAGCCAAGAATGAATATTATAAATGCCCCAAAAAGGGCAAAACTCAGGACCCCATAATATCCCCTTAGCCAACTCACCAAATATATTGCTATAACGATATATGATAACGATCCTCTGAATGCTAGGAGGTGCGCATCTGCTGCTGAAGAAACAGATACCACCCCTTATATATTCACTATGTGGGTGGAGTATGGAGAATGTACCACTGATAGGCCCTGGTCAGGTCAACAAGAAACCAATATAGCTGAGCCTTCTTGAATGGCCCGGCAAACAGGGTGAGTCCCGCCGTGAGCCACATATGGCATCCGTTCATCCGTTCCAGACAGCCAACTTTCCCATCTCGCACCGCGAGACAAAACGTCACTTCTGGCTGATGTGTAACGTCACATGCGGCTATGACGGGGCCTGTGGTGCCTGAATCTACAGTAGCTGATGCAATGATGCCAGCACGCTGTGCATGGACCCAGGGCACCAGAGGCACGTACGTGACCTCGATGTTAGGAACAGCACAACTTCTTCAGGACCAGAAGGTCCTAATCCAAAGATGAATGCAGAATGGACTGGAACGTCCAAGATGGAGGAAGGAGTAGACACCCAGGAAATGGAGATAGCCCCACGCTCCAGATGAACCACGCGTGCTGGGAAAGACTCAATGGACTGGACACTAAGGAACTCATGGATGTCTGCATTGTGAAAACAGATTGCAAAAAGTACTAAAAATAGTACGTGTTGAGTTATTACAATGTAACCACCAAAACAAAACAAAACAAAAACAAAAAAAAAGGGGGGAAAAGGGCCAAAACACGAAAAAAACAATACCCGCAGACCACATAGATATCATATACTGTGTATTTACATTAAATCAATAGCTTAGAATCTCATTTAACACACAGACACACAGAACAAGGCTTAGGAGCCCATGGGGGCATTCGGTGGGAAGAGAGGAGTCGGGAGCGCTGGCAGGGGACCCGAAAAGAGGAAGAATGGGGCTGCTCTGTGCAAAACCATTACAGAAAGCAGGTAAGTATAAAATGAAAAATGTAGGGAATTGACGTTTGTCGCCGTGTGCAATTTTAAGGCATGGCATGTTGGATATGTATATATATATATATATATATATATATATATATATATATATATATATATATATATATTATATATATTATATTATATATTATATTTTACCAAAAAATTTGGTAATATGTTGCGTTTTGTGTGCCCTAAAATTAACTTTAGTGTATTTCTTACTGAAAATTTGCACTTGATAAATTGTGCTAATATTGCATGCAATTAAAAAAATTGGAACTACAACTATTTTATTCTACAGTTCATCTAATGTTTTGGGGTTTTGACTAATCATTAGGCTGATTTTTTATTTTTTTTTTATTTTTTTTAAACGTGTGCATTGATGTATCACAGAGGTTATTCCTTATCTCTATTTAAACTTTTGTTCTTTTCAGTTTCTTCCCTCAGTTGCACTTTCTGCAATGATTTAAGTTTGTCTGAGAAACTAACAGCAGAGTTTTATTTGAAGAGAATTAATTGCCAAGGGAAAGTATTACCTTGTCCATCAGAGGAGGATGTCTGTGGATCTATCATTACGCACTCCATATCAAGTGAGTTTACATAGAAGCATAGAAGAGCAATGGCAGAAAAAAAAGACCACATGGTCCATCAAGTCTGCCCCTTTTTCCTTTATTTTTTAAACTTTTTGTAACTGAAGGTTTACAGTGCCTTAAAAAAATATTCATACCCCTTAAAATTTTCCACATTTTGTCATGCTACAATCAAAAACTCAATTATATTTTCTTGGAATTGTATGAGATAGACCAACACAACGTGGCAAATAATTGTGAAGTGGAAGAAAATTGAGAAATGGTTTTCAAAATGTTTTACAAATAAACATCTGAAAACTGTGGCATGCATTTGTATTCACCCCTATTTACTCTGATACCCCTAACTAAAATCTAGTGGAACCAATTGCCTCCAGAAGTCACTGAATTAGTAAATAGAGTCCACTTGTGTGTAATTTAATATCAGTATAAATACAGCTGTTCTGTGAAGCCCTCAGAGGTTTATTAGAGAACCTTAATAAACAAACAGCATTATGAAGGCCAAGTAACACACCAGACAGGTCAGCGATTAAGTTGTGGAGAAGTGTAAAGCAGGGTTAGGTTATAAAAAAAATAACCCAAGCTTTGAACATCTCACGGAGCACTGTTCAATCCATCATCCGAAAATGGAAAGAGTATGGCACAACTGCAAATCTACCAAGACATGGCTGTCCACCTGACAGGCCGGGCAAGGAGAGCATTAATCAGAGAAGCAGCCAAGAGGCCCATGGTAACTCTGGAGGAGCTGCAGAGATCCACAGCTCAGGGGGAAGAATCTGTCCACAGGACAACTATTTGTCGTGCTCTCCACAAATCTGGCCTTTATGGAAGAGTGGCAAGAAGAAAGCCATTGTTGAAAGAAAGACATAAGAAGTCCGTTTGCAGTTTGCGAGAAGTCATGTTGGGGGACACAGCAAACATGTGGAAGAATGTGATGGGTATATGTGCAGCACTAAATAGAAATGGTCATGTAAGATGAGACCATATAATTGAGAAGAGGTAAAAAATTAAGAGTGAAAAAATAAATATGTGAACATAAACATTATACACTCTAATGTCCTGTACACATGATCGGACATTCCGACAACAAAATCCAATGTTTTTACTCCAACGGATGTTGGCTCAAACTTGACTTGCATACACAAAGTTGGTTCGAAATTCCGAACGTCAAGAACGCGGTGACATACAACACGTACCACGAGCCGAGAAAAATGAAGCTAAATAGCCAGTTCTGCTCTTCTGCTTGATTCCGAGCATGCGTGGCACTTTATGTGTCTGAATTGTGTACACACGTTCGTAATTTGTGCGCACGGATTTTGTTGTCGGAAAATTTGAGAACCAGATCTCAAATTTTGTGAGACGGAAATTGCGATGGAAACTGTCCACAACATGATTGAGTGAGTAAATAAAGTCCACGGATGGCAGCTGGAATATGCTGTGGATCCTGAAAAGTGGATGACCACCTTAGGACATCAGTCAGTTGTGAAGAGTGGCTGATAGGAGCAAAACCACCACCATCATAGGCAAGGCTTACCAGAGCTATTGGACTCAACAAGGCATAAACCTACTGAGTCATCAGGGCTTGTGGTGAAACCACACCAATACAACGAACATCCACGTCTGCAATTGATGGCACCAACTGATGATGTTTCCTTAGACGAAATGCATCGGGTTGAGCCTTGCTGATGTCAGGAAAGGATATTTATTAAAATAGAGGAACACTCACATTTTGAGTAGATAAAAAGCGCTTGTAAAACAGACTGTAAGTTCACGCAATGACATCAGTAAGACTCGTGTTGACGCGTTTCATCTAAGGGGACATCATCAGTTGGTGCCATCAGTTGCATACGTGGATGTTCGTTGTATTGGTGTGGTTTTACTACAAGCCCTGATGACTCGGTAGGCGTATGCCTTGTTGAGTCCAATAGCTCTGGTAAGCCTTCCCTATGTTGGTGTTGGTTTTGCTCCTATTAGCCACTCTTCACAACTGTCCTCCCACTGATGTCCTACAGTGGTCATTCACCTATCAGGATCAGCATATTCCAGCTGCCATCCGTGGACTTTATTTACTCACTTTTTATCACGTTGTGGACTCTTTCAAGTGTATACATATATGTATTTGCATGTTTGCTACTAAGAGTGTATAATGTTTATGTTCACGTATGTCTTTTTTCACTCTTAATTTTTTAACTCTTGTCAATTATATGGTCTCATCTTATATGACCGTTTCTATTCAGTGCTGCACGTATACCCATTATTTTTAATTGCAATCGTCTCTTGTTGTGCTGGCTGCTGTTCTATTTTTCAGGTGACAGCACGGTATCTTTTCACTTCTACAATGTGGAAGAAGGTGCTCTGGTCAGATGAGACCAAAATTGAACTTTTTGGCCTAAAAGCAAAGCGCTATGTGTGGCGGAAAACTAAGGCCGCGTACACACGGGCGGATTGTCTGTCCAACTTAGTCCGCTGAACAGTGTTTCAGCGGACAATCCGCTCGTGTGTGGGCTTCAGCTGACTTTTTCAGCGGATAGTCTGACGAACAAAGTCTTACGGAATTTCCGTAAGACAGTCCGTTCAAACTTGGTTTTGTCTGTCCAAACTTGGTTTCAGCAGACAGTCCGCTCGTGTGTAGGCAAGTTGGACGGACTAAGTATGGCGCATGCTCAGAAAGGGTTTACACGGCCGAAGGTTGCATTGCAGTGTATAGGACGTCGTTTTTCTAGTCCCGTCGTACGTGCTGTACACGTCATCATGCACGCTTTCAGCGGACTGTCTGCTCATCGTGTGTGGTCAAGTCCGTTCATGCTAATTTTGAACGGACTGTCTGTCGGATTGTCTGCCGAACTTAGTTGGGCAGACAATCCGCCCGTGTGTACGCGGCCTAACACTACACATCACCCTGAACACACCATCCCCACCGTGAAACATGGTGGTGGCAGCATCATGTTGTGGGGATGCTTTTCTTCAGCAGGGACAGGGAAGCTGGTCAGAGTTGATGGGGAAAAAGAATGGAGGCAAATACAGGGCAATCTTATAAGAAAACCTTTTAGAGTCTCCAAAAGACTTGAGACTGGGGTGGAGGTTCACCTTCCAACAGGACAACGGCCCTAAACATACAACTCTGGCTATAAATCTAAATAAGAATCTGCGGCAACACTTGAAAAATGCTGTTCACAGACACTCTCCAGCAAATCTGACAGAGTTTTTTGCAAAGAATAATGGGCAAAAAGATCCCTCTCTAGATGTGCAAAGCTGGTAGAGACATCCACAAAATAGACTCGCAGCTGTAATTGCAGTGAAAGGTGGTTCTGCAAAGTATTGCCTCAGTGGGGCGCTATACAAATGCACACCACACTTTTCACATATTTATTTAATTTTCCTTCCACTCAATTTTCCTTCCACTCAATTATGTGCCACTTTGTGTGTTCCTATTACATAAAATCCCAATAAAATACTTTTCTATTTTTGATTGTAATGTAACAAAATGCGGACAAATTTCAAGATGTATAAAAACTTGTTCAAGGCATTGTATGTTTGTACACAGCATGTTTAGGTTCACTTACTGTAAAAATAAATTATACTTCCAAAGGTTAGTTTTGAACTTTCTTCTTACTAGTTTGAGGCCATGTCCCAGTGTTCTTCATCATAGCTTAATATTTAAAGGTATTCACATAGTTACATAGTTAGTCAGGTTGAAAAAAGACACAAGTCCATCTACCCAATCCAATACCCACAGTTGATCCAGTGGAAGGCAAAAAATCCCAGCAGAGCATGATCCAATTTGCTAAAGCAGGGGAAAAAATTTCTTCCTGATCCCCCGAGAGGCAATCAAATTTTCCCCGGATCAACTTTACCTATAAACGTTAGTACCCAGTTATATTGTGTACACTTAGGAAATAATCCAGGCCTTTCTTAAAGCAAACATGATTCATACAACATTGATATCCCTTCAGAAGATCCTTTTTTTTCCCAATACCTGGATACATTAGTAGGGATAAGCTAATGTGTGAGGGTTCGGTTCGCAGGGTGTTCGTCAAACCTATTGGAAGGTCCAAAAATTTTGAAATATCTGTAAAGAAAAAGGTGTCACTAAAATTCACAAAACAATCTAACCAACCGGTTACACAGTATTAAGATTAATCTTCCCCAAAATGGCAATAGCTCAAAGAGCAGGATAAATCATAGTGCTCATTGTTGTCATATAAAAATATTTCTAAATAAAATTATTATACTCCAAAAAATACTGTGCTTCCTGCCACAAACAAATTCAAGTGCTCTTCACTAGTGATGGACGAACTTCCGACGGGACGTTTCGTGAACGCGAATGCGGACAAAAGTTTGCGAACCGCAAATTTTGCGGCGGACCCCATTGACTTTAATGGCAGGCAAACCTTAAAAACATACAGGTCATATTTTCAGCCACAAAATACTTACTAGCTGTGCACACATAGTCCCACAACATGGACACTGACATAACAAAAGTATTAAGTGAATCTGGGATCGACGACAAGAATTCTTTTTTTATCTGTGAGATTTTGACAATTCAGGAGCGCATGAAGGCCATGCAGGAGAGGCAAGGTCAGGCCAGGCTATGAAGGGGGTGCAGAAGATGATCAGTGCCACAGTCAGGGCAGCGCAGTCCTGTGCCAGTGTCCCAGTGTGCCAACCTGTGCTTGAGCCCCTCCCTCTGCCCGGCCCTTAACCCCACCTATGCAGGGCTCCACTGCAGTGGTCCAGAGGTGCCAATCCAGTGCTGATCCTCAGACATGGTGCTGGCACTGCCCGCTGATTGGCTAATCCGCTGCTATCTCCCTCACTGTCTAAAACCAGCACCGCGATAGAGAATGAGCACTGACACCAGCACCGTGTCAGAGAGCACTGACACCAGCACCGAGATAGAGAGCACTGACACCAGCACTAAGATTGAGAGCACTGACACCAGCACCGTGATAGAGAGCACTGACACCAGCACTGAGATAGAGAGCACTGACACCAGCACCGCGATAGAGAGCACTGACACCAGCACAGAGATAGAGAGCACTGACACCAGCACCAAGATAGAGAGCACTGACACCAGCACCGAGATAGAGAGCACTGACACCAGCACCGAGATAGAGAGCACTGACACCAGCACTAAGATTGAGAGCACTGACACCAGCACCGTGATAGAGAGCACTGACACCAGCACCAAGATAGAGAGCACTGACACCAGCACCAAGATAGAGAGCACTGACACCAGCACCGTGATAGAGAGCACTGACACCAGCACTGAGATAGAGAGCACTGACACCAGCACCACGATAGAGAGCACTGACACCAGCACAGAGATAGAGAGCACTGACACCAGCACCAAGATAGAGAGCACTGACACCAGCACTCAGATAGAGAGCACTGACACCAGCACTGAGATAGAGAGCACTGACACCAGCACTAAGATTGAGAGCACTGACACCAGCACCGTGATAGAGAGCACTGACACCAGCACCAAGATAGAGAGCACTGACACCAGCACCGAGATAGAGAGCACTGACACCAGCACCGCGATAGAGAGCACTGACACCAGCACAGAGATAGAGAGCACTGACACCAGCACCAAGATAGAGAGCACTGACACCAGCACCGTGATAGAGAGCACTGACACCAGCACCGAGATAGAGAGCACTGACACCAGCACTGTGATAGAGAGCACTGACACCAGCACCGTGATAGAGAGCACTGACACAAGCACCGTGATAGAGAGCACTGACACCAGCACCGTGATAGAGAGCACTGACACCAGCACTGTGATAGAGAGCACTGACACCAGCACCGTGATAGAGAGCACTGACACCAGCACCATGATAGAGAGTACTGACACCAGCACCGAGATCTTGTGAGCACCCACGTGACATCACTAGACACATCATCTACGACGTTACCTTCCCCACCGCTATAATTAGAGATCTCGGAGTAGGCAGCAACACCGGGGACCAACTTCCTCCTTTTGCTGATCTGGGTACTGTCGTCAGACTGCTGAGTGGCGGTTGTTGCTACCTCCTCTTCCTGATCCAATGCCAAGAGTGGCTGTGCATCGGCAATGTCTTGTGATGGATCGGAAAATAATTCCTGTGACTCAAGCGGAGGGTATATGGTGGTGGTGGTGGTGTTGGTGGTAGTGTCTTTGGGGATGCACACAGCAGAGAGTGAAGAAGAGGGTGCAGATCGAGAGGATGAGGAGGGTGCAGAAGAGTAAGGCTGAGTGAGCCACTCAACCAAGTCTAGTGCGTCCTTTGACACAATCGAACGCACCTTCTGCAATTTGTCACCTTGGCTCAAGCCTGTTGTTCCTGCCCTACCCCTACCACCTCTGCGGAAGGGCCTGCCTCTTCCTCTGCCTGTCATTTTTTAAATGACCCTGTGACAAAAGTCTCTAGAGAAGTGCAGTATGTATGTAGAAGAAGGTATATAACACCCCGCTTCAATCTGTCATTTTGGGGACCACTGGTCTATCACACCAGTTATAATACTTTTTTTTAATTGCGTTTGTCACTCTTTGTAGTATCGCTGCTGAACCGCTCAGCAGTCACAATGCTGCACAGTGGAAATGCACTATACTATGCTTTCTATATTTGCAAGTATTTTATACGTGTATTACACCCCTATATACTGCACACCAAATAGTACACCTATACCAGTCCTTAAAAGAACCTTTGTGGACCTAATAGTAGCTAGCTAGTAGCTAGTGAATTGCAGACTGTCCCTGCTCCAAACACCAAACTGTCCCTCCCTACACTGCCTGCAGTGCACTATAATATGCTTTCTATATTTGAAAGAAAATATATTATACATGTACAACCCTATATACTGTACACCTATGCCAGTCCTTAAAAGGACCTTTGTGGACCTAGTAGCTAGTGATTTGCAGATTGTCCCTCAGTCCCTACACTGATAAAAGCCAGCTGCAAAATCGTTCAGCACTCAGCTCAGCAGTCAAGTATAATAGGCTTTCTATATTTGAAAGAAAGTATATTATTATACGTGTACAACCCTATATACTGTACACCTATACCAGTCCTTAAAAAGGACCTTTGTGGACCTAATAGTAATAGCTAGTGATTAAACTGACTGTCCCTGCTCCACACAGCATCCTGTCCCTACACTAACAAAAGACAGCTGCAGAATCGGTCAGCAGTTCACTCAGCAATCAGCAGCACAGCAGTCAGCAGCAGTGCACCAGAACCCTATATACTGTACACCTATACCAGCCCTTAAAAGGACTTTTGTGGACCTAATAGCAAGTGATTTGTGTCACTACAGTCTGTCCCTGCTCCACACAGCAACCTCTCCCTACACTGACAAAAGACAGAATGTAAAATGGCCGCCAGATCAGGTCTATTTATAAGGTAGGGGGAATGTCCAATTGTCCATGTGCTGAAATGTCTCAATTGGCTGTCCTGTACCCCATGATGGATGTGTCATCATGGGTCAAAGTTCTTTCACAATGTAAATGCATATGTCCGCCTCGCGAACAGCGCCAGAAGTCCGCCGGTTTGGTGAATCGCGAACACGCAAAATTCGATGCGAACCGACCGCCGGGCGAACCGCAAGGCCATCCCTACTCTTCACACCATGCGGTAATCCAGAGTGTTCACTCTACACCCAAGTGCACAAATCTGCTCCCCTTTAGTAAATAACCCATTCAATTACAGGAGGTCCAACAAAGCTTCTGAAATGTAAAATGAGGTATAACTTTCAATGGGATGAATCCTTCCTGCAATAGGCAGCTCAAGGGTTAATCGCTTCACTTCTTCCTTGCAAGCAACCATACTCAAAGAGATTGGAAATGAGGGCCCATAGTGTATACTGATAAACTTTACTGGACAAATTGACACTTTAAAAACACCCACAAACTTATCAGAAGCATCAGCTTGTATCATAGAGAAAACTCGTTATACAACAAGCTTTACAATCTATGTCATCTGCACAAAAACAGCAGTGGTCCGATTACCTACATGCATGATGACGTCACTCCGAGGAGCCCCCCCCGGAGGGGTTTAAACTAATTTCCAAGGGAATAAAAAGCAGCTCAGACTGCAATATTCACTTCAACTTCAAAGTTGTCACACGCAGTACCCCTTTTTGGCTATATGATGTCCTAAGGATTAGTGTTACAGGCTAAATGATGCCCAGCAAAGAAAATAGTGTGGGGTGTCATAGGCCCATCCCCTGAGCACAGAATCCTGTATATTGATTCAGATAGAGGCTGATGTCATCGCTCAGGACCTGTCAACCTATCAAAGTATAAATATATATGTACTACCATAGGGTAAAGCCTCAAAGTGGGGGGGGGGGGGGGTACTTCTTCAGACATGGATAGCATAAAGCCCAGATTGTGGGCTAGAACCATATCATAATAAATACAATGGTTTCTTGCTCCAGTAGACAGATTTCCTTTCAAATTATTTTTGTTCTTCTTTTGAAGATGAAGCTTCTTTCCAAGTCTTTTTCTGGAGGACATGTTGGAAACCCCAGGCTTGCAACAGAAGTGAAAGCGCTTCAACTCCTGGAGTCCACATTTCATACAGTGTAACATGCTGTACAACAGATGGCTGCACTCCGCTTCGACCAGAGTGTAAGGGTTTTATTTTAAACTTTGACCTTTCAGTCCTCACATCTATATGCCCTGCTGGTACCTGGACTGTTGAGAACAAGTGTTGTTTAACATACCGTTGTTTCACTTTATGTTTTGTTTTGTAATGCTGTAACATCAATTCCTGTGATAGTATATATTTTATTTAAAGTTACCATGTCCTCACAGGGTGCCTTCTAAACAAATGGTCCCCTGTAAAACAAGTGTGAATATACAGTATCTACCTTTCTGATGGCCCATATATTGAATAGTTCTTTGTGCCCCAACTTTTAACCGCTAAGTGCTGCAACAGAGGTTAAGATACCCTATGCTAGTAGCATCCAGAAGAGTCGGACCACTGCTTTCACACACAATGCTGTTTCATAGTACAAATTGAAGAATCCTTAGCTTGTATAAGGTCTGGTATGGATTTCAAGGGGAACCCTGCGCCAAAATAAAAAAATGGTGTAAGCCCCCCCCCCCCAATCCATACCAGACCCTTATCCAAGCACACAACCTGGCGGGCCCCAGGAAAAGAGGGGGGACAAGAAAGCGCCCCCCCGAACCATACCAGGCCACATGTCCCAAAGCATCTTGTCCCCATCTTGATGGGACAAGGGCCTCATCCCCACAACACTGGCCCGGTGGTTGTGGGGGTCTGAGGGCGGGAGGCTTATTAGAATCCGGAAGCAAGGGGAACCTCAGATCCCTCCCCCCATGTGAATTGGTAACGGTACATTACACCCCTACCATTTCACAAAAATAAGTGTCAAAAATAGTAAAAATGACAGGAGACACTTTGGGACAAGTCCTTTATTAAAAAATAAAAAAACAAAAATGTCCCGCGATTTAAATCCATCTCACGCCTGCCAAAGGACCAAAAAAAGGAAAAAGCTGCAATATTATACTCCAAAAATACCAAGTTGTACTGGCACTCAACCTCCCCCTTGCTGTGCTTGAGGGTCCGCTGCAATCCCAGTCTTAGCCCCCCCCCCCCAGAAAAACCAGGGTAAGTGGATGATGTATATGTATATCTTTAGGGGATTGCGCCTCCCACTCACTATTTATACTACCCCCTTCTCAATAGGATATGCTTAATAATACTTATATTCACTAAATAATCACTGTGCCCCCATATTATCCAAAATATATACACAAGACATTAATTTATAATTGCAAAAAATATAGCGTCCTTATTGTGCGATATTTTAATTCAATTGCTCCAACTGTGCCGTCTTAATCACCGAACATCTTCTAATCAAAAGTCCACTTGTGTTAACTAAAATAACCAAAACTGTGCCACCGTCACCAAGCAGAATGGCCACTCACCAGATGTCCCCAATCAGTAAGCCTTCGGTTCATTCAACGGATAACCAATCCACAACGCATTCCTCCCATTAGCAATTCCTCAACATCCATATATTCATACAAAATTAAATGGAACCAATATAGTGTAAAATCATTTTAACTTTAATGGAAAAATCAATAAAAAACGCATTGCACTCACATTTCAATGTGTCTATTGGCCGACACCAAGCCTTTCCAGCAATGAGAAAACCATTCTAAAATCGGGCAAGCCACTGATGTTCTGCAGGTGGTGTTAATCTCCCTCCATTAGACCGACCTGTTCCTGGCTTGTATTCAAGGACCGTATGTCTCCCACAACTTCTACGCGTTTCGCTTCCTGACGACGCTCAAATGCGAAACGAAGCGGATTTCTGCGTGGTGCATGACAACGAAAGATTGAGTGCTCTGGATTTAGTCTGATTAATTTTTAGCCCTGAAATTTCAGAAAAGGGTTGCAATATCGAATGCAAATTAGGGAGGGAGGTAACTGGCGATGTCAGCGTTAGCAGCAGGTCGTCAGCGAAGAGTAGGCATTTGTGCTCCCTGTCCCCGCAGGTGATCCCCTTAACATCCTGGCATTCCCTGATCCTGATAGCTAGGGGTTCTATTGCAAGGACTAACAGTAGCGGGGACAGTGGGCATCCCTGCCTCATGCCTCTTCTAATCGGAAAAGGCTGAGAGGAGTATCCCCGAAGCATCAACGATGCTGACGGGGTGTCATATAGTGCTCTGAGAAGAGTTAAAAAGTGCTCTCCGAAGCCATATCTGTGTAACACGTCGAATAGGTACTCCCAAGAGAGGGAATCAAACGCTTTTTGAATATCCAACGAAAGCAACATACCTTTTCTAGGGCTCTTACAGTCCCAGTTCGATTGTACTGCTGTTATGAGATTAATTAATCTATGGGTTTAGTCGGATGTCTGCCTGTTCGGGACAAAGCCAGCCTGGTCAGGCTAAATGTAGTTCGGGAGGAAGGTATTCAATCTAAGCGCTAAAACTTTAGTCCGAATTTTTAAGTCTGTATTTATCAAAGAAATCGGACGATAGTTTGCGCAGTCCCCATGATCCTTATCTGGTTTCGGTATGACGCTGAGATATGCTACATTTTCGTGATAAGGTATCTTGCTTCCTCGCCTGAGATCATTAAAATTAGAACAAAGGTGAGGAATCAGTATATCCTGATACTTCCTATAATAATGGCCCGTGAAGCCATCCGGTCCAGGAGCCTTGGAAGGGTATAAGGATTTAATCACCATTTTGATCTCTAATTCTGTAAAGTCATCATCCATCAAGTTAGTATGGGCTCGTGTCAACTTGGGTAAGGGGGTGTCGCGGAAGAATGCCTCCGCCTTGTGCGGATCATATTTGGCTTGTGGGCTATATAGTCTGGAGTAGAAGCTGTGAAATTCTTTCAGTATGAGTTTGGGATATTTAGTGGGGTGACCTGTGGAGAGCCTCAGTTTAGGTAGTGTGGGCGTATGAAGTCGGGGGGACTAGTTTCCTGGCTAACATTGTGGTTGGTTTGTCTCCCATTGTGTAAAACCTATGCTTAGACCAGCTAATATGTTTTTCTGCCTGAGTAGTCAAACTTAAGTTCAACTCCAATCTAGCGTCATCTATTTTATGCCTTATGTCATGCTGTGGGTTTTCATGTTGTTCTTTCGTTAACCGGTCTAAATTAGTTTCTAATTGCTGAATAGTGTGTTCTCGGGCCCCTTTCAGTCTGGCTCCTATTTGTATCAGTTTTTCCCTAATCGAGGCTTTGTGAGCTGCCCAATTTATTGCGGGTGACGTGTCTGAGGACTTGTTAACACTGAAGTAAGTCAGTAGTTCTTTTTCTATTTCCGCGTACAATATGGGGTAGTTTAGCAATCTAGCATTAAGACGCCACGGAGACGGGGAGGCTTTGGACCAAAGCCCTGTCATTGAAAGTTTAATTGGGGAGTGATCTGACCAGGGGGCAAATAGTATTTTTACCAACTTCAGGTATGGGAGTAGAGGGGGGCAAACCAGTAAATTATCTATTCTGGAATAGGTGCGGTGCGCCTGTGAAAAATGCGTATAGTCCCTAGCAGTGGGGTTGTATTCCCGCCACGCATCAATCAAATCATACAGGTGAAATAATTTTGCCACTCTGTTACTCCCAGTCAGTGGTCTTTTGAGAGTAGGTTTAGCAGGGTTGAATTTATCCATAATTCTGTCAAGCAGAATGTTACTGTCACCCCCTAAGATCACCTGTCCCTGAACCTTGGGCATCAGTATCCTCAACATTTTGCTAAAAAATTCCACCTGGCCTGTGTTCGGGGCGTAATAAGACACAAAAGAGACCAACTTATCGTGAATGCGTCCCGCTGCCATAATATACCTGCCTCCCTTGTCCTTGACTATTGTAATGGGCGTAAATGGAGTCCGTCTAGAGAAACGAATAGCTACCCCTTCTTTTTTGTTGGGCCCGTTAGCTAAGTAAAACTGGTATTTAGTATTGAGATAGGGGCTGACGTTCTAGAAAAGTGGGTCTCTTGTAGCAGAATATCCGCTTTTTGTCTATGGTAGAATTGGAAGGCTTTAGTTCTTTTAGCGGGGGAGTTAAAGCCGTGTACATTGTGGGTGATCACGAGAAGTCGGAAGAATATGTCTTAGCCATCGTGGTAGGGCAGAGCACTCTTACCTTGTGACACCGTGGGGGCGGAGGAAGCCTCAGAAACATGGGTCTTCCACTGCTTTGACCTCCAAGACCAACGTGCATGGGTGGGGAACGAGACCACAGCTCGGGGGAGTCAGGGGGTAGGAGAAGAAAAAAGGAAGAAAAGAAACAAAAGATTAATCAGTGTAAAGTACAAAGGCCTCTGGCCTAAAGGTATATACTTAATAACTCGTACAAATTGCATAGCTATATGGGAAATAATCCCTGCCGGACGCAATAACCTGTCCGGAACCAGCAAGGGTACCTCCCTCCTCGGAGAGAAGGTAGTCTTGCAAAAGAGTAGCATGGATTACCGATCCAGCCCAGATGGCCTGAGCTCTAAAGCAGGCCAGCAGGGTAGGCCCAGACCTGACAACGTACAATCTTAAGGTTCAACACTATCAGTGTGGGCTCACCCCTCCCCGAGAGCTGCGACACCAGGGTGGGCCGGCACCCCAACGGTGCCCCCCGCCCCGGTGCCCATCTCCCAGGGGAGGGCCAAAACAGGCCCCATACCAGGGCCGGCCCCACACAATCATAACAATAAAAATGAGTTTCAGTGGGTCCCACCTTTAGCTCTCAGGGGTTCAGGCTGGGACTTGTAGTCCTTCAATTTTTGGTGGAGTCACATCCTCAGATCTCGGGGGTTCATGCTGGGACTTGCAGTCCACACTGTTGGGGGGGTCACATCTTTAGATATCAGGGGTTCGTGCTGAGACTTGTAGTCTTTCAATTTGGGGGGGGGTCACATCCTCAGATCTCAGGGTTTCATGCTGGGAGTTGTAGTCCATCACTTTCGGGGGATGTGACCCCCCCCCCCCCAAAGGCAAAGGGCTGCAAGTCCCAGCATGAACCTCTGAGAGCAGAGGAAATGATGCCCCCCCAACTAGTGAATTCCAAGCATGTGCCCAAAAAAAGGTATAAAAAATTATCTCTTTTTGGGAAGGGGGGGATGTCCCTCGATGGCAGTTTGGTAATGTGGTCACCCTAGGGGGGTATGTTTTTCAAAGTTAGTTCTCAACAGCATAAAGCATGGAGAAATGGGTGAGTTTTCTTTGAATATTAAACATGAATTACATTTTGTTTTGTGGTGCTCAGATACAGTTTAGGTAAATAAGAAGCTGGAATATGTTACTTTGTTACATTTTTATTCTTGTGTTTAGCTATGCTTTAATGCAGCAGATGTCAATATTTTCATTAATATGTCATGCAGAGTATGCAAAAAGCAGTTTGGAGATTTATTGCTAGCCATTGTTATGGTGCACGTCGTGCAGTAATGGAAGTCTTGCTTACATTTTCCTTTCTGCTTTCTTCCATGTTGTTACTTGAAGTGAAGGCAGAAAATGCCACCAAGAATGGTGTTCTGTGCCCGGCTTGTTTTTCCAATCGTGAACCCTGCACAGCCAACTATTCAATTCCATGTACAGGAGAAGAAAGGCATTGCTTGACTCTTCAAGGAAAATTTACAACATGTAAGTAATGTCAGACTTACCTGAACTTAAAGTTCGCACAATTGTGTTGGAAGCCATTTTGTGGCCTTCAACAACATATACTTCAATCAAAGCTGAAAATCAAGTCTTGAAATGTGTACAGGGAGTTTTGCACCTAAAGCCTCGTACACATGATCAGATTGTTGGCCAACAAAACTGTGGACTTTTGTCTGAAGGGCGTTGGCCCAAACTTGTCTTGCATGCAAACAGCAAGGAATTGTCAGCCAACAAACATGAAGTGTTTTTTCAGCTCTTTAGCACCACCCTTGGGGCTCCCTCTGCTAATTTCATGTTAGTAGAAGTTTGGTGAGTGTTTATTCGCACTTTTCATTTTGCGCCTTTAATTTCACACTTTTCATTTCACGCTTTTCAGTTCGTTTCTGAGCGGCCGTTCGTCAACCAGACATGTTGCTGAATCGGAGGAGATAACGTGTGATTTATTATTGGCCTTGGAGTTATTGCTTTGACATTTTTCTTGGCTGAATAATGATTTGATTTGGTATATTTTCTATATTTTTGGATGCATAGAATGCACTTTTTTGTTAAGTTTTATTGGCAGATAGCATGTCTATTTTTATTTGTTTTCTTTTTTTAATGCACAATAAAAACAATGTATAGAATTATACTTGGCTATGTGTTTTACTTCAAATGACAGTTTGGGAGTAGGCAGTTACATTTAAAAAAATACAATGTAAAATTTACAAGGGACACCAACATAATTGTAATTGGATATTAAAAACTACGGGATAATGGTGTTGTGGTAACTTGCCCACAAAAAAATAATAATAATAATAATAATAATTTTCTTGATATCACAAGAAAAAAAAAAGCCTTTGAAAATTAGTTTGCAATAACTCCATCAGTATCACCAGCAAAACAGCTTCATTATTATCCCATTAAAGACAAAGAGAATGTGCGCTGCATTTCGAGATTTCATAATTTGCCACATCACGAATGTTAATTCTCCATTATGAATGCTTCTTTACAAGGCCAAACTCTTCCAGTTCATCCTTGCTTCCCAGCATGCGTGTTTGTACTTTGGACTTTTGTCCGACAGACTTGTGTAAACACGATCGGAAAATCCAACAACAGACATTTGTCCGTGGAAAATTTTAAAACCTGCTATCCAACATTTGTCCGCAGGAAAATCCATCAACAACTGTCCGATGGAGCGTACAAATGGTCGGATTTTCTACCAACAGCATGTCATCATACATTTCCCATCAGAAAATCTGATCATGTGTGCGCGGCTTAAGGGTAAGACAAATCGTAATGCCTCAGACTAACTTTGTAGCTTGCAATATGAACCCTTCTCCAAATGGAGGGACAAAGGACCCTTCCTGGCCCACTCCCTCTACCAGGGAGCAGATTGTTCGACTTTGAAACCCTATGATCGCCTGGCCATGGAATACAACTTACCTCCCCACCACGCATTTCATGTCATGCAATACACAGATTTCATTGTCAAGACATGCCCCAACAAAACCAAATGATTCCAGCCATCCTTCTTAGCCCTTGTACACACGGTCAGAGAATCCGTCGGAATGTGTCCTATCAGACCGTGTTGTCGGATAATCCGACTGTGTGTGGTATGCATCGGACTGATTCCGTCGGAATATCCGTCGGACCCAATTTTCTAACTTGTTGGAAATATTTCCGACCAACTGGTTCGAACGGACATACTCCGATCATGTGTAGAGAATTTTGATTGGACCAAGTGCCACGCATGCTCAGATCAAATTCCTACATCAAAGCTATTGGCTACTAGCCTGAACGTAGTCCCATCGTAACGAAATTACGTCATCACGTTCTGAATGATCGGATTTTTCGACAACTTAGTCCAACCGTGTGTATGCAACAGTTTCGGACAAGATCTGACGGACAGAATCCGACGGACAGAATCCGACGGACAGAATCTGACGGATTTGGTTGTCGAAATGTCTGACCGTGTGTACAAGGGCTTAGACTCTTTGATTGCAGAAAGACAGTATTCCATTTTGGAAGTCTATCGATCCCTCAACCAGAGCTATACCAAACCTCTTCACACCTCCTCAATGTCATCCTGGTTATCGGACTTCCCAGGACAAATAGACCTCTCTGACATCCTTAAGGGATATCAAATAACCAGAAGGATTACCAGATGTGAGATCTGGAGGGAGACGCAGTTCCGCTTAATGCACAGAGCTTATTTTCACAACTCACCCACCTTTGGCGGGTCCCTTCTGCCCCTGGTGCCTACAATACAAGCCGTCTTTGCTACACAGGCTATGGACCTGCTCCCGCATTGCATCTTATTGGTCCTCCGTACTTCATCATATACATTCATCAAGAATGTCACAACCTTCGACATCCTCAAGGAACCCATGCTTCTGCTGTTTGGCTTCCCTCCTGGCTATAACAACGCCTCACCGACTTCCAACGTAATTCCTAGGTCGCATCTGGACTGGGTTCTTATCACATTACTTATAGCCAGACATAACATTTTTCATCATTGGATCTCCAACTCACCTCCCGGAGTACCCGGAATCATAACCAAGCTCAAATCTGCTATGTACAGAGAACAACTGAACACCCACACCTGTGGCCAACAGAGCTCTATGCAACCTCACCAGAAATGGTCCTCCTTCATATCTCACTGCGTAACCGCTCAGGAAAAAAGGCAGCTCTTGTCGACATAGAGACCCACATGCACCGTCCCGTGATGGCCTCCAGATGACTTTGCTTTCTACCTCCAGGCTATCTTCTCTCTCCTTAAGGCTGAACATTTTACAGATCTAGCGATTCATCTACTTGTGTTAAGTGTTAAGTTAGTCTTAGCTTAGGGATTGTGTTCAGAGACACCGTCAGGGGCGGGCTGGGCTGGGGGGCAGGGATGCATTTGCCCCCTGGGCTGCTCTGATTCAATATAAAAAGTCTGATGTGCTGCCAGCTGAGCTGGGAAGTGCACATGATGTGCAGTTCAGCAGTTGGCCACATGTTACTGCTCGGTCCGGAGGGAGGCTGACAGGGCTGGATAACAGCTCAGAAGCGCAGGAACGTTTGTGCTGTGAGCGGACATCTGTCCTGTCACAGTGCTGTCCCCGGCTTCTGAGCTGACAGTCTGTGTCCATTGTGAGCACAGCCGAATGGAAGAGGGTGGATCCGCTCTGCCTCCTCCAGCCCCCTCTCTCACTGTCCCCGCCCACAGCCTATGTGCTGAGTCTGAATAGGATGTGTGGGCGGGAACATTTAAACAGAGCAGGCAGTGCTTTCTATAGGACGCTGTGGAAGCTGTGATGACTGAACCTCGTGCTGGGTCCTTCCTTCAAAGTAAGTGAGCTGTGACCAGCCTCCCCCCCCCCACAGATAAGGAAGTTTCTTTCAGCAGCATGTGCAGTAGCTGGTCCTATGATGTGGGCTCACACTGGTGTGCTGCAGTGTTGCTGATCTCACTGTCTTCCTGCATGTTCCCCCCAGTCACATGCAGCCACATTGTGCCCACCAAATGTAACCTCACTGTGCCCACCAAATGCAGCCACACTGTGCCCACCAAATGCAACTTCACTGTGCCCACCAAATGTAACCTCACTGTGCCCACAAAATGCAGCCACACTGTGCCCACAAAATGTAACCTCACTGTGCCCACCAAATGCAACCTCACTGTGCCCACCAAATGCAGCCACACTGTGACCAACATATGTAACCTCACTGTGCCCACAAAATGCAGCCACACTGTGCCCACCAAATGTAACCTCACTGTGCCCACCAAATGTAACCTCACTGTGCCCACCAAATGCAGCCACACTGTGCCCACCAAATGTAACCTCACTGTGCCCACCAAATGCAGCCACACTGTGACCAACATATGTAACCTCACTGTGCCCACAAAATGCAGCCACACTGTGCCCACCAAATGTAACCTCACTGTGCCCACCAAATGCAGCCACACTGTGCCAACCAAATGTAACCTCACTGTGCCCACCAAATGCAGCCACCCTGTGACCAACATATGTAACCTCACTGTGCCCACAAAATGCAGCCACACTGTGCCCACCAAAAGTAACCTCACTGTGCCCACCAAATGCAACCTCACTGTGCCCACCAAATGCAACCTCACTATGCCCACCAAATGCAGCCACACTATGCCCACCAAATGCAACCTCACTGTGCCCACCAAATGCAGCCACAAAGTGCCCACCAAATGTAACCTCACTGTGCCCACCAAATGCAACCTCACTGTGCCCACCAAATGCAACCTCACTGTGCCCACCAAATGCAGCCACACTGTGCCCACAAATGTAACCTCACTGTGCCCACCAAATGCAACCTTAATTTAGCACACCAAATGTAACTTCACTGTGCCAACCAAATGCAGCCACACTGTGCCCACCAAATGTAACCTCACTGTGCCCACCAAATGTAACCTCACTGTGCCCATGAAATGCAACCTCACCGTGCCCACCAAATGTAACCTCACTGTGCCCACCAAATGCAGACACACTGTGCCCACCAAATGCAACCTCACTGTGCCCACCAAATGTAACCTCACTGTGCCCACGAAATGCAGCCACACTGTGCCCAAATGCAGCCTCATTGTTCCCATCAATTGCAGACACATTGTGCCCATCAATTGCAGCCTCACTGTGCCCATCAATTGCAGCCACACTGTGCCCATCAATTGCAACCACACTGTGCCCACAAATGTAACCTCACTATGCCCACAAATGTAACCTCACTGTGCCCACCAAATGCAACCTCACTTTGCCCACCAAATGCAACCTCACTGTGCCCATCAAATGCAGCCACATTGTGCCCATCAAATGCATTTACCCTGTGCCCAAATGCAGCCACATTGTGCCCATCAATTGCAGCCACATTGTGCCCATCAATTGCAGCCTCACTGTGCCCATCAAATGCAGCCTCATTGTGCCCATCAAATGCAGCCTCACTGTGCCCATCAAATGTACCTAACTTTGCCCACCAAATGTAACCACACTTTGCCCACCAAATGCAACCTCACTTTGCCCACCAAATGCAGCGACACTGTGCCCATCAAATGCAGCCTCATTGTGCCCATCAATTGCAGCCACATTGTGCCCATCAAATGCAGCCTCACTGTGCCCATCAAATGCAATCACACTGTGCCCATCAAATGCAGCCGCAGCGACCCCCCCAGCAGCATTTAACCAGCACAACCCCTGCCCGCTCGCTTTCTGACTGCCGCTTACCGCATCTTGGTGGTGGGTCAGGCAGCAGATGATGGGAGTGAGCTGTGGGACGGGCAGTGGGTCAGGCAGTGGCTCCTGTGTCCTCCATGCTTCCTCCTGCTAGATGTCTAATAGGAGCGCCTGACCTTCCAGCCAGGTGATGGGTATTAGACCTGCGCTATCCTGATTGGTGGAGAGCTGATTCAGTGTTAAAAAAAGCAAATATTCATTTGCTTTTCTAATATACCTGGGTGGGCTCCAAGTGCAATGCTCTGCGCTCTGAGTCCACCCTATTTTGAAGCCTATTAGAGACTATGGCTCTAATCAGGTGCAGGGAAATGTGGAGCAGGGTCTCTCTCTCGCTGTGCAGAGAAATGTGGAGCGGTGTCTCTATGTGGCATAGCTTTACTCACAAAGTGACCCTGCTGGCCAAGATGCGTTTGTTCCACTGCTGGCCGCTATCGTCTGCAGGGGTTGCTAGAATTGCCTGGCATCTAGCAACCAGTGATGTCACAGTCCCCAGGAGGAAAGGATCTTCCGCCTCCTCCACGCCTATTAGTGTTTTATCCACCCACCTCCTCCCTCCATCTTCTCCTGTGCGGCGGCATGCACCTCGGTGCCTGCCTGAGGGAAGGGAACGGTCACTGACTGACAGAAGCACCTCTGCCTGAGGTGAGGGAGCAGTGAATGAATTAGAACATATGTGTAATGTGGCGCATATGTGTCATGGGAGAATGAGCTGGTAGCAGAGGAGGAGATTACATGCTTAAATCTCAGCCAGGGGTCATGCTGGGACTTGTAGTCCTTTACTTTTGGGGATGTGATATCCCAAAAGTAAAGGGCTACAGGTCCCAACATGAACCCCTCAGAGCTCAGGACCTAAGGGGACACATCCTTAGATCTCAGGGGTTCATGCTGGGACTTGTAGTCCTTCACTAGTTGGGGAGTCAAATCCTTAAATCTCAGGCGGTAATGCTTGGACTTGTAGTCCCTCACAGGTTGGTCGGGGGGGGGTCAGGTCCTCAGCTCTGAGGGATTCATACAAGGACTTGTTTGCACTTTAGTTCCTGGAGGCCATGGTGGTACAGGTCCTCCACGGGCCCTGGGGGGCCACATTGTCCTCCCTGACCCTCCCCCCCACCTTTGTGATCATGGAAAACCTTAGTCTGTTTTCCCTATCCATCACTTTGCCACCACCGGTTATATGGGCCACTTGACTGGACTTGTCCCCCTGGCCTAGGGCTGCCAGCCCTCCCCACACCGTCTATACTCTTTATTGTTTTTACTACGCCTTTACTGGCAAGTGTAGTACTACTCCTCCCTCTTCTACCCAGTTACTAATCTGGAGTTGAAGGGCCAGCGTCTGGTGTTCCCCCAACAGACACCGAGACAGTAGCCCTTCCACCCCCCCCCCCCCCCCCCCGCCTTCCCTCCCCTGCTTATCCACCCCACCCGATACTATGTTTCCGGTAACGAAAACCACGCAGTTGGTTCATCCTAGAGTGTTTATATCTGTACTTGATTCCTAATGTCACCTGTGCATTCTGTTATCATTAATAAAATATATAAAAATAAAGACTAACTTTGTAACTTTGACATGTTAGTAAAACCATACATATCATCACTACTTTGTGCATCCTGGTGGATTATACCACTTTTTTTTTTTTTCAGGACAAATTTGGGTTTTCATTTGGTGTTAAATAGTTATGGACGTCTCCTGATTTTTTTTTTTATTATCTAAGGAAAACGGGCCCAAAATAGTAAATAAAACTTTTTTTTTTTAAATTTAACTGCATATTTCTTGCTACTAGCATAACCTACCACCAAAGAACAACCCAAAATAAATTTTCCTGCTCCTGTCGATTGCAGCGATACCACATATGTGTACAGTAAGTTCGTTTTTGTTTGTACCTGTAGTACAGCCTAGAAACAATAGTGCATATTTTGTTTTTTTTTATTCTACTTAAAACACATTGACACTAATTAGAAAAAAAAAAAATCCTGTCCAAAAATCCTCTTGTGTCCTCTGTATGCTTCCTGTGTTCCTTTACTACTTTCTGCAACAGACCAGCAGACTGACCATTTCTTATTTCCTTTTTTTTTTTATAGCCAATATGCCAGTTTACACTAGCGGCTGCAGCACTTTTGCAGAGAGCTTGTGCAGAGAGAACCAACCTTTGTATTTTCTAACATATCCAGATGAAAAAAGTCAGACGCGCTGCACTAAGGTGACCAGCACAACCAATCTAGTAACAAGTGAGTTCAGTTCATGTTTTTTAATTTTTTTTATTTTAATGAAAAGGTGAACTCTTTAAGCATGGTTATGTATTTATAATAATAAAAACATTTACCCATTCAAAATAATTTCAAATGAAAAACTACCTGGGATGAAACGAGTTGGAAAGAGCTCTTAACGTGCATAAATATGCATCAGATCCATCTTGGAGTATACCAAGAGGGATTGATGTGGACTCCTAAGTGCTGCCAAATTCAGCTGTAACACAAGGGGTGCTGATAAGTATTGAGCCTTACCTTGAAAAAATTGAGCTAGGAAGCTGTAAGGCCCCTTTCACACTGGGGCAGTTTTCAGGTGCTACAGCGCTTGTGTAGCGCCTGAAAAAAACGGCCCCTTTCACTCCAGTGTGAAAGCCCGAGGGGCTTTCACACTGGAGTGGTGTGCTAGCAGGGCGGTGAAAAAAGTCCCGCTAGCCGCATCTTTGGAGCGGTGAAAGGAGCTGTGTATTCACCGCTCCTAAACCGCTCCTAACCATTGAAATCAATGGGACAGCTCGGCTATACCGCCGGCAAAGCATCGTTGCAGCGACGCTTTGCAGGCAGTTTTAACCCTTTTTCGGCCGCTAGCGGGGGTTAAAACCACCCCACTAGCGGCCGCAGACCGTCGCTAAAACGACGGTAAAGCGCCGCTAAAAATAGCGGTGCTTTACCGCCGACAGCCGCACTGCCCCAGTGTGAAAGGGGCCTAATGGCCACACTATTCTACATATTCCCCGTAGAAAGTCAATGCACTTGCGACATCTGTCCTGCAGCTTCTTAAGTCCCTGCAAATAAAATTCTTCCGACTGCTGGTGTAACCACTCATTTGCAGCATTAGTTGCCTTCAGAACACTCCCAAACCCTTGTCCCTTTTGGTGTTTTTTGAGATTGGGGAACAGATGATAGTCAGAAGGAGCCAGGCCGGGTGAATAAGGTGGATCGGGCATCACTTGAAAGCCTAAGTAGATCAGTTTTGCCATTGTTTCACCTGCAGTGTGTGACAACGCATTGTCATGCAACAGGATGACACCTTTGGAGAGCTTTCCTCAACATTTTTCCTTGATATTTTGCCTCAACTTCATCAATAAAAAAGAGTAATATGTTGCATTGATGGTTGATCCCTTTTGGAGGTAGTCCACCAGCAGAACTCCCTTCTTATCCCAAAAAACTGTTGCCATTTGCTTCTGTGCTGACCTTTGCACAAATAACTTCTTTGGCCTGGGGGGACCACCGTGACTCCATTCCTTAGCCCCTGTACACACGGTCGGAGAATCCGTCGGAATGTGTCCTATCGGACCGTGTCGTCGGATAATCCGACTGTGTGTGGTATGCATCGGACTGATTCCGTCGGAATATCCGTCGGACCCAATTTTCCAACATGTTGGAAATATTTCCGGCCAACTGGGCCGATCGGACATACTCCGATCATGTGTAGAGAATTTTGATCGGACCAAGTGCTCAGATCAAATTCCTACATCAAAGCCATTGGCTACTAGCCTGAATGTAGTCCCATTGTAACGAAATTACGTCATCACGTTCTGAAAGATCGGATTTTTCGCCAACTTAGTCCGACCGTGTGTATGCAACAGTTTCGGACACAATCCGACGGACAAAATCCGATGGGCAAAATCCGACGGATTTGGTTGTGGAAATCTCCGACCGTGTGTACAGGGGCTAAGGAATGGAGTCACGGTGGTCCCCCCAGGCCAAAGAAGTTCTTTGTGTCCTTTGTCTCAGGATCACAACAGTAGATATATTTCTCATCACCAGTAGCCAGTTTGTCCAGGAAATCTGAATACTTTCTTGCGAAATGTTCCAAAACAGCCACCAATGTCTCCACACGTCTCCTATTTTGTTCGGTTTTCAAAAGTTTTGGAATCCACTTTGCTGCAAGCTTTCTCATTTCCAAGTGGTTGTGGATAATGGCACCAACTCTCTCATGTGATATTCTCAGATATGTAGCATTACTTTTGGCTGATATTCGGCAGTCCTCCGTGATTATGTCATGGATTACTTTCACATTTGCAGGCACAGAGACAGAAACAGGGCTTCCAATGGTTTTCTCAATTTCAACACCGAAATGGCCAGTTTTAAAATTGAAAACCCAACATTTAACTGTTGCATATCAAGGGCCACTGTCATACAAAGTTTGTGACATTTCATCATGGATCTGCTTTGCACCTTTCCCTTGGAGAAACAGGAACTTGATTATGGTCCTATGCTCTTCCATGTTAAATTCTTTGGAGGTGCTGCCATGTTCAATTTGGATCTGAAAAAGAAAGATAAGTTAAAATCATAGGTTGTTGGTTTTTGCACCATTGAATATAGACAAATTGTACAGTACACCCTGCAATTTACAGCTTTCTAGCTCAATTGTTTCTGGATAGAGCTTAATACTTATCAGCACCCATCGTAATTAGAGTCTACAGCATAAAGAATGCATCCAACATTATTACTAAGCATGATCATTGTACAGTGCTGCGTAAACTGTTGGCACAATATAAATCGTGTATAATTATTTTAAGAAAAAATGTGAGAGAGTTCTGCTAGACCTAAATACACCAGAGGGTCAATAAAGTTTCCCAGCAGCCAATTTGGCAATTTGTTTAGCTGTAATAGGGAAAGCACAGGAAGTGTGGCTGATAAAGTGCATAGGGGCAGATTAGTGTAGGGCTTTTAGGCACTGACTGATCGCTTAACCACTTGCCTACTGGGCATTTTAAAAAAAAAATGTATTGTAAAAATGTATTTGTAGCTTTTGCAAATAACTTATAACTTCCAAGCATATACTTTCTGAAAACAGAGGTCATGAAGATTAAAGTTAAGAGTCAATCATGAATTATGGCCCTAGAAGTATAGTATGTATGGAAAGATGGGGTGCTTGTACATTTATTATTTTTATTTATTTTATTTTATTTACATGTTTTTACTTTTTTATTTTTCATTGATAGTATCTCACAAAAGTGAGTACAGCCCTCACATTTTTGTAAATATTTTATTCTAACTTTTCATGTGACAACACTGAAGAAATTACACTTTTCTGCAACGTAAAGTAGTGAGTGTACAGCTTGTATAACAGTGTAAATTTGCTGTCCCCTCAAAATAACTCAACACACAGCCATTAATGTCTAAACCGCTGGCAACAAAAGTGAGTGCACCCCTAAGTGAAAACATTTTTTTAATCTAACATTTTTTACAGTAATCTGTATTTGAAGGCAGAACTACTTTCTCAAATTCTTGTTCCTATCCAAGTTTAACTTGTTGTAATGGTGTATATAATCAAAAGTACAATGACCCCTTCAAGAGGTCACTTCTACCTGGAGTAATTGTCATGGTTGACATACTCTATTGCTGCACTTTTGGAAAGGTTTACTTAAAAAAAAAAGTTTTTTATTTTATTTTTTAACGTTCTTGATGGTAAATATCAGTCGATGTTAGAATTTAATTTGCACTTCATGCCATTTGATTTAATAAAAAAATAAAAAAGAAATTGTGTGCCAATGGTTATGGAAAAGTGTCAAATTTCTGTGGGTCCTCTTTGGGTAGAATTAGACCCCCTCTCTGAGGGTAATATTGCACCCCTTTCTGCGGGTGGAATTAGGCCCTATTCTGTGGGTCTTCTGTGGGTTGAATTAGGCTCTCGGTGGGTGGAATGCCCCTTTCTGAGGGTTTGAATAGGCCCCTCTTTCTTGTACCCCACCAAAAGGGTGGTGTTAAATATCGCACCTTTTTTGGTTCCTGTTTCGTTTGTGAATTGGACTTAACAGATTACACAATTTTTTGCGATATTTACAGACATTTTTTTTTCTATTTCGTTGTTTACCACAAAATAGTTTTTTTTTTTCTTTAAAGAATTAGACTTTATTTACTGCATGCAATCATTTATGCAAATGAGTAACATGATACCCTTACTGCATGTGGTAAATCTTAGGGAATTGACCCCAAAATTCTTGTTGCTTCTGGGATCCTTTGTCGCTTTATGGAGATTTTAAGTACCGTAATTTGTCGCCATTCCACGAGAGTGTGTGAAATTTTAACTTAAGGACCATGTAGAAAGGAAGACATAAGGCAGGATAAGGTTAAGGTGTAAGGAGAAGGAAATGGAGTTGGAGAAGAAGGTGAAAAGAAGGACAGTGTAGAAAGGAAGACATAAGGAGGAAGAAGGCACATCAACAATGCTCACCTTTTAATTATCATTTTATGCCTGCTTTTTTTTTTTTTTTTTTTTTGAGGGACAGCAGCAGAAACCCATTGCACTGTCCAGTTCTTGTATAATATTTGTGGCTATTGTCTCTAACATAACAGACTCTACCTTTTATTTTAGGATAAAACCAGCTAACCTGCCTCCTCTATACCACTTATACTGTGACCTAACAAAGCTGCTTACATACTGTCCAGCCACTGAACAATATTTGTGGCTATTGTCTTTAGATAATACATTTTAATTGCTTTTGCAAATAAAAAGCCTGCCTTGTCTCCTTCTATTTGCTGCCTATTCACACATACTAGCCAATTTCTACCAAACACATACTTTAAGGCTATATTTTGAATACTTTGAGAATAATTGGGAATATGGGGATGGGCGGGTGTTTGGGAAATGTGGTGTGGTGGTTTTTAATGAAATTTGCATGCTCTTTCTTGACATTTGTTTAAACTTTTAAGACAATGCTGTTTGGTACTGCAAAAAATGACAAACTATACTACTATTAAAACTGTAGTACCGCTGGCCAATTTGCACAACGTCGAGGGCTTTACCTTTTTTTCAATTTTAAGAGTAAACATTCTTGTCGCTTTAGATGTGTTGTGTCTGCTACTTCCATTGTTCAATTCAGACTTTTTGCTACTAGAATAAAAAAAATCAAGTGTTGCAGCCAAAACTACTTAAAAAAAACCCTGCAAAGTTGTAATGAATCACATCAGGTTGCTGCTGCTGTATTTAAGCTAAAGAAAATCTAAAAATGTAAAAATCATGTACACTTCCAAAATACGTGATGCTCAAATACAGTGTTTCTGACACTATCTCTGAAAATTGTTTTGTTCCATGTATTCGAGAGGATTGGTGTTTTTCGCATGTCAACCTTGAGGTCGCATTAAAAGGAGAACCCTCTCTCTGCCATACAGTATTTAAAAAAATTTTCTTTTTCTATGTTAAATATTCCCTATGCCAGCATCCAACTTCCCCTGCCCTTTTTTTTTTTTTTTTTTTACAATACCTTGAAAACCATTAGCCATGAAAATGGTCAAAATTTGGTACCAAAATTCATTCTTCACGGACTTCAAAGAGGTTCAATCCCAAGTTTGTGCTTGCCAGACTTCATAATTCAATGAACCCCAAATGATTCAAACCCAGGCAGATTTGCTCATCCCTATTGGCTGGTAATACCATGATTTAAAATATTAAATCGCCATCCAATATGGCCAAAGACAAAAATACCAACAAAAAAAAACCCCTTCATTTTGAATGTACTATTAACTCCAATGCATTTCCCCTAAATGAAGAATTTAAGCAATACAGTATATCTCAATTCATACCAATACTTTGGGTGAAATGAAACTTTCAGTTATCCCCACTGTATGTTCTCCTGGGGAGTCTTTGCCCGTGAAACCTTCACCATCCCGTCTGACCTAACATCACCTTCACCTATTGATGTGTACCCTTAACTTCTGTAGTGAAATTTAGAGATTGTTTATAATGAAGGTGATATGGGGAGGGGAGGGGATTTTCAGCACACAGCTGACTTCATGTACAGTGAAAAACCTATGATCTAGTTCCTGTCCTCTTCACTGACTTGTATCTGTTTTTTCCAGGATATTTTATCTGGTGTAAAATTTGTCAGAATTGTCTCGCTATTTACAACAGCGAAAAGCCTGAAGCGATCTTGTGTTCACATGATGAAGATGTCTGTGTATATGAAAGAACAAGGATTATGTATGGTATATCTGTTTTTTGTATACAGTACATGTAATATGGTAAATGGATTGCAGGTAAAATGTTCAAAGGTTGAAAAATGCCTCTCGTTTTCTCTGCCAGGAGGATATTAAAGTGGAAGTCGTAACTATACTTAAACCTGCTCGTACTCACATTCTAAGCCCATTATAACTACCTTGTCAAAGGAAAGATGTCTATACTTACCTATTTCGAGGTCACTTCGGTCAGTTCACATGATCCCAGCACTGGCCTCCGTGTAGAGGAGGGACAGCCGACAACGGATGCCCCAGAGTAAGCCTATGGGTGACATCACTGCATAGTTTCTGCAGCCGTTGTCAGCTATCTCTTCTCTTCCCTGAAGCCAGTCCTGGGAGTCGATCATAGGACTGAACCGATGCACCCTCCGAATAGATAAGTATAGACATCTTTCTTTAACAGGGTAGTTATAGGCAGAGATTGGAGGTGGGAGTAGGTTTAAGCATAGTTAGAATTTAACTGGACTTCTACTTTAACTTCTACCGGCCCGCCCCATAGCAGTTTTACTCTGGGGAGGGTGCCCACCGCCGATGGCTTGCTCCTGCTGTGCTCACACACAGCAGGAGGCCAGCAGTTGGTACCGTGGACTCAATGTCCACTGGCATCTGCCAATTGTTCAGCTCGAAAGTATAATGTAAGATCCTGCAATGTATAAAGTTTCACTCAGCGTTAATGTGTTCGGTTAACCACTTGCATCTCCATTTTGCCATCTTCAGAGTTCTTTTACTTGATGCTTTTTTTTTGCACCACACAAATTAGTACAATTCATAGGAATTGCAGGATCAGCCCTATAGAATAGGTATCATTAGGATAATTGAGGAGCTACTTAAATTTTTTTTGGTTAGATAGGTTGAAATAGGCTAATCCGAGGGTTGTGGTACTAAATGTATGTTTAGATTAAGGAAATTAGATGCAGGTTAGAATTAGCTCTTTTTGGCCCTACTTCTCCTGTGGGTGAAAGAAGTGCACTTAGTTCTGCACTTCTGTGACCCAGATTCAGCCAACAGCGGGCTAAAGTCAACAGTCAGATGGCATTACTCAGCTAATCCAGACTCTGGAGGGATCCCGACTTTAATGTTGGGATTCATCCAGATGACTGAATGACAGCTAGCTCAGCCGCTTCAAACCCCTCCACAGGTCGCCGTTCCAGTGAGCACTGGAGGGGGCAAAGCAGAGAGTGGTGACAGAGAGTGACCAGCTCTCTGTTCACTGAAGACCAAGAACTGAGCAATCAGTGGTCTTTAATGGCTTATTTCTCAATGTAGAGGCAGCAGGGGACAGATGCAGAATCAGACCGATTCTAAATCCAGGTGAGTTTGTTCGTTTGGTATTTTGAAATACCATACTTTTCTTTTAAGGTTTTGTTGTTGGGATAAGGTTAAGAGTTAATTTTAGGGGTTATATAAGTGATGCAGTGTCTGTGTTACACGGTCGGAGAATCCGTCAGAATGTGTCCTATCGGACCGTGTCGTCGGATAATCCGACTGTGTGTGGTATGCATCGGACTGATTCCGTCGGAATATCCGTCGGACCCAATTTTCCAACATGTTGGAAATATTTCCCGACCAACTGGTTCGATCGGACATACTCCAATCATGTGTAGAGAATTTTGATCGGACCAAGTGCCACGCATGCTCAGATCAAATTCCTACATCAAAGCTATTGGCTACTAGCCTGAACGTAGTCCCATCGTAACGAAATTACGTCATCACGTTCTGAATGATCAGATTTTTCAACAACTTAGTCCGACCGTGTGTATGCAACAGTTTCGGACAAGATCCGATGGACAAAATTCGACGGACAAAATCCGACAGATTTGGTTGCCGAAATCTCTGACCGTGTGTACAGGGGCTTAGAGGACTTTTAAAGTGATAATTTGAGAGGATAGGCTAAGTGTTAAGGTAAGATGAACAGAAAGAGTAAAGCAGAACTTCACCCCTGCATCAATCTCACCTCCCCTGTTCATCTCCCATGCTGTTATATATATATATATAAAAACAGCAGTAACTGGGACCTGGTAGAGACCTGTGGCACACCTGCACAGGGAATTTCTTATGCCGCGTACACACGATCGAAATTCTCGTCGGAAAAAACTCTGATGGTTTTCCCAACGGAATTCCGACAGAATTCGGCTCAAGCTGTCTTGCTTACACGCGGTCACATCAAATTCCGATCATTTATAACGCGGTGACGTACAACACGTACAACGGGACTAGAAAAAGGAAGTTCAATAGCAAGTAGCCAATATCTTCTGTCTCGTAGTTGAATCTGAGCATGATTTTTGCCTTGTCGGAATTGCATACACACGATCGGAATTACCGATAGAAAGTTTTTCCGTTGGGAAAATTGACAACATGCTATCAATTTTTGGCTGGCGGAAATTCGGACAGCTAAATTCCGATGGAGCATACACACGGTCGCATTTTCCAATGAAAAGCTCTCATCTGTCTTTTTCTGGCCGGAATTCTGATCGTGTGTATGTGGCATTAGACATGTGCAATTCATTTTTGTAACAAATAGAAATTCCACTGAATGTCCGAAGAAAATAAATAACGAATTTCAACTAATATGAAAGAAATTATAGTAAAAATAACAAATGAATTTGACGTGATTTGTTCGTTCATTAGAGGTCCAATGAAACAAAAGGTCAACTCAGAGTAAATCTTAGTGCCAGTTCACAAAGGGGCGACCTATCGGGAAACTTAGCTGCCTGACAAGTCGCGCTCCATGCATGCAATGGAACCGTTCTAACAGGAGTGACTCAAGCCGCTCCGACTTAGAAAAAGGCTCCCGTACTACTTTGGGGTGACTGCAGCTTGCATTTACTTCTATTCAGAAGTCGTTTTCCAAGCTGCGCTGAAGTCTCGCTGTACGGGGCGGCTTCAGAGTCAGATGACTTTGAAACCGCCCCTGTGTGAACCCACACTTGCAGGCCAATCAGCTGATTCATTTTGTGCTGGAGGTTGGATTACTGGCAAAGTGCATTCCTGAGAACTGAGTGAGAAGGGTGTTGTATTGTATTTGAGGCGAGGAGAAGAGATATTGTCATTGTGATAAGAATTCTTAGTTTGGAAAGTCATTTGTTTATTGAATCCATGAACACACACAATGGGGGTTATTTACGAAAAGCAAATCCACTTTGCACTGCAAATGCACTTGAAAGTGTCGCTCTAAATCTAAGGGGTAGATCTGAAATGAATGGAAGCTCTGCTGATTTTATCATCCAATCACATGCAAGCTAAAATACAGTTTTTTATGTTCCTTGCATATCCCCCTCAGATCTACAGCGACTTTACTTCCAAGTGCACTTGCAGTGCAAAGTGGATTTTCCTTTAGTAAATAACCCCCATTGTGTGTGCTCATGGATTCAATAAACAAACGACTTTAAAAACTACGAATCGTTATCACGAATATGTATACAAACATAAATATCGAATTAAATTGATATACATACAAAACAAATAGTTTTGGTATAACGAATATTGACACCTTTACGAATTATGCGAAAAACGTAATATAAATAAAATAACAGAACTAAATTATGTATTTTATGAATGAAAACAAAATTAAACTAAACAATTTTCCGTTGTTCAGAATTTCTGAACATGCACACAAATGCTGCTGATTTCTGGTATATGGACATTGTAGTGACTGATGGCAACTGAGCCCATGCACATACCATACTGCATGACTGCTGAATGTTGTGGTGTGCATGTACAGTCATTAGCACACTGCCTCCTGGAATAGGATTGATAGGGCAATCCCAGTAGGGAAGCGAGGTCCAGCCTAGGCCAGAAAGCAGGAAGTGTTGCGTTGCCGCTTAAAAAGGGTACTGTGCCTTTGTCGATAATAGTGAAACCTTTTCTCAGCTTTGTAAGAAGGAGGGGGAGGAACCAAAAGACAATAAGTTATTGTAATGGATAAATTAGTGTAGTGCTACCTAAACAACTAAATTGTGTGCTCAAATAAAAATTAGACAAAACATATGTAGCAAACTCTAGATAGTGTGCTAGGCGTATATAGTTAGCTGTGATGCCGCGTACACATGATCGGAATTATGGTCGGAAAAATGTCTGATGGTTTTCCCGACGGAATTCCGACGGAATTCCGCCCAAGCAGTCTTGCATACACACGGTCACACCAAATTCTGACCGCCAAGAACGTGGTGATGTACAACACATATGATGGGACTAGAAAAAGGAAGTTCAATACCTAGTAGCCAATAGCTTCCATCTCGTAGGTGAATCTGAGCATGTGTGAGTTTTTGCGTGTCGGAATTGCATACACACGATTGGAATTTCCATTGAGAAAATTGAGAACATGCTTTAAAATTTTTGCTGGCGGGAATTCGGGCAGCTAAATTCTGATGGAGCATACACACAGTCGCATTTTCCGATGAAAGGCTCTCATTGGTCTTTTGCTGGCCTGAATTCCGATCATGTGTACGCGCCATTAGTGTAGGCAAATTGGCTTGACTGAGAGCCAGGCCTTGGTTGAATCTGAGCCAGGGTTGAGTGACTCAGGGAGGCTGGATGGCTCATTCAGACAGCTCTTCTAGGGCCACCCCCTGTTTTCTGAAACCTTGGAGAGGCTTCTAGATGTGGTGGATGGAGGAAGGGAGGGGCTGTGTGGAATATTTGTGAGGGTCTCAGCCGATCCCCAGCAAATGGGCTGATGTCGGTGGGTCATTTCATGGGTAGCCATGAGTCATACCAGCAATGGAAGATGGAGATGGAGTGCTGAGGAGTTTGTCAGAGGCCCTCGCAGAGTGTCCCCTAATCTGGGGGGAGTGACCTCAGGCCTAGGCTCGGGTGCTGGAAGGATCCCCCACATAAATCATCTAAAAAACTCCTCCCCTGCAGTCCCAGTGTGAAAGCCAGAATGCTTTCACACTGGGGTGATGCGCTGGTTAAAAAATGTCCTGCAAGCAGCATATTTGGGGCAGCGGCGCTACATGGGTGCATTTAACCCTTTATTCGGTTAAAAGCGCACAGCTAGAGATGGAATAGCTCTTTTAAATGATGGTAAAGCCATTGGTTTTACCGCCAATGCCCACCCACCCCAGTGTGAAAGCAGTCTTAGATATCATTTCTATTTCAGCTGGGAGCGATACAGTGATGGCAACTCAACGATGTGGTAAATCCAGTGAATGCAACCGAGCTGGGAGCATCCGCAGCTCCACCAAGACCATTCTGATCAACACCACATGCTGTAACCAGAATATGTGTCAAAGGCCATTCCCAACTGGTATGTATCTCTTGTAATGCCTTCTATTCTGTTCTACTTATTGATTGATATCATATGGCAGCACAGGATCCTAGGAATGGTGCAGATTGTTGTTACCAACCTGGCTACATATAGTTACATAGCAAGTCAGGTTGAAAGAAGACACTAGTCTACCTAGCTCAAGCAATAAAATAATACATAAACAGAAAACCCCACTATGCCAATCCTATACATCCAATTTGCTCCAGTGGGGAAAAATAAATGACTTCCTAATCCCCCAGGAGCCAATCACATATTCCCTGGATCAACAATCCCTGGTGATTACCTATAAATGTTAGTACACAGTTACAGTGACGTTGCTAGGGTGTGGCTTTTGGGGCTATATCCCCAAATGTGGGGCCCATAGCTCTGTGTCTCTGCAGGGGTCCCCTGGCTCTCTGGTGACCCTGATTTAAGGGGGAGGCTCTCTGGTGATATAGCTATATATACACACACATATATTATATACATGTGTATGACCTTCTTTACTATGCTGCTATGGGCTCTAGCCCCAGATCTTTTGTAGACCTAGCAACGCCCCTGTACAGTTATATTTTTTTCATTAGGGAATGCATCCTTTTTTTTTTTTTTTAACAATCTACTAAGCTGGCCAGCCAATGTGGGAGTTTATTCCACATATTCACTGTGAAAAAGACTGTGTATGTGGAGGTGAAATAAATTTTTCTCCAGACCCCAAGAATGACCCCTTGTCTTCTGTAATGACCTGACTTCTGGAAGCAGCACTACTTCTAAGCTAGAGATGCTACATGGATTTGTTCTTCCCTAGAACTGTTTTCAGGTGACAGACTACAGCAATACACCTACCAGCTACTCTGATAGTATCCCAGTAATTCTGAGATTAAGTCAGTATTTATCACAGTTGTCTTACTATATCATCGAACTATCATATACCTTTGTCTGTAGTGCCATCCATCAGCAATGACGTCAATGGATTGGTCTGCCCAACCTGCTACTATCCCAACTCTGATCGATGCCTAAGATATAACAATTTACAATGTACTGGGGATGAAAAACGCTGTGTGCACTATACAAGGACAGAAAATCAAGGTATAGCCATCTGTCAGATGTGGAGTAAATGGATTATTATATGTGGTTTTTTTTATGTGACATTTACATTTTTCAGGGTGTGGGTGAGAGACTCTGAATCTCTAATTTTTGACTGGAGGTGCAGCATTAATTGCTTATAAAGACTACAATGTCTCCAGCTAGGCAGCTCTCCTGAATGTAAGGTGCCTAATTTAGAAGAAGAGAAGCATTGCATCAAATGTGTAGAGTCTATTTGGGGTAGCGTACCCTGCGCAACCAGGCACATGAATCTTCACAGCTTCCCAGAGTCAAGAAACAGCCCAGTGCTTCTTTTTTGTATTTTATTGAGGGGATAAAACTTGGATAGGAAATAGGGATATTATGGGATACCCACTTGATTTAGAACTCTTCAGGGACAACTCTCCTATATACAGTCTATATACACTTCTCTCTATCTTCCTCCAGCACACTTGCTAGTGTAGGTGTACACAGTTAGTGTTTAGTGTGAGTAAATTTTAGCTTGGCTGAGAACCAAGCTGGGTTGAATCTTGGTCAGGGTAAGTGACTCAGGAAGGCTGGATGACTCATCAGGCAGCACCTCTGGTACCTCCCCCTACTTGCTGGAACTTTGGAGAAGCTTCCAGAAGAATTGGTGGAAGGTTAGGAGGAGTATTGAGGAGGGCTTCAGCCAATCCCCAGCAAATCGGCTGGCAGGGGGAAGTCCAGGGGAAGCTAGGGATGGAGTACTGAGGAGGCTGTCGGTTGCCCTTGAGGGTGCCCCCTAGTCTGGAGGGGGTGACCTCAGGCCTGGGGCTCGGGGTGCTAGAGGGATCCTCTAACAACACATGGAGGAGTCCTTTGCTGCATGAACAGAAGCAAGTGTGATGACAGCGGGAGAGAGTCAGCACGTCCAGGAGATCTCCAGGGAGAAGTCAGCCAGGTGGCTGGTGAGTGTCGGTCTAGGAGGATTGTGGAGAAGTAGCCAGGTGGGCTAGTGAAAGGGGCAGCTGCAGCCAGTCGTGCTGGTAGTGCCTGAAGAGGTGGTGCTGTAATCAGTAGCCACAGGGATGTAAGCTGGGCACTGTATTTTCTACACAACCCAAGGGGCCTGGGGTCCCTGCCTGTAAAGGGCTTTTGCTACAAGATCTGACGGTTGCCTTTTTTCCAGATCAATTATCAGTGCGCTAGCTAGGATTTCAACAAGCAAGTGTGCTGGAGGAAGAGGGAGAGAAGTGTATATAGATTTTATATGGGAAAGCTGTCCCTGAAGAGTTCTAGATCAGGTAGGCATCCCATAATATCTCTATTCCCACCCGGAGCCCACCCTTTCTTAAACCATTTAGAGCCTCATGCTCTAATCATGTGCGTCACAACGCCCATAGAACTCAATGCGTCCAGCACTCTGCATGCAGATTAGGGGCTGGGTGCATAGAGATTAGGGGGGTGGTACCCCTCTGCTCCTTATGGACGGCCACGATGGACTGTTTCTTGACTTTGGGAAGCTATGAAGATTTGTGTGCCTGGCTGTGCAGGGTGGGGGATCCCTATTCACCAGCGGCTCCTACATGGGGTACACTAAAAAATAATTTTAGAAAAGGCTTAATAAAGACCATAAACCAACTAGTCCGTTGAAGTATAACATTAATTAATGTTTGTGAACTTTGATTTTACTGCACTTTCCAGAACAAAAACTAAGAAAAAAAATACACATTTCAATGGAATGATGAGAAATATAAAATGCAGCGCTATAAATTGGACCATCAAAATGACACAAGGATATGTGTACCAGATATAAAGTGCAAATGTGCAAAAATTTATTGTGACTGCTATACAATATTCCATATAAAACCAACATAATGCAAAAATAAACACATTAAACTATTATTTCCAGTGACATACAGTATAAAGTGCAAAATAGTGAAATCAAATAATTGTAGACGTGAAAAAGTTCATAGGTGGCTTAAATTCAATGAGAGAGATTCCTTATGAAATATGGAGAATGGATCAAATTCTTGACCATGTATAACCCGTCACCACAGTGAGGTAAGAAGTTTACCAGAAAGCCAGTGACCACCTTTATTCAGGGGGATCACAAACGCTTGTTGGATCTGAGAGCCACCAGAAGGATGTCCCGATGTCCTGAGCATCTCCCACCAGAAGCCTCCACAGATGCCGGGCAACGATCAGATTCGGTCAGATATCATCAGGGGCGTAACTATAGGGGGTGCAGCAGTCACGACCGCAACTGGGCCCTGTGCTGGAGGGGGCCCATGCAGCCCCCTCTACTTATGGCCGTCAGCAGCATAGGCAGCTAGGGGTACCAGTGCACCATGCACACGGGTGGCTGGAGGTGGAGGGTGACTAGCAGAGCTCCATGCTCAACTATCGCACTGGCTGCTCTTTAGTTGTGCATTCCCTGCATGACCTGTGTCCTCGGCCGGTTCATCAGAGTACCCTTCTCCTGCTCCATCCATTGCCGCTCAGTCCGATGTCTGTTCTCCCCAGCCAGAGTGAAAAAAAAAAAAACTACTGATGCCAGTGGTGGAACTACAGGGCTCACAAAGGTCATACCTGTGACCACGCCTTGGAGTTCCACCGCCGGACTCTGAGGGAAGGGAACGGGCTGGGGTTCAGGGGGGCCCTTCATGGTTTCTTGCATCGGGGCCCTGAAGGTTCTAGTTACGCCACTGGATATCAACAATACTGGGAAGTGCAAATATGCAAAGAAAAAACTCCAATAGTGCAATACTGTCTCTTTTGGGTACTTTTAATAGTAAGTATTGCAATGCTGTATGCAAAATAATCGGACTCACGAGTGAGTCATCCAGTACAGGTAGATAAAAGAAGGAAATTGTTGCAGATAAAAAAATCAGGGCGATCACGCATGGGCAGAGCATGTGTGCATAGGGTCCCGACATATGTAGCATTGCAATACTATTAAAAGTACCCAAAAGACACAATATTGCACTATTGGAATTTTTTCATTGCATATTTGCCCTTCCTGGTATTGATGATATCTGACCAGATCTGATTGTCGCCTGGCATCTATGGAGGCTTCTTGAGGGAGACGCTCAGGACATCGGGAAATCCTTCCAGTGGATCTCAGATCCAACAAGCTTTTGTGACCCCCCCTGAATAAGGGTAGTCGCTGGCTTTCTGGTAAGCCTCAACATCACTGTGGTGACGGGTTATACAGGTCCTTCTCAAAAAATTAGCATATTGTGATAAAGTTCATTATTTTCTGTAATGTACTGATAAACATTAGACTTTCATATATTTTAGATTCATTACACACAACTGAAGTAGTTCAAGCCTTTTCTTGTTTTAATATTGATGATTTTGGCATACAGCTCCTGAAAACCCAAAAATCCTATCTCAAAAAATTAGCATATCATGAAAAGGTTCTCTAAACAAGCTATTAACCTAATCATCTGAATCAACTAATTAACTCTAAACACCTGCAAAAGATTCCTGAGGCTTTTAAAAACTCCCAGCCTGGTTCATTACTCAAAACCGCAATCATGGGTAAGACTGCCGACCAGACTGCTGTCCAGAAGGCCATCATTAACACCCTCAAGCAAGAGGGTAAGACACAGAAAGAAATTTCTGAACGAATAGGCTGTTCCCAGAGTGCTGTATCAAGGCACCTCAGTGGGAAGTCTGTGGGAAGGAAAAAGTGTGGCAGAAAACGCTGCACAACAAGAAGAGGTGACCGGACCCTGAAGAAGATTGTGGAGAAGGACCGATTCCAGACCTTAGAGGACCTGCGGAAGCAGTGGACTGAGTCTGGAGTAGAAACATCCAGAGCCACCGTGAACAGGCGTGTGCAGGAAATGGGCTACAGGTGCCGCATTCCCCAGGTCAAGCCACTTTTGAACCAGAAACAGCGGCAGAAGCGCCTGACCTGGGCTACAGAGAAGCAGCACTGGACTGTTGCTCAGTGGTCCAAAGTACTTTTTTCGGATGAAAGCTAATTTTGCATGTCATTCGGAAATCAAGGTGCCAGAGTCTGGAGGAAGACTGGGGAGAGGGAAATGCCAAAATGCCTGAGGTCCAGTGTCAAGTACCCACAGTCAGTGATGGTCTGGGGTGCCATGTCAGCTGCTGGTGTTGGTCCTCTGTGTTTTATCAAGGGCAGGGTCAATGCAGCTAGCTATCAGGAGATTTTGGAGCACTTCATGCTTCCATCTGCTGAAAAGCTTTATGGAGATGAAGATTTCATTTTTCAGCACGACCTGGCACCTGCTCACAGTGCCAAAACCACTGGTAAATGGTTTACTGACCATGGTATTACTGTGCTCAATTGGCCTGCCAACTCTCCTGACCTGAACCCCATAGAGAATCTGTGGGATATTGGGAAGAGAAAGTTGAGAGACGCAAGACCCAACACTCTGGATGGGCTTAAGGCCGCTATCGAAGCATCCTGGGCCTCCATAACACCTCAGCAGTGCCACAGGCTGGTTGCCTCCATGCCACGCCGCATTGAAGCAGTCATTTCTGCAAAAGGATTCCCGACCAAGTATTGAGTGCATAACTTAACATAATTATTTGAAGGTTGACTTTTTTTGTATTAAAAACACTTTTCTTTTATTGGTCGGATGAAATATGCTAATTTTTTGAGATAGGATTTTTGGGTTTTCAGGAGCTGTATGCCAAAATCATCAATATTAAAACAAGAAAAGGCTTGAACTACTTCAGTTGTGTGTAATTAATCTAAAATATATGAAAGTCTAATGTTTATCAGTACATTACAGAAAATAATGAACTTTATCACAATATGCTAATTTTTTGAGAAGGACCTGTACATGGTCAAGAATTTGATCCATGCTCCATATTTCATAAGGAATCTCTCTCATTGAATTCAAACCACCTATGAACTTTTTCACGTGTACAATTATTTGATTTCACTATTTTGCACTTTATATGTCACTGAAAATTATAGTTTAATGTGTTTATTTTCACATTATGTTGGTTTTATATGGAATATTTGTATAGCAGTCACAACAAGTTTTTGCACATTTGCACTTTATATCTGGTACACATGTCCTTGTATCATTTTGATATTCCAATTTATAGCGTTGTGCTTTATATTTTTATATTGTCACTGTGCCCAATATCTTTGTTATAGTGCTGTTTTTGTTTGCTTTTTCCACCACGCGCGGATATTATTTTATATTTATTTAATGGAATGATGGTTGAATGTACTGTATAATATTTTAAAACTACTTTTTTCTTACAGGAAGGTACATTGTGATGGAAACCTTACACGGCTGCACCACTGATGAGATCTGTGAAGCCGGATCCATGCTGATACAAGCAGATGAACGTAATACTTTCAGTACCATAAAAACTGATATTCGTTGCACAGAGAGCGGTGCAATCACATGGAGTAGTGCCATTTACAAATTCTTAATGATCACATATACAGCCCTCTGTGTCCTGGACATTTGAAAATCATTGTCTTGCCCCAGCCCTGGTGTAACCTTTGCTTATCATGGCCTCTAGAATAAAAACACATGAGACCTTGTTTAAAGTAAATCTGTCATGAACGTTACCCGGCTGTTATGGTAATACTCCGGCTTCACTACTTTCAGTATCACCCACAAAAAGATGCAGATCAGCAAAGTAAGAGGCAAATATTGTTATCTGCAGATTGCTCCACGTTGGTATCTCAAAGTATTTAAATGCTAATTTTGACCCCCTGCCTTTATTTTTATTTTAAATCCCCTTTCGCCTAATGCTGAATGGTCCTCAACTTACATACCTACCATAAAAATAGTGAGTATTCATTGTGCTTGGGTTCTAAAGAGCAACTAGCATAGAATTGTTGGTAACAATAATAACACAGAAAAAATGGGTATATGCAGCGCTGAAAATATGTACATCTGTAAATGACCACAAATACTGGCATCAAAGTCCATGTTTCTTTTCTGGTGTCACCCAAGGTGTAAATCAGACAGACTAGAATGAATAACGATATCCTCTACCAAATTTCAACAAACCGGGCCTCTTACCCCAAATAGTGGACCACTAGGTTATAGGTGGTCAAACAGGCATATCCCTGGGTGACTCAATTTTTGCCTTCCAATTTTGATGCTTCCCTACTACTAAGACCTTGGTAATCTCGATTTATACTTCCATTCTCTGCATTCATGGTATGTATTTATTACCATGTACAGTACTACCCCGGGCACCCCCAATACCTCTCATTTCTTTCTTCCCTGTCAATTTTTTCTCCTACCTAAGATTACTTTTTCTTTTATCTTCTTTTCCTCTTCTACTTTTTCCTCCTATTTGCTCTCTCCTCTTTCAAATTACTCCATATATAGTCCTGGTAGCAGAACTTTTAATTTCCTTGGTTATCATTATACCTAATGTACATAGTTCCAATATGTATATCTATATATATTTGTTATTTAAAATCTATACTGTCGTTAATAATTAAGACTTCTTTTATATTTTTTTATATTTTATCTGAGGTCATCTTATATTAAACACTTCAACAATGAGCACTTTCCCCCCTTCCTGCCCAGGCCAGTTTTCAGCTTTCAGCACTGTCACAATTTAAATGACAATCGCGCGGTCATGCAATGCTGTACCCAAAATAGAGTTTTCTTTTGGTGGCATTTGATCACCACTGGGATTTTTTTTAGCTAAACAAATAAAAAAAAGACTGAAAATTTTGAAAAAAATATGTTTTCTTTGTTTCTGTTATAAAATTTTGTAACTGACAGGCACTGATAAGGCGGCACTGATGGGCACTAATATGCAGCACTGGTAGGTGGTACTAAAATGCAGCACTGATGGCATTAATAGGAGGCACTGATGGGCTCTCATAGGTGCCACTAATGGGCACTTATAGGCGTTACTGATAGGCACTGATAGATGGCTCTGATAGACAACACTGATGAGGAGGCACTGCCAGGCATTACTGATGGGCACTGATTGGCACCTCCAATGGGCACTGATTGGCAACCCTGGTGGTCATGGGTTGGCATACCTGGTGGTCCTGGGTGGGCATCTTCAGGGGGGCTGCACTGATAATCAATCAGCGCAGGCCCACCCTGTCAGAAAAAGCAGCCAATCGACTCTTCTCTACTCACGTCAATGTGAGTGGAGGAAAAGCCAATAAACGGCTCTTCCTGTTTAAACTGTCATCAGCTGTGATTGGACACAGCTGATCACATGGTAAAGAACCTATGTCAGAGGCTCTTTGCTGAGATTGGTAATGCGGTGTGTCAGACTGACACACCACACCAACGATCACCGCACTGCGCGACCCCCGCAGGCATGCGATTGTGGCTTATCCTGCTGGACGTCATATGACGTCCAGTCAGGATAACTTACCCACTTACCGGCCCTCATTCTGCTATATGACGGCGGGAAGTGGTTAACCTGGTCTAAGTTGGTTTTATCCTCTCTTATACAATGTATGATGCAATATTTTCAGTAGTTAGATCCATGCTAAAATGGTTTTAGTTGAAATAAGAGAAAACGACTCCTCATGGTGCAGTATATCAAGTCACTGTATAATTTATTCCAAAATGAATTCCAGAGTACTCACATTTAAAACCATAAAAACCAGCACGTCATAAGGTAAAAATGAGCAGATATTTACAACCCACAAGATGGCGGCGGTCAATGCGTGTATCATCGTGACATCAAATCCCTGGCTCTACCCTATGCGTTTTGTCCAATGAGAAGCATCGTCAGGGGCGTGACATACAAATACTTACCAGCCCAGTGAATCCATCGTTGCCCTGCTGTGATCTGCTTTCCACTGCTACACGACAGGTTCCTTACCACCATGTTCCTACCTGACATCATTGGGAACTGCCTGCCTCTTCCAGATTCAGGCAGCAGGTCCCTGGTGACGTGCCCGCCCTTGTCTCCTGTCCACTGCATGGAATCAAATTCCTCCTGGGATATGTGATGTGCACAAACCAGGAGGCACTAGGAGTGGAGCATGCCATTCTTGCATAGGGGAGATTGGAAAATGAGGAACAGGCCAGAAAATAATAATAAAAACCAAAATGGGGACATTTTCAATTTGGAGTGGGTGTCGCGGTGGCCCGTCCATAGGGGGCGCACCCCCTAATTTCTATGCTCCTGGCGCCTAATATCCATGCAGGACACATTCTATGGAGGTTCTTTTTTTGTGACACATGTGATTAGTGCCAGAGGCTCTAATTGACTTCATAAAGGGTGGGCTCGGGCACAGAGCACTATGCCCTGAGCCCACCCACTTGTGACAATAGCAAATCAACATTCGCTATTATCTTACAGCTTCTCCTCCCAGCCAATCAGGACAGGGAGCGGGTCCTGAGACTGGATTGGCCAGGAGGAGAAGCCGGGGAAGCCACCAAAGCCACCCGGAACCTGGATGGGGTAAGTGCAGGTACTGACGGGCTTGCAAATAGGGCTGGTGAGGGCAGTGGCGAGGGGACAAAGGCCCACTATGGTGCCCACCCGTATCAGGACAAGATCATTCAGTACCCAGGTTGGGAAAGTAGGGTGTGGGATGCAGCGCACCGCACTGAAACAAGTAGTATTCTATCCCCCAGTAACATATGGGGTAACAGTGACTTAGAAAGTAATAAGGCCTGTGTGTAGCAAAAACAAGAAAGTGTGGCATGTGTAGCGGTAAAAATTGGGTGTGTTTTTTATTGTGCTGAATATTGGCCGTGGTTAAAATAGAAGCAGAGTTCAGAGGTCAGTAGTAAGTGATGCAGACCTCAGAGGTCAGTAGTAAGTGGGGCAGAGCTCAGAGGTCAGTAGTGTGGCAGAGTTCAGAGGTCAGCAGTAAGTGGTACAAAGTACAGAGGTCAGAGATGTTAGTGCCATCTAGGGATGAGCCAAACACACCCCCCCCCCCCAGGTTCGGTTCGCAGCAGAACATGCGAACAGGCAAAAAATTTGTTTGAGCATATGAACACCGTTAAAGTGTATGGGACACGAATGTAAAAAATCAAAAGTGCTCATTTTAAAGGCTTATATGCAAGTTATTGTCATAAAAAGTGTTTAGGGACCCGGGCCTTGCCCCAGGAGACGTGTATCAATGCAAAAAAAAGTTTTAAAAATGCCTGTTTTTTCGGAAGCAGTGATTTTAATAATGCTTAAAGTGAAACAATAAAAATTAAATATTCCTTTAAATATCGTGCCGGGGGGGGTGTCCATTGTATGCTTGTAAAGTGGCACAGTTTTCCCGTGTTTAGAATAGTACCACAGCAAAATTACCTTTCAAAAGGAAAAAAATAAATCATTTAAAACTGCTTGCGGCTGTAATGTATTGTCGGGTCCCGGCAATATAGATGAAAAAGATGAGAAAATCATTGAAAAAAACTGCATGGGTCCCCCCCCCCCCCCCCAGACCATTACCAGGCCCTTTGGATCTAGTATGGATATTAAGGGGAGCTCTGCACCCAAATTTTTAAAAAAATGGCGTGGGGGTCCCCCAGGCCCTATATACTCTGAACAGCAGTGTATATACTATACGGCCTGCCCTATATATTCTGTAGAAAATTGGGCCTTAGGTGTTGGTGATACCAGAACACTGTAACCCCTCACAGTTACTCTTGTTGGGCACAGGAACGGGCCCTGCTGTGAAATATTATATCAAGATTTGGAATTACATGCCCCTGTTAAACAGGGGCAGAAAAATTGGGCTTTTGGTGGTCATGGTGGTGCCCAACACTGTAATCCCTCACAGTTATGCTTGTTGGGCGCAGGAACGGGCCCTGCTGTGAAGTATTATATCAAGAACTGTAATTACATGCCCCTGTTAAACAGGGGCAGAAAAGTTGGGCCTTTGGTGATGGTGGTGTCACAACACTGTAAGCCCTCACAGTTACGCTTGTTGGGCGCAAGAACAGGTCCTGTCATGAAATATTATATCAGGAATTGTAATTACATACACCTGTTAAATAGGGGCAGAAAAAATTGGGTCTTGGATGGTGGTGGTGGTGCCACAACACTGTAACCCCTCAAAGATACTCTTTTTGCACACAGAAATGGGCCCTGCATTGAAATACTATATCAAAAATTGTAATTACATGCCCCTGTTAAACAAGGGCAGAAAAATTGGGCCTTGGGTGGTGGTGCCACAACATTGTAACCCCTCACAGATACTCTTATTTGGCACAGGAACGGGCCCTGCATTGAAATTTTATATCAAAAATTTTAATTACATACCCCTGTTAAACAGGGGCAGAAAAATTGGGCCTTGGGTGGTGGTGGTGCCCTAAACCAAAAATAGTGTTGGAAGCTAGCATCATCAAGATTGAGGAGGAATAGGATAGTCAGTATAGGCAGTCTTCAAGGGACCCCACATCCATAGAAAATTCAATCAGTTACATCAGCATCAGGTGCTTGATAGCTGCTGATCCAAGACTAATTCATTTTTATCAATGTGAGCCTATCAACAGAGTCTGTGGACAGGCGCACTCTATGATCTGGTACAAACCCTCCAGCAGCACTAAATGTGCATTTAGAAAAAATGCTGGATGCAGTACAGGCCAGTAGCTCTATTGCATATTATGCAAGTTCTGGCCACTGCTCCATCCTCAAGACCCAGTAACCCAGTGGATGCTCTGTTGGAAAGGTCTCCAAGTATGCTCTTGCCAATAGCTATCCCTGCACCATGTAATGCAGATGCTGGCGATGGTTGCTTGAACCGATTAGACCTTGGCACTGAGGACTGAAAAATTGTTTAAAGGCATCAGTCAGGCAGCCACCTTCTCCACCGCTCTTCCTCTGACTGAACGAAGCCTCAGCAAAACGTTGTCCAGCACCAGGAAATTGTAAGCTCCCAGGGTCTGGAAATGCATTACACAAACCTTTCTTCAAGGTCTCCTGAAGATGTTTCATCCTCTGCTCCCTCTGTGAAGGCAGGATGAGTTCTGTAACCTTACTCGTATAACGTGTATCAAGAAGGGTTGCCAGCTGGTAATGATCCCTCTCCTTGATACCACAAATCCTAGGGTCCTTTGGCAGGCTTTGCAGAATCAGGGAGGCCATGCAGCGTAAGTTTGCAGAGGCATTCGATTCTGAGTCCTCTGGGTCACTAAGGATCACATGATCCGTAACAACCTCCTCCCAGCCACTTACAACTCCTTGGGTTTCTGGGGAAAACAGAACACCCCTTGAAAATGGAACACTATAAGTAAGCTGCTGGGTGACACCATAGCCCCGCCCCGCTGAGGAAGTTGTGATGAGCATAACGTGTTTGGGGAGGAGCCATGCACGGATGACAAGGTTGTGCTACATACCTATATCGTTTTAATCAATGTGAGTAGTCTGCTTTTGGACAAAAATGCATTTTAATGTTTGCATAGTGGGCACTTAGATCTCCCTTTTTTCCATAAACAGACAGTTTGATATCCCCATTGAGAATATCGATCTGGGGGAGAAGTTCTAATTGATTTGTTTCTGCTACCTACCTTTTGTGTGGAACCTGCTTGCATGACTACCTATTAGTTCAGGAGTCCATGCCTAGAGGTGATCGTAGAGCTTGGATCGAAGGTGGAGGGTCTGTTATCATTATTTAAATTTCTGATCTTCACTGGTGGAGTCATCTTTCTAGGACTTGTAGCTTAGCAGCATCTTGGACTGTATTTTATTGCTATATTGCACTGCACTTCCTTTATTTTTATTATTTGTTATTGACTTTTGTGAAAATCTTTCAGTGTTCATTTTGCATTTTGGAGGGTTTTATATATTTTGCACTGATTGTTCCTTCTATTTTCAGATCCTGACAGGGGAATTAGAGAGAGATCTGCTGTTCCAAGTGATTAGGAACAGTGATCTCTCTCCCCCTCCAGTGAGCCCAGCCCTCATACAGTTATAAACACTCCCAGGGAACACATTCAACCCCTTGATAAGTCTATTGAGCTCCTTCTTGTCAGCTCCCCTTGGTGGATGACAGCAAGGTAGTGTTAAACCATTCAGCAGGCAGTGTATATATATATATATATATATATATATATATATATATATATATACACAGCACAGTCAGTGCAGACAGTGTACAGTATATTACATAGTGTAGGCAGTGTACAGTATATAATACAGTACAGTCAGTGGGAGTACAGTATACAATACAGTGCAGTCGGTGTACAGTATATAGACTTCAGGCGGTGTACAGCATATAATACAGTGCAGTCAATGTACAGTATATAATACAGTGCAGTCATGTACAGTATATAATACAATGCAGGTGGTGTACAGTATATAATACATTCAGTGCTGCTGAAGGGTTTGTGATGGATCAATGAGTTTGTCAGTCCACAGACTCCATTGATAGGCTGACATTTATCAAAATGAATCAGTCCTGGATCAGCAGCTATCAAGCCACTGCTGCTGATATAACTGATTGGATTTGCTAGGGATCTTGGATCCCTTGAAGACTGCCTATCCTATTCCTGAATCTTGATTATGCTAGCTTCCAACTATATTTTTGGTTTAGGGCACCACCAACACCTAAGACTCAATATTTCTACACCTGTTTAACGCAGGCATGTCATTTCAATATTTTTACACATTTTTAAACAGCAGGGCCCATTCCTGCACCCAACAAGGGTAACTGTGAGGGGTTACAGTGTTCAGGCACCACCAACACCCAAGGCCCAATTTGTCTGCAGCTGTTTGACAGGGGAATGTCATTTCAGTTTCTTTACTAATTTTTAACAGCAGGGACCATTCCTGCACCCAACAAGAGTAACTGTGAGGGGTTACAGTGGTCAGGCACCACCAACACCCAAGGTCCAATTTTTCTCCACCTGTTTGACAGGGGCATGTAATTTAAAATTCTTTTACAAATTTTTAACAGCAGGGACCGTTCCTGCGACCAACAAGAGTAACTGTGAGGGGTTACAGTGTTCAGGCCCCACTTGGGATGGCCGAACAGTTTGGGTGGAGTATAGGTTTGGCCTGAACATTGCCCATTCAGGCACTCGCCTAACACTCAAACTTTCTGGGCACTTAGTGTTCGTTCGCCGAGCGCACAGTCAATAGGTTGTTAAGGCTTCCCCGCTGAGAGCTAAACTTTTTTTTTTTAAATATTGTACAAAACATAATGTAAATTGAAAGAAATTGGGGAAAAAACAGCTTGGAGGGACCCTTTGGGTCTGGTATGGATTTTAACCCCTTCCCCACCGGCACATTGTAAAATGATGCCAGCAGGAACACTCCTTCCTGCAGCCCATCAGAGTACCTGAGTACGTATCTGCAGCCCATACCTCATAGAATATACGTTGGGGTGTTTTTTTTTCCAAAATTGGGTCATTTTGTGGGTAATTCCACTGTCCCGGTGTTCCAGGACCTTTAAGATTGTAAAGATTGGAATGCCTGATGGTGCTCCCTGCATGTTGGGCCTCTTTATGTGGCCAGACTGTGAAAAAGTCTCCCACATGTGGTATTGCCATTCTCAGGAGGAGTAGCAGAATATTTTGGGGTGTAATTGAAAGTATGCATATGTGTGAGAAATAACCTGTTTTTCTGACAATTGTGTGTAAAAGTTGCAGGGACAAGGTCACCTAGAGCCCAGTGAAAGTAAAGTTTCTCTCTCTCAAAACAACTCTTAGGACCGGTGACATTGGGTATGTGAAAGTAGCCCCTTTATTATTTGAGCAGTCCTTAATTTATCAACATCCGTAGGAGAGATTACCTTTTCAGTGAGCAATCTCCCTAGAAACACTTCTAGCCTCCTCACAAACATAGAAACATCCTCTTCCTCTTTATGCTTTGTTTGTTTAAAATCAGCAAGTATCTGATCATGGTCACGGTGCAGTCCATAATCATCTGTCAAAACATCAATATATTCTTGAGCACTGGTACTCACATGAGTGTCCTTGTAAGCTCTAATGATAATGGATGCTGGTGGTCTTAAACCTTTCATGATGCGCTGTTTTTTTCTTTTCCTCTGAGCAGGTCCATTCCTCTATCACTTGTTGTGCAAAATCTTTCCACACCTCAAAGCTTTTTTCACTAGCGGGGACAGAGAGCACCCCTGAAAAAGCCTTCAATTTGCGATAAGAATCAGCATGTAAATTCTGAGCAATGACTTCAGTGACTTTTAGCAGCGGGTGCTCAATATTTGTTTCCTGCTTAGTGGCTGTTGCAGTCAACAGAGTTTCTCCTGATGAAGCAGTTGTATTCAATTAGTTTCTTAAACAAACTATGTTAATTTTTTATTATTTAATAGCTCTTGGCCGTTTTTTTAGCCCCTGCGATCCAGCATGGCTGTGGGTGACTTTTGAGGTGGACAAATTCCCTAAAATATCACCTTTGTAGTGGCTAAAGGTGGGTCTGGAATGCTGAAAGCTCCCCCTCCCCCCCCCACTTTTTTTTTTCTCTCAAGTGTGCACATGCACCTTTATTCAATATCTTTATAATAATATGTTGTTAATATGTTATTTTGTATCTTGATTCAGATCTCTTTGAAATATTCACACATCCCCTGAAGAAGCAAATATCTCTGCGAAACATGTTGGGATAATGTGTGTTTAATAAGAATTAACTACTGTTTTATACTGTCCACCGTTTGTTTTTACACTTCATTAATAATTGTTAATGAATTTTGATTTTGAATTTAATAAACCTTTGTAATACAATTTTGTAATCAGTTCCATAATGTTTACTATGATCTAGTTAACGCCCGCACCATCAAAATCCCTATCTCCCCCCTTGTTTTTGATCTATGTTTTAACTTTCAGGGATGTGGTGCCTTACTTATTTGGTGTTTGCGATGTTGAACCACTAAAATGTTCTACAATGGTTCACACTTTACAGGCAGGGCTAGTAACTTCCGCCTTACTGGAGGTGAGATTACTGGAAATACTATAGCACAACCAATTACTTCAGCCCACTTTAGATATATGTAAAAGGGAACTTTAACTGGATTTAACCACTTAGGGACTACCCGTGGCAGTTTTACGGTGACTGTTTGAAGGAGGATATCATTGTTATGGCAGCAGCTAGCTGCCATAACCCAGGTATCCCCTTCTTCAGCGGGCGGTCCGTTACAAGTTAAAAGTGGTCCCTATGGCGGATTTGCCGAGAGATCACCTTTATTGGTGGCGGGAGAGCCCCCCCGCCACGATCTGGTGCCTTCCGCCTTTCGTCTTTGGGGTTGCCATCAGACAAAGAAGATTCTTCTCCAAGTAGTTAGTTTGATTCTTGGTCACTATAACCCCAAGGTAGCGGAATTCATCTACCCAGCGCAGAGGAGAAGGGGCGGCAGTTTTGGCATCATCAGCATCAATGGGGAACAAAATCGTTTTGGACCAGTTTATTTTAATACCTGAGAAATTACCAAAATTATCAAAAATCCACAGAGCAGCCAACAATGAGGGCCCAGGATCATTTAGGTACAGTAATACGTCATCTGCATATAGGGACAGCCTCTTTTCCAGATTTCCAGCAGAAAGCCCAGTAGAGTCAGAGTGTTCCTGATAATGATGGCCAGGGGCTCCTGAGCCAGAGCAAACAGACTAAGGGAGAGAGGGCAGCCCTGCCGTGTACCACGAAAAAGTTGAAAGGGGTCAGAGAGCCAGTTAGTTGTGCGGACCCTCGCCCTAGAGGCATTATAAAGCAATTGAATCCCATGAATAAACTTAGGGCGAAACCCAAAGCAATGGAGGACCTCCCAGAGATATGACCACTCTACAGAATCAAAAGATTTTTTCGGAATCTAAGGAAGCAATAACTCAAGAGCCGTGATTATCATGAGGGATAGTTAGGTTCAAATAGAGGCATCTAATATTTATATCAGTTCCCTTGCCTCAATCACCTGAGACAGACGGCTGGCCAGGACCTTGGGAAAAATCTTGGTATAAACATTCGGGAAAGATGGGTCTGTAAGATGCACAATCCTGAGGGTCCTTGCCGGGCTTGGGAACCAGCACAATAATGGCCTCATTCGAAGAGTCGGGCAACGACTCCAGGGCCACATAATCAGAAAGGAGGGAGGTCAATTTAGGAGCAAGAATCTCCATGAAATTGCTTTAAACCTCGGACCGCAGACCATCAAGCCTGAGGGACTTCCCACCCTGCAACTGTCCCACTGCCAGTTGAATCTCCTCCAGGGTGATGTCCACATCCAACCTCTACCTATCTGCTACGGCTAGTTGTGGAAAAGAGATGGGATCAAGAAAGGAGGATAGGTCGGAATGCGAGAAACCAGCCTGGGAGGAGTGTAGTTCCTGAAAAAATCCCCCCCCCCCAAATTCAAAAACCTTTTGGGCCAAATATAATAGGGCTTTATCAGCTTGGGCTACTCTATGGTAGATTACACCTGTAACGCCTGTTGCCATGTCTTATAGTGATCACTATCCGGGGTAGAAACATATTCAGCCACCAGTCTAGTCGCTCTTTCCTCCAGCTCCTCCAGGGAATGGGCAGCCTCCTTCTTGATACCAATCCTCCATTCTAGCACAAATGTAAAATTTCAGCAAAATGTAACCCTTTCACCCAAATGTATTAGGACCAACTAACGTTAACATTCTCCAGAGGATTAGGGAAGCACATTTTAACTATCCTAGAATGGTATTTGTGCCAGATAATGGCCCTTCATTAGCTTGGAACATAATGTTAGATATTGAGGTTTTAAAAGAATCCTAATCGTAGCCTGCGCTAATACTAAAGTTAATGCTAACCCTACCACTAATCTAATCCATAAGGCTAACCCTAATGCGAACACTAACTTTTACCATAATGTTAACACTAATGCCGCGTACACACTATTGGAATTTTGGTCGGAAAAAGCTCTGATGGTTTTCCCGATGGGATTTCAACGGGATTTCGCTCAAGCTGTCTTGCATACACACAGTCAAATTCCGACCATCAAGAACGCGGTGACGTACAACACGTATGACGGGACTAGAAAAAGGAAGTTCAATACCCAGTAGCCAATAGCTTCCATCTCGTAGTTGAATCTGAGCAGGCGTGAGTTTTTGCGTGTTGGAATTGCATACACATGATCGGAATTTCCGATAGAAAGTTTTTCCGTTGGAAAAATTGAGAACATGCTCCCAAATTTTTGCTAGTGGGAATTCGGCCAGCAAAATTTCGATGGAGCATATACATGGTTGCATGTTCCAATGAAAAGCTGTCATCAGTCTTTTGCTGGCCAAAATTCCAATCATGTGTATGCGACATAACTCTTACCACGAGGTTAACCATAATGCTACATAGTTACATAGTGAGTCAGGTTGAAAAAAGACACAAGTCCATCTAGTTCAACTAATAGAAGAGAACAAAAAAATCATACAATCCCATATACACAATTCTATACCCACAGTTGATCCAGAGGAAGGTGAAAAACCCCAGCAAAGCATGATCCAATTTGCTACAGCAGGGGTAAAAATTCCTTCCAGATACCCCGAGAGGCAATTGAATATTCCCTGGATCAACTTTACTTATAAATGTTAGTACCCAGTTATAATATGTACATTTAGGAAAGAATCCAGGCCTTTTTAAAGCAATCTACTGAGCTGGCCAGGCCCACCTCTCCAGGGAGTCTATTCCACATTTTTACAGCTCTTACTGTGAAAAAACCTTTCCGTATTTGGAGATGAACTCTCTTTTCCTCTAGACGTAAAGAGTGCCCCTTGTCCTCTGTGATGACCTTAAAGTGAATAACTCGACACCAAATTCACTATATGGACCCGTTATGTATTTCCCCCTTAATCTCCTATTCTCAAGCGTTAATAGATTCAGTTCCTCTAGTCTTTCCTCATAGCTGGGCTCCTCCATGCCTCTTATCAGTTTGGTTGCCCTTCTCTCCACTTTCTCCAGTTCCCTGATGTCCTTTTTAAGAACTGGTGCCAAAAACTGAACTGCATATTCCAGATGAGGTCTTACTAATGATTTGTACAGGGGAAAATAATTTCTCTCTCTGTTCATACCTCTCTTAATACAAGAAAGGATTTTGCTCGCTTTGGAAACCGCAGCTTGGCATTGCATGTTATTATTAATATAATTGCATGATATTATTATTAGTTACCAAAACCCCCAGATCCTTCTTCCTCATTACTTCCCCCAGTTGTACTCCCCCTAGTATGTATGATGCATGCATAGGCATAGATAGATCTATCTATCTATCTATCTATCTATCTATCTATCTATCTATCTATCTATCTATCTATCTATCTATCTATCTGTCTATATATATATACACACACACATATACAGACACACACTATTAAATAAATGTAAAAAAAATTGAAATATGTTAAAACTATTTTTAATATTTCAATACATTTTACATCTTTTGGCAGAGCTGGTAAGAGGGAGAAGGGGGGGGGGGTGAGAGAGGGGGGAGATGGGATCAGTTGGCTTGGTTGGTGGGGGAAGGATAATGGGATCAGTGGCAGTGCTGGAGGGGATCAGTAGCAGTGCTGGAGAGGGGTGGGTGATCAGTGTCAGTGCTAGGGGGTTGATGGGATCAGTGGCAGTTGTGGTGGGGGGTAATGGGATCAGTGGCAGTACTAGGGTGGGGTGAGTGGCAGTGGTGGGGATCAGTGGCAGTGCTAGAGGATTGATGGGATCAGTGGCAGTACTGGGGGGGTGGGATCAGTGGCAGTGTTGGAAAGTTTATGGGATCAGTGGTGTTGATGGTGGTTGTGGTGGGGTGGGGGGGGGGTAATGGGATGAGTGGCAAAGGGTCATTGGAAGTGCTGGGGGTTGATGGGATTCGTGGCAGTACTGGGGGGGATGAGTGGCAGTGGAAGTGGGGATCAGTAGCAATGCTGGGGGGGAAATAGGATGAGTGTCAGTGCTGGGGGCATGGGATCAGTGGCAGCAGTGGTGGGGGATGGGATTAGTGGCAGTGCTGAGTAGGGGAGATAGGATGAGTGGCAGTGCTGGGGGGCATGGTAGCAGTGTGGTCAGGGGGATGGGATTGGTGGCAGTACTGGATGGGAGATGGATGTAGTTTTACATCTTATGGCAGATCTGGTCAGAGGGAGAAAGAGGGGGTGAGAGAGGGGGGAGATGGGATCAGTTGGCAGTGGTGGTGGAGGGAGGGGAATGGGATCAGTGACTGTGCTAGGGGATGGAATGAGTGGAAGTGCTGTAGGGCATGGGATCAGTGGCAGTGCTGGAAGGGGGGGTGATCTGTGGCAGCGCTGGGGGGGGGTGATCAGTGGCAGTGCTAGGGGGTTGATGGGATCAGTGGCAGTTGTGGTGGGGGGTAATGGGATCAGTGGCAGTTGTGGTGGGGGGTAATGGGATCAGTGGCAGTACTAGGATGGGATGAGTGGCAGTGGTGGGGGGTGGGGATCAGTGGCAGTGCTAGGGGATCGATGGGATCAGTGATCCCATCCCCTCCAGCAGTGCTGGGGGGATTGGATCTGTGGTAGTGTTGGAAAGTTTATGGGATCAGTGGTGTTGATAGTGGTTGTGGTGGGGGGTAATTAGATCAGTGGCAGTACTGGGTGGAATGGGATAAGTGCCAAGGTTGGGGGTGATCATTGGCAGTGCTGGGGGTTGATGGGATTAGTGGCAGTGGTGGGGGTTGTGGTGGGGGGGATTCATGGCAGTACTGAGAGGATGAGTGACAGTGGAAGTGGGGATCAGTAGCAATGCTGGGGGGGGGGGGGCATAGGATGAGTGGCAGTTTTGAGAGGCATGAGATCAGTGGCAGTGCTTAGTGGGGGAGATAGGATGTGTGGCAGTGCTAGGGGGCATGGGACCAGTAGCAGCCATGGTGGGGGATGGGATTAGTGGCAGTGCTGAGTGGGGAAGATAGGATGAGTGGCAGTGTTGGGGGGCATGGCAGCAGTGTGCTGGGAGGATGGGATCGGTGGCAGTGCTGGGTGGGGGGATGGATGGGATCAGTGGCACTCATTTGCTCCATGCTTCAGTGTGGACTCCATGCTTGTGTCTCCAGCTCCCTCCAGGCTTCATTTGTCTCCTCACACAGTGCAGACCTCCTTTGCTCTTTCTACTGGATCAGCTGGCTATTGCAGTCCCCCGGATGCCATGCCCCCATCTGCCTGCTGCTGTAAATTCAATGGATGGAGCCGCGAAGAAGCTGGGTGGGCAGTCCTGCAGCAGTTACTTAGAATGAAGGAGTCAGGGGGAGCTGGGAGGCAGAGCCAACAGTTCTAGTACAGTAGCTGATGGAAGCATAGAGCACCAGGCTGGAAGAGAGGGGCAGCGGGGAGGCATATAGAACAACAGATGCTCTGCATTTTCCTCCATGCAGACCCTGAATGCTCGCTTCTCCTCTTCCTCTTGATGGCATTTAATGGCTGTAGGGCAGAAAATGCAGAGCAACATTTGTTCTATAAGCCGCCTGCTGCCCCTCTCATCCAGTTGTAGATAAGTATGTCAGGGGATTAGGGTGTGCCCAGGCACACCCGGCACCCCCCCTGCGCACGCCTATGGATGCATGTATATTCTTAGCCCCCAAGTACATGACTTTACATTTATCAGCATTAAACCTCATTTGCCACATAATTGCCCAATTAGATAGTTCATTGAGGTTGGCTTGTAAATTGCAAAGACTGAAATGGTACTTTTAATCCCAGATCCTATATCATTTATAAAGGTATTAAAAAGTAAGGGTCCCAACACTGAGCCTTGGGGTACACCACTAGTAACCTTAGATCATTCAGAGTAATGCCTTGTATACATGGTTGGACATTCCGACCACAAAATCCGTCTGATTTTTTCAGACGGATTTTGTCCTAAACTTGTGTTGCATACACACGGTCGGACAAAGTTGACGGAAAATCTGAATGTTCTGAACGTGATGACGTTTGTTTGTTACGATGGGACTACGTTGAGGATAGTAGCCAATAGCTTTGGTCTCGTAATTTGATCTGAGCATGCGTGGCACTTTGTCCGATCGGAATTCTCTACAAACAATCTGAAAAAGTCAGATCGGATTTTTTTGTTGGAAAATTTGAGATCCAGCTCTCAAATTTTTTCAGTCGGAATTTCCGACGGAAAAAGTCCGATAGAGCCCGCACACGATCAGATTTTCTGACAATATAATCCGATCGGACCTTTTCCGTTGGAATTTCCAACCGTGTGTACAGGGCATAAGAGTCATTAACCACTACTCTCTGAATTCTGTCTTTTAGACAGTTTTCTATCCATTTACAAACTGATCTTTCCAAGCCAGTAGACTTCACCTTACACATGATCCGTGTGTGGGGAACTGTGTCAAACGCTTTTGCAAAAATCCAAGTATGCCACGTCCACCGCCACCCCTCTGTCCAAGTTTTTACTTACCTCCTCATAAAAAGAAATCAGGTTTGTTTGACAACTTCTGTCTTTCATGAGTCCATGCTGTCTGTTGCTTGTATCATGTCTGCATTCTCTTACCATCTCCTGTATCATGTCTGCATTCTCTTACCATCTCCTGTATCATGTCTGCATTCTCTTACCATCTCCTGTATCATGTCTGCATTCTCTTACCATCTCCTGTATCATGTCTGCATTCTCTTACCATCTCCATGTCTGCATTCTCTGAAGGAGTCTGGAGAGGAGTCATGGGAGAAGTCAGACATGTGTGGACTGTGGAGAGGATACTATAGGATAAAACCAGAGCCACCAAGCTGGAGCTGACTGACTGACTGAGCCCTGCACGGTGCACCTGAGAAGAGGTCAGTGACAGTGCCACCAGGCCAGTCTGGGGGGGAGGGGTGGGTCACTGATATAAGGGGGGAGTGAATACAATAATGTAAGGGGACACTGACATAACAATTTCCCCCTTATTCCAGTCACCTACCCACCCAAACCTTAGTGTATTCTTTCTGCGGAAGGTGGTCTCTGGTCAACAGTGCCCCCCCCCCCCCATTCCCAGAGTTCCTGGGGTCCCCTATATATATATAATACATTCTTCTCATGTGCTTTAAAATGCATGATTTTCCCTTACCATATTAGCATAGTAATACTACAAATAAAATAAATTTTTTTTTTTTTTTGCAAGCAAAAGGGATAATTTTGAGAGCATTTCAATTCACGGCAAAACCACCCTGCTAATCCCTTATTAGAAGCAGTTCCACAATCGCAATTTTTGTTATGCCAACTGTACTTTAAAGAAGATCTTGTGTTTTTATGCTGAAAGATATGCAATTCAAATGTTACAAGCAGGGTTTGAAAAAGACAATTGGTTTAAATGTCAACATTCAAGACACAGAGGGCTGTAAATGTGATCATTAGGAAATTGAATATTGTAATCCTCCCTGTGACTGCACTGTCCTCCGTGCAATTAATATCAGTTTTTATAGTCTTGAAATAAATTTTTCCATCAGCTCGTATTAGTCCAGACCCAGCTTTACAGATCTCTTCGGTGGTACAGCCACGTAAGGTCTCCAATGTAAGGTTCACATCTGTAAAAAAAAGAAGAAAAAAGAAAAAATGGTGATGGAATTGAAAAAGGTCCAAGGACGGGTCTCCAACTAATGTTTGATGTGTATAGGTTAAGGCCGTGTTTCTGAACTCCAGTCCTCAAGGTGCCCCGACAGGCAGGGCAGGACTTAGGGTGGTGGGGGCCCCTGGGCTTGAGTCACTTTCGGGCCCTACCTTCTATACATTACCGTATTTATCGCGTATAACACGCACCCCAAATTTAGGAGGGAATTTTCAGCCTTGCCCCAGTGTCATTTTCAGCCTTGTCATTGCAGTCTTGAAGTTTAAAAATGGCGTTTCGGGGGCCTCTCGGCGGCTCCAGGGTCCATCTCGCAGTCCTGAGCAGAGCTGAGAGTAGCCGAGTGTACTCGACTTGGCTCACAGTCACACCCAATCCCTGTGTTATGTCCATCATAGGGCGTGACTGTGAGTGGAGCCGAGCCGAGTACACTCAGCTATGCATCTCTGTGGGGCCCGCAGGGGGCCCCCTATTGGGCGAAGGCCCATGGGCTTGAGCCCAGTCAAGCTCAATGGTAAGTCCAGCCCTGCCGACAGGTCATGTTTTCAGGCTCTCCATTATTTTGCACTGGTGATTTGATCGGTTTCACTGCCTTAGTAATTACTAAATTGTACACTGTTCTTTTATTTAATTTTTTTTAATCCCTTTTATTGCTGTCACAAGGAATGTAACATCTTTGTGACAGTTATAGGCGGTGACAGGTACTCTTTATGGAGGGATGTGGGGTCTATAAGATCCAAACCCCTCCTCTGCACTTGAAAGTATTAAAAACAACAACTTGAAGCAAGATTGGAAATGGTAAGTTTCTGGCCAATACTGATACTTTCAAAAATGTGAATTTCGACCCCCCGATAATCGGTCGACGTCTACTGTAAAGGGGATCTCAGGTGGGTGAACAAAGTAGTAGAAAGGGTCAGCTCAAAAAGGGCCCTTAGGCAGTTTGATTGGCAGAAACACTCAATAATGTTGTTCAAAGGATAGGCATGAGTCATCTGCTTCAGTAAAACATCCAATTGCTTTATTTCACCAAATAAAACACATTTTGTGGCTTAGTTCAAGGTGACAAAATTGGTGTCCAGTATCAGCTGGTAGTGAGATCCACTTAGGGAATATTCTTTATTGGCCACTTGGTGGAATGTACAGCTTGTGGTCCACCTAGATGACCTCACTGCCACAAGCTCTACATTCCACCTAGTGCCCAAGAAAGAATACTCCCCAAGTGGACACCAATTTCATCCCGCCATGTTTCTCCCGTTGGGCTTCCTCAGGGGCAGATGGATTCTAGGAAGTAAATGCTACATGAATTATCTGCCCTTATTCAAGATGGCCACAGAAATGCTAGGGGGTATTTTTCAAAGTGTTTCAGGAAAACAAAGCATGGAGACATGGTTGGAAGGGTGCGTTTGTTTTCAATATTAAAAATTAATTAAATAGCATTTTTGGTTTGTGGTGCTCAGATACAGTGTATTTCCTCTGTAAGCTGCCCATACATCAGTAGAATTTTGTTTAAGATTTTTCATCCTTTCATTTATTTGATTTTCTAATGAAGTCATTCTCAATCTATTTACCCCAGAGGAGCCTTTGAGATCATTATCAGGTCTAGGGGAACCCCTGCTAAGAACGATTCACTGGGAGGGAGTGGGAAATGTGTACCCTAAATTGGCTGTCTGTAGAGAAAAATGCCCCCCTTTACATAGGTGTTCAAAATGTCACCCGATGGGGGATGTTGCAACTTTTTATGTCACACGATATTTGCGCAGTAATTTTTTTAAACGCATTTTTTTGTATTTTTTGGAAATAAACTGTTTCATGAATAAAAATAAAATAAAAAAACACTAACATTAGCCCGATTTTTTTGTATAATGTGAAAGATGACTTTATGTTGAGTAAATAGATACCTAACATGTCACACTTGAAAATTGCGCACTCTTGTGGAATGGCACCAAACTTCAGAACTTATAAATCCCCATAGGTGGCGCTTTAATATTTTTTTACAGTTTACATGTTTAGAGTTACAGAGGAGGTCCAGTGCTAGAATTATTGCTCTCGCTCTAATGATCGCCGTGTATGTAACCTGTATGTATTTGGCTCTGATACTAGCCGGTGCCTCACCAGGCACTGACCTGTTACAGTCTATATATGAAACAAAATAACAGAAATACGGAAAGACGAAGAAGTAGAAAATGTGAAAATCACATCAAAAAGCAGTTCATTCATTTCTCTGCATATAACCGGCTTCCTTACCTGTGCTTTCAGTCCGTGTATAGCGTAAGCAAAGTTTCTCTTTTCCAGTACACTTTAAATCTCTATAGTTTTCACATTGATCAGAGTTGGGGGAAAAGCAAGATGGGCAGATCAGTCCATTGACTTTATTGCTGGTGGATGGCACTAAAAAAGAGAGGCAATAAAATTGTAAAGTAAAAAAGTGATATAATAAAAATGATGGTAAATACAGATTAAAGTTATTCTAAAAGGAAAGATTTGAAAAAAATTTTTTTTTTCAAAAATAGCACTTACCTGCTATGTGCAATAGTTTTGCACAAAGCAGCCCCCGACTAGACATGTGCAGTTAGTTTCGTTCCGAATTGAATTTTGGATGATTTTTTCAGAAATTCAGATGTATTCAAATTTCCGAATTACAATAGTACCGAATTTCAACGAATCCAAAATATCGAAAAAAATAAAAAAATATGGAATTTGAAATAAAATAGATTCAAATAGATTTCAAATCGATTCAAATAGTTTTCGAGTTCGAAAAGTTTTTGAATTTGAACAGTTTTCGAAATTTTTAAAGAGAACAATGCTGCGTACACACGAGCGGAATGTCCAACAGAAAAAGTCAGGCGGAAGTGTTTCATCGTATATTCCGATCGTGTGTATGCCTCATCGGACTTTTTTTTTTTTCTGAAGATTCTGACGGACCTAGAAATAAAACATGTTGTAAATATTTCCGACGGAACCAATTCCTATCAGAAAAACCGCTCATCTGTATGCTGTACCGACGGACCAAAAACGACGCATGCTCTGCCGCAAGTACAAGACGGAGGCTATTCGCTACTGGCTATTGAACTTCCTTTTTCTAGTCCCGTCGTACGTGTTGTATGTCACCGCGTTCTTAGCGATCGGTCTTTGGTGTGATCGTGTGTATGCACGACTGTTTCAGCGGAACTCGGGCAGAAAAACCTTTGGAGTTTATTTAGACGGAAAACCGGTCGTGTGTACAGGCCATAAGACTCGCTTTCCACTATTGCGACCCCAAAGTCATGCAGTTTACAGTGCGACTTTGCAGATCAATTTTTGTTGCGATTTGACAAACCTTTCCAAACGACTTTGTGCGACTTTGATGTTCTCCGATTTAGTTATAGTGATGTAATTCTTTATCCTGCTTAGTCATTTCCTCGTCCTCATTGTCACGTGTTGTATAGTGCTTAGCAAACATGTTGGCTATGCAATATGTTGGGTCAGCAGTCATTGTGGCTTCTGTAGCAGCATTAACCACTTCCCATCCCGTGTATAGTAATATGACGGCCACAAGGTGGCTCTCTTATCCTGGGTGGCCGTCCATGTCCCTACTCCGTAGCAAGCAATCGTGGTTGCCCGCCGCATCACTTGGGAGCTGATACACGTGCCCGGAGGCCGCGATGTCCACCTGTGCGATGCATAGTAGCCCATTATGCTTTACTTTTGCAGGGAAAAAAAGAGGAAGTAAAACCCACCAGGGTTTACTTCATCTTTAGACCCCTTTCACACTGGGGCGTTTTTCAGGCGTTTTTCATGCGCTTTAGCGTTAAAAAAAGCGACTGAAAGAAGCCGCAACTGCAATCCCAATGTAAAAGCCAGAGTGCTTTCACACTGAGGCGCTGCGCTGGCAGGGCGTCAAAAAAAGTTCTGCAAGCAGCTTCTTTGCAGCGCTTTTGGAGCGGTGAATACAACGCTCCTAAAGTGCCCCTTCCCATTGAAATCAATGGTAAGCGCCTGTAAAACGCCTGAAAAACGCTATTGGCAGCAGCGTTTTGTGGGCGCTTTTAACCCTTTATTTGGCCACTAGCAGTGGTTAAAAGCACTGGTAAAGAGCTGCTAGTTTAAGCGCCATTTACGAGAGTTTTTCAGGCGCTGACATTGTGAAAGGGCTCTTAAAGCACCTGGGCTTTCACATTGGGACTGCAGATGAGGCTTCTTTCAAGTGCTTTACAGGCACTTTTTTTAACGCTAAAGCGCCTGAAAAACGCCTGAAAAGTAAGAGTTTACGTATACTTTAACACAGATTTAAAGAGATAATATGAAGATGGACAGTGCTTAGGAGAACCAAGTGATCCTTCTATGAAGACTGTCATTTTCCGACATAAAAGGTACTTGATCAGAATACCTCTAAATATTTGTGGTGTCCACATTTGTGGCTAGATAGTAGACTTTCATAAAATATCTAGAAATACAAAACAAAATCTCAACTTTCCATTGTAAGTTTTTTCTTGATTGCAATTCAGATGTCTCAATCTAACACTTGTATGTAGAAGGTCTAAAAAATACTGCAGTGTAAAATAGGCATGATTAAGCCCTGTGGGTGGGGTAAAACACGTTGAAGGCATGGCTTTGGATAAAGTTGGCTGAGGCTGCTTTCTCCCGCTTTGCTAGGTGTGCAGTGTCTGGGACCTTTTTCTATGCCTATCCTTAGTATATGAGGATTTAGACTCCTGTCCTGTCAGCACCCATTACAGGAGCTTGATCGGAGGCCTTATGTTTTATGGGGTTTCAAAGTATATTATTTTGTGTCTTTTACTTTAAAGAGGAAGTAAACCCTGATGAGTTTACTTCCTCTTTCATTCCCTGCAAAGGCAAAGCATAAAGCATTGCATAGTAGTCCATTATGTGTCACTTACTTGACAAAGTCACCGCTGTCCCCTGTAGTCCGGCGCATCCATCTTCTTGGTGGGGTCTCGCAGCTCCATCGCTGTCATTCGGCGAAGCCGCGATGATGTCACTCCCGCGCATGCGCACAGGAGCCGGCACGCGCAGCAGCTCCGTCGTTAAGAATGCCGCGCTCAGTGTGCCTGCGCGCCGCTGTCTGGTTGTTTACAACCACTTTAATATTTTATTGCATTTAATGTTTTCATACCATACTATGCAAGCTATTATAAAGATTATAATAACAGTCTCCACATAAGGTCCATCAATACAGAACAGATAGGACGTCTTTGGAAGAGATACATACAAGTTGGGAAGGGTACTTCGCAATTATTATGGTTACAGCAGGAGGTGTTGATCAGGATGGTTTTGGCAGAGCTGCGTATGCTCCCAACTCGGCTGCATTCACTCGATTTGCCACATCGCTTGGTTGCCATATCTATTTTAACCATATCTGAAACATAAAAGTGATATTTGATGATTGCAATGGGCTACTGTACTTTGTACAGCCTTACTGAATATCGCTGATAGCTGCTGAATCCTATAGCTCAACTGCTATTGATATTTGTATAGCCTTTGAATTTTTCCTTTTAAACCACCTGTGGTTCCTTATGTAGAAACATACTTGAGGCCTTACTCCAGGTTTTGTGTTACTCCAAATAGTTTGTTTGGGTCAAGCTTCCCAAACAAACTATTTCCGTTAGGAAGGGGGCTGAGATGGAGAGGTAGACAGATGACATCATGATCTTCACCTCAGCCATTCAGAGGAAGCCTTGTCTTCATTCCTAAAAATACAGGGCTTCCTGTGAAAGGTTAACTCAAGACAAAACTAGACGCACTAGACTGCCCTGGTGTGAATCGTCCTAAGAGGAGAACTTATCTCAGGTCTTAGAAATTTCCCATCACCTCTTGTCCTATTCAAACGTAGGACAAATAAATGAATAACACTGGGGCCTAAGGTAAATTTCAGATGAAAAGGTCATCAACACGGTATACTATTCTAATGAAAATCGTTTTTATTACAGATCTATTGGGATATAATAAAAAGGGATTCAATGCACAAGACAGGTTGACATGTTTCAGCCCTGGTGGGCTTTAGTCATATGACTAAAGCCCACCAGGGTTGAAACACGTCAAGATATCTTGTGCATTGGATACCCTTTTATCATGATGGATCTGTAATAAAGAAGACTTTGATTAGCATGGTATATCGTGTTACCGACCTTTTCCTCTGAAGTTTGTCTGATAGCTTGTGAGGCTGTGGTCTGAGCACAGGTATGGCCATTTCATCATTATTCTCAGGTAGGAAGGTTGTAGCATTACAATTTCTTATTATAGACTTTGAATTGAACTAGGTATTTGGATTCTGGGCTTGAGAGTCAAAGTATACAAAGGATATCCACTTTCACCTTTGTAGGTCAGAAAGACTGAAGTGCCATACCAAAAATGTATCTCTCAGGGCTCTTTCCAGGTCTTCCCAGCCATACCGCCTTTGGATGATGACATCACATGTTGTGAGCCTCCATAATGACCCGACATCATTATCCAGAGACGGTCCTGCTGGGATGGCCTGGAAAGAGCCCTGATTGAAGGCATTCTCTGGCTCCCAAAATGCATTGGCTCTGTAATCAAATATTTTTATCCTATTTTATAATAAATTTATATCTCTGAGATCAACTTCTGGTATGGCACTTCAATCTTTCTCACCTACAAACAAAGGAGAAAGTGGATATCATTTGTATACTTTGGCCCACAGCCCAGGGTTGTTGGTAAGAGGCCCTTGGTCCCATCAACTGGGGACAACATGCTTTGGGGCATATTGAGGGCATGTGGCCTGGTATGGTTCGGTTGGGCGCTCACTCATTCCCCCCCTTTCCTGACCTGCAAGGCTGCATGCTCGGATAAGGGTCTGGTATGGATTTTGGGGGGGGCGCCATGACGTTTTTTGTTTTTTTTATTTGGCATGGGCTTCTCCTTAAAATCCATACCGGACCTGAAGGGCCTGGCATAAACTGGGGTGGACCCTATGCTGTTTTTAGCATTTTTCTATTGACGGGCAACTGCTGGCATTCTTTATCTTTACTGTATATTCATCTGTCAGTGGGGAAGCCTGCTGACAGATGATGACTCGTGGTTGTTAAGGACATGGGCCCGCTGCTCAACAACCAGATATTTCTTCACACAGAATTTGAAACGTATGATTGTTTTTTGACCGTTTCGAATTCTAATTGTTCTAAAAAGTTGGAATTCGCTAGAAAACAAATAAACAAAATTAATAAAAAACAACTAAATTAACTAAAAACATTTCAACTAAATTCATTATGGTGCGTTACTATTTCATTCAGAGATTCGGATACATCTCTGAATAACCAAAAAATGTTCTGAATTTGTATTAATATTGTTATAATGTAAGATATAGTTATTATAATGTTCCTCCTCTCCTCCTACTTATCCCCAATTTTCTCCCTCTTTCCCCACTTATCCTCAATGTATCCCCTCTCCCCACATTTATTGCCAATGTCCCTCCTCCCACTTATCCTCAATGCCCCCCTTCTCCCCCTCTTATCCCCAATGCCCCCTCTCCTCCCACATATTCCCAATGTCCCCCTCTTCCTCTTCTTATCCCACATGTTCCTCCTCTCCTCCCACTTATCCCCAATATCCCTTCTCTCCTCCCACTTATCCCCAATATCCCCCCTCTCCCCCCACTTACCCCCAATATCCCTCCTCTCCTCGCATGTATCCCCAATATCCCCCCACTTATCCCTAATGCCTCCCTTTCCTCCCACCTATTCCCAATATCCTTTCTCTCCTCCCACTTATTCACAATATTCCTCCTCTCCTCCCACTTACCAACAATATCCCTCCTCTCCCCCTATGTGTCCCCCATTTCCATCCTATCCCCCTATTTTGCCCAAATACCCCCCTCTCCACCCACTTATCCCAAATGCCCCCTTCTTCCCCCACTTATCCCCAATGTTCCTCCCCTCCCCCCAAGTATCACAAGTGTCTCCCCTCTCCTCCCACTTATTCCCAATGCCCACCCCCTCTCTTCCCACTTACTCCCAATGCCCCCCACTTATCCCAAATGCTCCCCCCTTTCCCCCCACTTAGCACTAATGCCCCCCCCCCACACACACACACACACACTTAGCACCAATGTTCCAACTGCAGCAGCCTCTCTATCTGGAACTCTGTAGGTGGGAGAGAGAGGATTTGGGGGTGGGAGAAGAGCTCTGTACTGGAAGGGGGGGTTTTAAAATGTCCTGTGGGATATGCATTCCAAACCCCTGCACTCTGTACATGGCACACTCATGAACTCTGTACACAGTGCACTCTTGAGCTCTTCACTCTGTATGCAGTGCACTCCAGAACCTTGCACTCTGTACATAGGGCACTCCTGAACTCTGCACTCTGTACCTAGCACTCTCCTGAACATTGCACTTTGTACGTAGGGCACTCCTGATCTTTACACTTGGTATCTTGCACAATGTTGATCTTTGCACTTTTGTCTCTCACTATCTCCTATAGTATGCCTACAGTTTCTGACTGTCTCCTGTAATATGTCTACAGTCTGACTGTCTCCTGTAGTATGTCTAGCACTAAATAATATGCACAACCCTTAGGCCGGGGTTTATTAATTGTCTGCCTGCTCTGCTGTATATAAGTACTCATTATTTACACCTGAGCCTTTGATTGGGTGCCCATAGCCTTTTATTATTGGTTGATAATGAGAAGATATATCTTTGACTACTGTAGTCAAAGAGATATCGCAGATCTAACCAATAATAAAAGGCTGCAGCCAGCCAATCAGAGGCTCAGGCTGTAAGTGGAGGAACCCTTTGCTTTTTGACTGCCACAGCACGTACACATTCTTAGGTACTAAAAGTCCACATTTTAGGGGACGCAAATTACTTGCCTTGGCCCGGGTGATGGCGAACCCAGGCTACACCACTGCACGTTTGAAAGCCACTAGCTATACACCTTGTTCTTTAACCCATTATATTTTTACAGAAATAAAAATATACCGTATATAGTTCTTGTTCTTTCAACTACACAGACATCGTCATCAGGGGAACACAAGTAGGGACTCAACTTGCTTTCATCTGTTTGACAATTGTGACAAATCTGGCACCAGAGGAAATTTTCTAGAGGAAAAAGATGACATGTTAATGGCTATAAATATGTGTTAGAATGCTAAAACCTTCCCACTGTACAAGAAGTTATCAATATGCTGGAAAATCCATCTTCTTCACCTTCATTTTAACCGTTTCAGCACTGTGCCAAGAAAATTACTTAGAACCTCAAAATCGTATATACTTTTTTTTAAAGCAGAGGCCCTAGAGAATAATATGGTGGGTGTTGCACATTTTTCATTTCCATAATATTTTATTAAGGATATTTAAGGTAAGTATACAGAGACTGGTGCGTGTACAAAACTTGAATTTACATGGGCCTAGTGGCCTGGAGATATACAAGGAAACCAAAACCGTAATGCCGCGTACACACGATCGGACTTTCCGACAACAAAACCGTGGAATTTTGTTCGAAGGATGTTGGCTTCAACTTGTCTTGCATACACCCGGCCAACAATTACGAACGTAGTGACTTACAAGAAGTACGTGATATCTCCATTACGAATGCTAGTTTTACAAGACCGAGCGCTTCTGGCTCGTCCTTGATTCTGAGCATGCGTGTTTGTACTTTGGACGACTTTACAGTAGTTTACTGTTCAATCCACGTATAACGATAACAAATTGTACAATTTGCCAAATTGCCTATTAGAGCCTCTACCTATGATCACATGCTTCAGAAAAAAACATCCCCCCCATTGGAATTCATGCCTCCGGAGCCCTGTATGTAGATCAGGGGGCTGGACGCATGGATGGGGGGTGGCATGCGCTGCATTTCGTTAGGACGGGACTACGTTCAGGCTAGTAGCCAATAGCTTTGGTCTAGGAATTTCATCTGAGCATGCGTGGCACTTTGTCCGATCGGGATTCTCTACAAACGATCGGATTGTCGGAAAATTTTTATATCCAGCTCTCAAACTTTGTTGGTCGGACATTCCGACGGAAAAAGTCTGATGCTGCCCACACACGGTCGGATTATCCGACAACGCAGTCCGAACGCACATTTTACATCGGAATGTCCGACTGTGTGTACAAGGGCTTAGAATGTTCGTACGAATTTTCGTTCAAAATTATACTGCTGACTACCCAGCTTTAAATGAAAATCCATTTTGATGGAATGTATCTCTCTGAACTACATATAGAGCGAATACCCTTCCTACCCTTTGAAATGTTCCACATATTGTCCTGTTACAACCAAAAATGTAAATGTATTTTATTGTGATTTTTTTTTTTTTCAATAAGTTTTTATTGAGAATAATATCTAACACATGGAAACAAGATCAAACCAGGTTCAACAATGTCTCAATGTCCACCGAAGTCCTGGCGATCGTGTCATGGAGCCACAGAACAGGGAGATGCTTATGTAAACAAAGCATTTCTCCGTTCTACCTAGTGACATGACAGGGATCTACTGCTCCCTGTCATCAGGAGCAGTGATCGCAGTCATGTGAGTGTTAGCCCCCCCCCCCCCCCGCAGTTAGAATCACTCCCTAGGACACACTTAACCCCTTGATCGCCCCCTAGTGCTTAACTCCTTCCCTGCCAGTGTCATTTACACAGTAATCAGTGCATTTTTATATCACTATAAATGACAATGGTCCCAAAATAGTGTCAAAAGTGTGCGCCATAATGTCTCAGTCACGATAAAAAAAAAAATAATCGCAGAATGCCACAATTACTAATAATAAAAAAAATAATAATAAAAATGCCATAAAACTATCCCCTGTTTTGTAGACGCTATAACGTTTGCGCAAACCAATCAATATACGCTTATTGCGATTTTTTTTTCTTTTTTTACCAAAAATATGTAGAAGAAAACATATCGGCCTAAACTGTTGAAAAAAATAGTTTTTTTATATATTTTATTTTTGGGGGATATTTATTATAGCAAAAAGTATGGCTTTTTTTTTTCAAAATTGTCGCTCTTTTTTTGTTTATAGCGCAAAAAGTAAAAACCGCAGAGGTGATCAAATGGCATCAAAAGAAAGCTCTATTAGTGGGAAAAAAAGGACATCAATTTTGTTAGGGTGCAACGTTGCACGACCGCACAATTGTCAGTTAAAGCAACACAGTGCCGAATTGCCAAAAGTGCTCTGGTCAGGAAGGGGGTAAAATCTTCCGGGGGCTGAAGCGCTTAAAATACACACAGGTGGACCCTATTTAGCAATTAGGTGACTTCTGAAGGCAATTAGTTGCATTAGATTTTAGTTAGGGGTATCAGAGTAAAGGGCGCTGAATACAAATGCACGCCACACTTTTCAGATATTTATTTGTAAAAAAAAGTAAAAAAAAAAACATTTATCATTTTCCTTTCACTTCACATTTATGTGCCACTTCATGTTGATCTATCACATAAAATCCCAATAAAATAAATTTACATTTTTGGTTTTAACATGAGAAAATGTAGAAAATTTCAAAGGCACTGTATATGTTATATGTTGTTCATACATACATTTGCACTAAAATATCATTCATGTTTTTTTTCCAGTACGTAACCATTTTTAAAGGTTTCTGCTTTCATCTAAAAAAACATGAACAGAACTCACTTGCTGGTAAATTGGTTTCGTTGGTCACTTTAGTGCAGTGGGCTTCGTTTGTGGAGTCTGGTCTCACTAAAAAGTCCAAAGATCGGTTTTCTTTACAGACATTTTCAGTGGCACAGCCACTGGTGTAATATTGAACTCCGCCTGTGATAAAGAAAAAGGACAAGAGAAATTGTCAGTCTGGAATTAGTACAGGTATGAGGAAAATAATTTTCTTGATCATACATCACGGGACACAGGAGCTCATTACATAGTGGGGTTATATAGGCACCTCTGGTGATTGGACACTGGTTAACCCCAATTAAGGAGAATTCCTCCCCTATATAACCCTTCCCATATGGGAGGCACCTCAGTTTTTTCGCCAGTGTCTATGGTGGTTGGCCGCCAGTCAAACTTCCGGTATGCCCATGGGATCTAAATTTGGTTCTCTCGGCTTTGCAGGGGCAACCTTTTGAACCTTTGCATCAGGCTTCACTAATTCTTTTGACCAAAAAAAAATTTTCTTGGTAGCCATTTCCATGGCTAGAAGAGTGTCAGAACTAGCAGTTCTCTCCAGCAAAGAGCCGTATCTAATTGTTCATAAGGACCGGGTGGTCATGCGCCCCAACAAGTCCTTTCTACCTAAGGTGGTTTCAGGATTCCATTTGAATCAAGATGTAATCCTACCATCCTTTTTTCCGGACCCACAGTCCGCAGAAGAAGAATCTTTGCTTATTTATTTTGCCGGAAGGCCCTAGAAAGGGCCAGGCGGCATCAAAATCCACTCTCTCAAGGTGGATTAGACAGATTATTTCTCAGGCCTATAGTGTTAGAGGGAAAATCCCTCCTTTTCCAGTGAAAGCACACTCAACTAGGGCTGTAAGTGCTTCTTGGGCAGTGCATCACCAGGCCTCCCTGGCTCAGATCTGTAAGGCTGCAACTTGGTCATCAGTCCACACATTCACCAGATTCTATCAGGTGGATGTCAGAGGGCAAGAGGATATCACCTTTGGGCGCAGTGTACAGCAGGCTGCAGTTTAGGTCCTCCGGCCCATGGTGGTCTATAATTATGATCTGTGTCTCCCTCCCCTCAATCTGACATCCCACTATGTAATGAAGCTCCTGTGTCCCGTGATGTATGATCAAGAAAATAGGATTTTTATATACAGCTTACCTGTAAAATCCTTTTCTTGAGAGTACATCATGGGACACAGAGCTCTCGCCCCTCTTGGGTTTTACGTGGTTTTCTATTGCTTTGCTACAAAACTGAGGTGCCTCCCATATGGGAAGGGTTATATAGGGGAGGAATTCTCCTTAATTGGGGTTAACCAGTGTCCAATCACCAGAGGTGCCTATATAACCCACTATGTAATGAGCTCCTGTGTCCCGTGATGTACTCTCAAGAAAAGGATTTTACAGGTAAGCTGTATATAAAAATCCTATTATCTCTGTTTCTGTAGCCCAGAGCTTCCCTGGCACTTTGTTTTCCTTCATGAGCACCAGATGGCATTCCCATATAAGTAAAAAGCCTGCTGATATGGCAGAGGATTTGGACTCATCAAAATTCAATGTACACTATATTACCAAAAGTATTGGGACACCTGCCTTTACACACACACAAGCTTTAATGGCATCCCAGTATTAGTCCGCAGGGTTCGATATTGAGTTGGCCCATCCTTTGTAGCTATAAGATCTTCAATTCCTCTGGGAAGCCTGTCCATAAGGTTTAGGAGTGTGTCTATGGGAATGTTTAACCATTCATCCAGAAACGCCAGTAATTCATCCCAAAGGTGTTATATCGGGTTGAGGTCAGGACTCTGTACAGGCCAGTCAAGTTCCTCCACCCTAAACTCACTCGTCCATGTCTTTATGGACCTTGTTTGTGCACTGGTGCGCAGTCATGTTGGAACAGGAAGGGACCATCCCCAAACTGTTCCCATAAAGTTGGGAGCATAAAATTGTCCAAAATGTCTTGGTATGCTGACGCTTTATGTTTCCCTTCACTGGAACTAAGGGGGCATGTGACCAAGGTAAACTTATTTAGTTCAGATGGTGACAAGCGTGTGTGGCGGCAACCAGGTGAGGAGTACTAAGAAAAGTGTGTCTTGCCTACAGTCAAGCATGGTGGTGGGAGTGTCATGGTCTGGGGCTGCAGGAGTGCTTGCGGCACTGGGGAGCTACAGATCATTGAGGGAACCATGAATGCCAACATGTACTGTGACATTCTGAAGCCCAAAAAGTCTCTCCTTTTGGAGACTGGGCAGTATTCCAATAATGATCATGACCCCAAACACACCTCTAAGGCTACCACTGCCTTGCTAAAGAAGCTGAGGGTAAAGGTGATGGACTGGCCAAGCATGTCTCCAGACCTAAACCCTATTGAGCATTTGTGGTAGGATGACCAGACATCCCCGGTTTCCGGGGACAGTCCCCGGATTGAGGGCACTGTCCCCAGAGCCAGTATGTCCCCAGATTTGTCCCTGGATTGCAGTGGTATGGACATCTGTTATTCTTGCCCTGCGTGAAACATTTGGGGGGGTGGACAATCATTAATGTGCCTCCCCCAAGTGTGCTGTGTTGCCCCCCTGTCTAGGGACTCCTGTAGTCTAGCCTGTCCCCCATGATCCCTCTGGTGAGGGCGGCCTGTGTGTGTGTGAGAACAGCAGAGGGGAGGGGCAGTGTAGAGCATACGGTGGCTATTGGAGAAGCTCTTGGCAGGGGATACTGAGGAGCAGCTGGGTGTTGGGAACAGTACTTGGTGCTGGGGAGAGCCCTGCTCTGATAGATTATCATGGAGGCCATGGGAAAGTGAGCAAAATCAACCAATCTACACTGTTCATGTAAGGGGGGTGTGAGTAGTGCAGGAATCAGGTAGGTCAGTGTAGTGGTCAGTATAGAACTCAGGTAGGTCAGTGTAGTAGTCAGTATAGGAATCGGGTAGGTCAGTGAAGAAATCAGGTAGGTTAGTGTAGAGTATAGTGTATGAATCAGGTAGGTTAGTGTATTGGTCAGTGTAGGAATCAGGTAGGTCAATGTAGGGATAAGGTAGGCGAGTGTAGGGATAAGGTAGGTCAGTGTAGTGGTCAGGGTAGGAAACCAGGTAGGTTAGTTCAGTGGGCAGGTAGGTCAGTGTAGGAATTAAGTTGGTCAGTACTACTGTACTAGTGGAAGGGACTCAGGGAGTGCTAAAAGTCTGGCGGGGGTGCACATTTCTTGCCTTGTCCCGGGCGCTGACAACCCTCGCTACACTTCTGACTACATATATAATTTGAGGAAAATATGCATATAAAATAGTTTACCATTGGCCAATTTAAAAAAAAAATATGTCCCCGGATTTCATTTTAAAAATCTGGTCACCTTAATTTGTGGGGCATGCTCAAATGGAAGGTGGAGGAGCACAAGGTCTCTAACATCCACCAGCTCGGTGATGTCATCATGGAGAAGTGGTAGAGGACTCCAGTGGCAACCTGTGAAGCTCTAGTGAACTTCATGCCCAAGAGGGTTAAGGCAGTGTTGGAAAATAATGGTGGCCACATAAAATATTGACACTTTGGGCCCAATTTGGACATTTTCACTTAGGGGTAGGGATGAGCGGAACACGCCCCGGTTTGGTTCGCACCAGAACTTTCAAACGGACCGAAAATTTGTGCGAACTTTAGAACCCCATTGAAGTCTATGAGACTCGAACGTTCAAAATAAAAAGTGCTAATTTTAATGGCTGATATGCAAGATATTGTCCTAAAAAGGGTTTGGGGACCTGGGTCCTGCCCCAGAGGACTTGGGTCAATGCCAAACATTTTTTAAAAACTGCCATTTTTTCAGGAGCACTGATTTTAATGACGATTAAAGTGAAAAAAATAAAGTGAAATATTACTTTAAATATTGTGCCTGGGGGTGTCTATAGTATGCCTGTGAAGTGGCACGTGTTTTCCGTGTTTAGAACAGTCCCTGCACAAAATTACATTTAACTGAACAGAAGTCATTTAAAACTGCTTGCGATTTTAATGTAATATTTGCAATATGGATGAAAATTATTGAGAAAAAAGGCATAGGTAGCCCCCCCCCCCCCCCCCGGTCCATTACCAGCCCCTTTGGGTCTTGTACGGATATTAAGGGGAACCCCATACCCAAATAAAAAAAAGGAAAGGCGTGGGGCCCCCAGGCCCTATATACTCAGAACAGCAGTATACAGGCGGTGCAAACAAGACAGGGACTGTGTAGTTTTGTTCTGTTAAGTAGAATCTGTTTGTAATTTTGAACTGGTACATTTTGAAAGTGTAGCTCCAGTCCAAAAAAATCTATTTTTAATCTTTTTGGAAAACATGGGAAGGGTTATCACCCCTGTATAATTTTTTTGGCCGTCCGTCTTTTTTCATCTCTCTTCCTGTTGTCTCCTTCCATACTTTTGTAAGTTGGATGTTTGAAAGTATATGCTCTGCAGAAATGGCGGAACAAGGTGTTGGTTTTGCCACAACACTGTAAGCCCTCAAAGTGACTCTTGGTGGGTGCTGGAGTGCCCTGTTGTGAACCCTGACCTGGTGCCGTAGTCGCACAGGTACTCATTGATGGCCCTATGCTGCGTGTGCAGTTGCTGCAGCATGGCCAACATTGAGTTCCACCTGGTGGGCATGTCACATATAAGGCGGTTCTTGGGCAGGTTCAACTCCTTTTGGAGCTCAGCCAGCTGAGCACAGGTATTAAATGATCGGCAGAAATGCACACAGACTTTCCTGGCTTGCTTCAGGACATCCTGTAAGCCCAGGTACCTGCCCAAGAACCGCTGCACCACCAGGTTAAGGACATGAGCCACACAGGGCACATGGGTCAGTTGTCCCTGACGGAGAGTGGAGAGGAGGTTGGTGCCATTGTCGTAAACTACCATTTCTTGGCTTAAGCTGGCGTGGCATCAACCACCTCCCGGCCTGCCCCTGCAAAGCTTACAAAATATCTGCCCCAGTGTTGCTCCTGTCCCCCAAACAAACCAACGCAAGCACGGCATGGCATCTTTTTGCCTGCGTACTTGCGTAGCCCCTTGAACGCCTATGGAGCACCGCTGGTTCCGAGGACAGAGCACTGTAAGGGGCCATGGAGGAAGAAGAAGAGGAGGAGGTGGAGGAGAGAGGTGTGTCACAACCAATAGTAGCATTTTGGAGGCGTGGTGGCGGAACAACCTCCAACACTACTGACTACCTTGTCCTGCATCCTTCCCAGCTGCCAGAAGAGTGACCCAATGGGCCGTGAAAGACAGGTAACGTCCCTGTCCATGCCTGCTGGACCATGAGTCAGCAGTAATATGCACCTTACCGCTGACTGCCCTGTCCAGCGAGGCAAAGACATTGCCTTCCACATGCCGGTAGAGAGCCGGAGTCGCTTTCCGTGAGAAAAAGTGGTGTTTGGGGACCTGCCACTGAGGAACCGCACATTGCACAAACTCATGGAAGGGGGCCGAGTCTACCAACTGAAAAGGCAGCAGTTGAAGTGCTAGCAATTTAGCCAAGCTAGCATTCAACCGCTGGGCATGTGGATGGCTGGGAGTGAACTTCTTCCGATGGTCCAGCAGCTGGGGCAGGGAAATTTGCCGGCTACAATCAGACATGGGTGTACAGCTAGCAGAGTGCCTGCAAGCACTTGGCTGGGACACACCTAATTCTACACCTTCATTCCTCTCAGTGCAGGTTTCAGAGAGGACCGAAGGTCTAGTGGGGTTGGAGATCCCAGCTGATGAGGAGCAAGGAGAGGTCCGCTTTGTTCTTTGGTGTGGGTCTTTGAGGTACGCTTGCCAACAAACTGCATGGCAGGTCAACATATGTCTGATCAAGCGTGGTGCCCAAGCAGCTGATGTTTTGGCCACGCGAGATACACTTGAGACATATGTTTCAAATAGCAGCAGTGCGATCTGATGCACTCATCTCAAAAAAGGCCCAAAGAACTTTTGGAATAATGCGCAGAGGCAGCGCCCTGCACAGGCAGAGCTCTGCGGTGTGATTCACTCGGTCTGCTGCCCCTAAGCTGGCCCCTGGAGGGCATCCTGCCTCGTAGATACAGGTGTATACTGTGCTGCAGGCACACAACACCCACTAACTCCTGCAGATGGCTGTATTAGAGAACACCAGCAATAAAGGGTAGATTCAGGTGTATACTGTGCTGTGCTGTGCTGGAGGCACACAACACCCACTAACTCCTGCAGGTGCCTTTATTATAGAACACCAGCAATAAAGGGTAGATGCAGGTGTATACTGAGCTGCGCTGGAGGCACACAACACCCACTAACTCCTGCAGATGGCTGTATTAGAGAACTTCAGCAATAAAGGGTAGATACAGGTGTATATTGTGCTGTGTTGGAGACACACAACTCCCACTAATTCCTGCAGATGGCTGTATTAGAGAACACCAGCAATAAAGGGTAGATACAGGTGCATACTGCGCTGGAGGCACACAACACCCACTAACTCCTGCAGATGGCTAGAGAACAGCAATGAAGGGTAGATACAGATATATACTGCACTGGAGGCACACAACACCCACTAATTCCTGCAGATGGCTCTATTAGAGAACAGCAATAAAGGGTAGATACAGGAGTATACTGCATTGGAGGCACACAACACCCACTAACTCCTGCAGACGCCGGAACACTACACAAGGCTGCCACGCTGACGTCCTTATATAGTGTGGGGCGTGTACTAAACACCCTGAGCTATAATTTGCATCAGGCATCCTGCCTGTGGCCAATTATGGCTCTCCTCACTGCCAGCACTGTGATTGGCCAAGCATGCGGGGTCACAGTGCATGAGCCAGCAATGCACTGCGATGGCGCAGTGCATTGTGGGCCGTGAGCACAACACGAATTTGTCGCAAATGGCCCACAGAGTTCTGGCTTTGAAGAAAGGGCGAACAGCTGGTGTTCGAGTCGAACACCAAGCTCATCCCTACTTAGGGGTGCACTCACTTTTGTTGCCAGTGGTTTAGACGTTAATGGCTGTGTGTTGAGTTATTTTGAGGGGACAGCAAATTTACACTGTTACACAATCTGTACACTCATTACTTTACATTGTAGCAAAGTGTTATTTCTTCAGTGTTGTCACATGAAAAGATAGAATAAAATATTTACAAATATTTACAAACAGTTTACTAGGCTTCAGTTAGGAATGAACACAGTGAGTGGTCACTCACTGTGCTCATTCAGAAAAGGAAGTGGCCAGTAAATGACATGGACCCGGGCATCAGCAGTAATCTACGCCACACTGCGGGAAGATTAGGGTGTGCCCAGGCACCCCTCCCATGCGCACGATTATGATGTCATAGGTGATTAACTGATTTAAGAATAATTACAGCCAAGAATTGCATGGTATGTGTTTGTGAATACCTCTCCCGCATTACAAGAGGAAAGCAAAAGGATTTTCCAGATCAAGGGATTACCAAACAAAGAGATATGGACAGACCAAGGAATTACAGCAATGTTTGAATTAAAAACCTGAAGCCCTGAGAAGGTAGTCTTTAATGTGTTCATTTGAAGGCACAGTTTTTATTTTTGACTGCAGTGTACCTTGAAGTCTACAAAATGCATTCAATCATTGTGTCAGAAGCACATTTTAAATGTAGATGCTTTTGAGTTTGCTTACGATATGAATGTTTTCTGTGAAAAGTCAAGCAATGTTTTTCTTCTCCAGTACACTGCATTGAATAGTTGGCTTCACAGGGTCCATCCGGAGAAAAACAAGCCGGGCACAGAACACCATTCTTGGTAATGTTTTTTGGTTTCACTTCAAGCAACACCACGGAAGAAAAAAGAAAGCTTTTCAAAAAGGGTAAAAGTAAGCAAAGCCATCAATATTGCATCTACACTGTACAACTCTGTAATAATTCTCCATAATGCATCTGTCTATGTTCTGTTTCAAAAGCAATTATATGTGTTGACATTTCTGTCAATACATATCTGTACACACATCTGTATGGACCTAGTCTATTTGGACAGAATGGTTACCTGCTGATTTGGCACCATCCCCAGGAAGCTTAAGGCTTTGTTCACACCACTGCGAATTTCCCCGCATCCAAAATCTCCTGCAATAGCAGGACATTTATCTCTATGGAGCCGGTTCACATATATCTGCAGCGGGTCCAGTGAAGGCCTCTTGAGCCACCTCCCTTTGGAAAGAGAGCCTTGAGTGATGGGGGCATGGCTAAGTGGACAAGGGGAACGATTGGTTGAAATATGGGGGATGGGATGGGCCTGAGCTGGGGGAACGTGTGCCCCAGGGAATTCTGGGAGAAGTCGGTTGGAAGAGCTTCCCACCCTCCTGCTCTTCTTTTACTTTGTTATGGTATGTCACAGCTTGCTAGTTTTCTTGACCTTCCCAGCAGTTAAAGTTTCTATAATGGGCTATTGAAAATTGGAAGTAGGCTGTCTGTCCAGCACTTATGGTAAGGACAGGCCCCTACTTCCCTCTTTTGGTTGAGTGTTCACAGTACGACTGGCACTGGTTAAATATGTTTACAAGTTATGTTTTGGAATTTAATAAAGCTGTGGCCTTGCCATTTCTAACCTAATGGTTGTAAGTGTCTTATTTAATGAGTTAAAGGGCAAGGGTGGTGGGGGATTTGATCCCATTGTGTTACGTTAATTGGGACCTAGGCCCATTGCGCCTCAGCAGTAATGCGTTTTGCACTTTGCGTCTTTTGGTCCGTTTCAGATCCGAATTCAGCCCAAAATTTGGGCTGAAATCGGACTTGAAACAGTGAACCAGGATGCACCGGACCCCTGCTGTGAGCCACAAGCGGCTCATATGTGAACAGAGGATGTTTTTGTAGTCTTTAAAACTATTTAAAGACAATGACTTTTTAAAGAGGCTCTAAGGGTGCAAGTTTTTTTTTACCTTAATGGATTCTATGCATTAAGTCAAAAATAACTTCTAGGTGGAACTCCCCCCCCCCCCCCCCCCCAGCCTATATCCCACCTTTATTCCATCCAGCAATGGGCAAAAGAGCAGCGGCTCTCCCAGATCTCTCTCTTCTCTCTCTTCTCAATCACAGACAGTGAGCCAATGGGGGCGGGGGAGAGTTTTGGTGGGGGAGTGGATCTTGAGTGGGAGTTCCCACACTTTTTTCCCCAGGACTTGACCCCTGTGCAAATGTATCATTTAAATAGTGAATTCAACGTCAGAGTTCACTTTTAACCCTAATATTACTTTTAATACTAAGCCTAATCTTCAGGCTGGATTCATACAAGGACACCAATATATAATACGGATACTACATTAAATGTTAAAAAGGGCATGAAAATAAATCACTTACATGTGGGATAATCTGGATTACAGCCATCTGTGGTGCAACAAGTTATCCTGTAAGAAATGTTGACTCCTAAAGTTGAAACACTCTCACTTATGTTGCAGTACTGAGGTTTCCAACAAGTCTTTCTAGAAAAGCCTTCATGCATGCGATCGTCTGAAAGGAAAAAATCTAAACCAATAATTATGTTTTTTAGCTACCTCCTCGTTCTTAGAAAATGTTATTTTAAAGCAAACCTGCACCTTGCCCATACTGGACACAGCAACAGGTTCAGTTTAATATCCTCTCCCCAGCAGCACATACTTACCTTTTATCCTCCCCACATCACTCTATATCGCTACTGGGAGCTAAATGAGTATGGAAAAGCAGGTGACTCGTTCCATGTGTTCATACTCAACCTATATTCCATTCACACACCATATTGGAATTCCCTCTAATGTAGTTGCTGCAACTATCAAGATCTATGTTTGTCAGTAACTTGGTTGGTCGCAGGCTGGTCGGTAAGTAGAGCTTGGAATTTTCCTTGGATTTTTCCTTGGCTTTTTTTGACATATGTTGCTCTGCAGTGCTAATTGCTGCAAAGGCCAGTTACAGGTGGGGACAGTAGGTAACATTTTGTACTGTTGATATATTGGTCAGGCAATGCACTGACACCTTTGCAGCCATAGTGCTCTGTGCTGGGTGTTCATTGCGCCCCTGTACCTTTAAGGAGAAGTGGGCTTCCCCCAGCCCATCTGTCCTCTCTCTATCCATCAGAATGCATGTGCTTCCACTGTGGAGCCTCTTAAAAGTCAGGGGTAGGGACTACAGGTAACAGGGTGCCTTGACAGGGCCTGTTGCTTACTCATGCAATTGAAAATGTGTGCAGACTACACCCCTGTTTTTATTGCATACTGTTAGACAAGTAATTTGGTTGGTTGCAGGCTGGTCAGTAAGTAGAGTTTGGAATTTTCCTTGGATTTTTCCTTGGCTTTTTTGTCATAAAATATGTTGTCATGACAGCGTCATGGTATTATATTGACATCAGAATCAATTAAAAAAAAAATCATAACGAAGGTTACTAAAAAAAGTTTGAAGTTCACTCCACCTGAAACATTTTAGGCTTCATAAGTGAACAAACATTTCCCTTACTTTCCTTGACTGAGCCATGCCCTAATTCACTTATGTCTCACACGCTCCCCTTCCCGGGTCACTGCAGCTCACAGTGCGAGGGTTTCAACAACAGTGGCATGTTCTGCCAATTCAGAAAGCAGGGGGCAGAACTCGGTGTGGCCAGGCACCAAATGAAATGCTATTGGCTTGGGAATCAGCAGTGACAATGCTAATAGCCATGCCCTTTTCTATCCCACTGTAGTACAAGCAGGCACAGTCTGCATGAGAGCAGAAACCTCTACTATGAATTTAAGACATGAGCAGTGCAGCAGTGTTGCCATTGCGTCACATGTATCTGAATATAACATTGGCCAGTGGCATCTTTATTCAGCCCAGGAGAGCACTCCTCCCTGCCTGCACAGTGCTTTGTTTCTCCCTCTCTGCCAATGCCAGGGAGCAGGGAGAGGCGCAAAGAGGATGCTTATTGGCTTCCTCCATCACTGAGGAGGAAGCTTTACCCCAGCAATGGGGCAAGGAGGATTCTGATTGGCCATCATTGGAGGATAAGCTCAGCCTCTGCCCAAAAGGATGCAGGGCTGGGAACAGGCAGCTGTGGGTGCTGCCTAGATCCCTGGAAGTGGTCTTGGGGCTACTTGGACCCAAGTGGCTGGTGAGGATGAGTGAGTGCTGTGCTGCCTGGGAATCAGCGAGAGAGAGAGTCAGGATTGGGGCTCGAACCTGGGACCTCTTCTTTGTCTTGCATTGGTTCTTCTTGCTGAGCTATCTGGGATGCTGGACAACTCCCTATCTAATCTATTGGACAATCCTCCCTGATCCATTAGACAACCCTGCCTTGTGTTTTGATTGCTGTTGAACTTTGAACACCTTGCTTCTCCCATGAACTTCCTATATAAGCCTTACCTCTGCACTTCCTGTCACCAGATTATTGTGGTCTGATCCAGCATGCTACATGAGCTTCTACTATTGCTATTTGGAAGCGACTTTGGCTTGTGACCCCAACTACGAAGGTTTCCCCCTGCATCGACCTTAGCTTTTGACCCAAACACTGATAGTTGGTCTAGCAATTCAGACTTTCCCATCTCTCGCAGACCTTAGAACTGAGCTTGCCTGACATTGCGTGCCATTGATCTCCACTCACTACAGATTTTCTCAGAGAGAGAGAGCTGCCAGGCAGGACAAGTAAAGCCTGCCAGCAGGAAGGACTGTGGCTCAAACCCAAGTTTGGTGATTTCACTATGCCCAGTGAGATTCAGGACTGAGCCTACTGTGAGTCCAGGCAGGACCTGCTGTGAGATTCCAAGTGGCTCCTACAACAAATAGGAAGTTGTTATGTGCTGAAAACCAAGCTGCAGAGAACTTCAGTGGCAGGACAATATAGGACAAAGCTACAAGAAGAGGCCCATCAAGGAGCACATGTTTGGGAGAGAGGCCTGGAGCTGCCTTTGACCTGACTTTATCCATAAGTTATAGCAAACTCTTCATACTCATCCATCCATAGGAGTGACTGTCGAGAAACAGACTGCCCCCAGACTGTGCCCAAAAGGACTTTATTAGAGAGTTATTGTGTTGCAAGGCTTATTGGCCACTACTGGGAGTCTAACGGGCTGCTGTTTGCAGTCAAGAAGGGACTGTGTTACTTCTCTACTGCTGTAGATTACAAGCACTCTCTGTGAAAGAGTGAGCAGTCCACCAAGAGAGGAATGTGGCAGTGGTTGAGACTGTTCTACCACTGTCCATTTTAAATTGCTTCACCCAAATCTCTTTCACTGTGTTTTTACATGTTTTAATAAAGCCAATTAACACAGTACCAGGTGCATCAGTGTTTTTTGTGTCTTGGTAAAGGGTTAATTAATTACCGGGAAAGAAAGAAGGACCCTTCTTTCCAGCAGCTCCTCTGGGTGTAGTGCCACCCTATTGGGATTAGAAAGAATTTAATGTCTAGGCTTGTGTGTATGTGTATATATATTCATGATTTTAACCACTTGCCACCCCGGCCAATTCTGACATTTCATTTCTCTCCTACATGTAAAAATCATATTTTTTTTGCTATAAAATTACATAGAAACCCCAAACATTATATGTATATGTTTTTTTAGCAAAGACCCTAGAGAATACAATGACGGTCGTTGCAACTTTTTATCTCGCACAGTATTTGCGCAGCATTTTTTCAAATTAGTTTTTTTGGGGAAAACAAAAAGTTTTGTTCTTTAAAAAAATAAAAAAATAGTAAAGTTAGCCCAATTTTTTTTGAATAATGTGAAAGATAAAGTTATGCCGAGTAAATAGATACCTAACATGTCGCCCTTAAAAATTGCACACGCTTGTGGAATGGCAAACTTCCCCATAGGCGACGCTTTCAAAATTGTTACTGGTTATATCTTTTTGGTTACAGAGGAAGTCTAGGGCTAGAATTATTCGCTCTAACGTTCATGGCGATACCTCACATGTGTGGTTTGAACACCGTTTTCATATGTGGGCGGGACTTACATATGCGTTCACCTCTGCGTGAAGCACACTTTACTTTTTTTTTATTTTTTTTAAGTTTGACACTTTAAAAAAAATATATATATATTTGACCACTTTTATTCCTATTACAAGGAATGTAAACATCCCTTGTAATAGGAATATGGCATGATCGGCATATGGCATGATCGGCATGATGGGTCCTCTTTACAGTGAGATATGGGGTCAATAAGACCGCACATCTCACCTCTACGTTGGGAAGCTTGAAATAAAAAAAATAAAAAACGATCTCGGCTTCCCAGCCAAGGCGGTGCCATTTGTTTGAATGCAGAGGCCGGACGTGATGTCATAACATCGTGCCTGGCCTCTGAACAATCATAGGGACTCTGGTCCGCCAGAAATCTCTATGGTAAATCCTGTCACCGACTCACCGATGGAAGCGGGATGCCCCCTCGCCACCGGTAAGAACAATTAAGTGGCAGAATAGTCGCTATGATCATTCTTATGGTGTAGGGAATCGTGGGCTGAAAAAGGCAGTATCTAAATGATGCCTGTAGCTGCAGTCTTCATTCAGATAAACCCGCACAAATTCAAGAACGTCATAGTGGGGCCTGGGAGCGGGAAGAGGTTAAACAAGGTTTCTTGTAAGAAGACTTGAAGAGTTGTATCTAACATTTTCCCAAGTCATAAATTCTGAAGACGAGAAAAGAAATTAGCCAGGAGACTAATTTCAAATGAACAATGAACAAACACATATTTTTTTCTCCTCTTTTCATGACTGAGAGAAGGGGCTTATTCAAAATCTGTTTTTTTACGAAGTGTCTTGTATTAATTATTGCAAACAATTATATTAGTAATAATTTTTGTTATATTATTATTACATTATATTGGAGCGATTATATAACCACGTAACCACTTACCCACTGAGCACTTAAAGCGGGAGTCCACCGGGACTCCGCGTTTTTTTTTTTTTTTTTTAAAACCAGCAGCTACAAATACTGCAGCTGCTGACTTTTAAAATAGTGACACTTACCTGTCCAGCGCGCCCGCGATGTCGGCACCCGAAGCCGATCTGTAGATCGTATGTCGGGTGCTGCCGCCGCCATCTTGGGTATGGGAATCAGGAAATGGAGCCTTTCGGCTTCATTTCCCGGTTCCCTACTGCGCATGCGCGAATCGCGCTGCGCAATAAGGACGGTCCCCGCTGCCTCTGAGATCTGTGTGTTTCCCAGCAGGCAGCGGGGCACTTGCGGAAAGGGGCGGGCACTTGCGGAAAGGGGCGTAATATACGCCCCTTTCCGCAGAGAGCTATCCCGGAAGTGGGTGCAGAATGCCTGTACTGTACAGGTATCTGCACCCCCCTCCCCCCTGAAAGGTGCCAATTGTGGCGCCGGAGGGGGGGGGGTTTCCGATGAGCGGAGGTCCACTTTAGGGTGGACCTCCGCTTTAAAACCCCTTCCTAACCAGACCAATTTTCAGCTTTCGGGGCTCTCACAATTTAAATGACAATTACTCAGTCATGCAACACTGTACCTATATGAAATTTTTGTCCTTTTTTTCACACAAATAGAGCTTTCTTTTAGTGGCATTTAATCACCGCAGTTTTTTTTCTTTTCTGCTATAAAAGAAAAAAAGACCCACAATTCTGTAAAAAAATGAATTTTTCTTAGTTTTTGTTCTTTGCAATTTAGTAACTTTATCAAAATGTATACTGCTACAGATCTTTGGTAAAAATAACCCAAATCAGTGTATATTATTTGGTCTTTGTGAAAGTTATAGAGTCCACAAACTATGGTGCCAATCTCTGAAAATTGATCACACCTGATGCACTGATGGCCTATCTCAATTCTTGAGACCCCAACAAGCCAGGAAAGTAAAAATACCCCCCAAATGACCCCTTTTTGGAAAGTAGATATTTCAAGGTATTTAGTTAGAGGCATGGTGAGTTTTTTTAAGTTGTAATTTTTTCCCACAATTCTTTTCAAAATCAAGATTTTTTTTTACAAAATTGTTATATTAGCAGGTTATTTCTTACACACAGCATATTCATAGCACAAATTACACCCCAAAACACATTCTACTATTCTTTTTGAGTATAGCGATACCACATGTGTGACACATACAGAGGCCCAACATGCAGGGAGCACCATCAAGCATTCTTGGAGCATAAATTACACATATAATTTCTTAACTACCTACTACACTTTTGAAGGCCCTGGAGAACCAGGACAATGGAAACGCCCCAAAAAATACCCCATTTTGGAAAGAAAACACCCCAATGTATAATCTATGAGGCATAATGAGTCTTTTGAACATTTTTTTCTTTTCTACAAGTTTTTGGAAAATGTGTAAAGAAAATGAAAACGCATTTTTTTTTACACAATGTTGTCCATTTACACAATGTTTCTAACACATAGCATGTACATACCAACAATTACACCCCAAAATAGATTCTTCGACTCTTCCTGAGTACAGTGATATCACAAGTGTGAGACTTTTACACAGCCTGGCCACATAAAGAGGCCCAACATGCAGGGAGCACCGTCAGGTGTTCTAGGGGCATAAGTTCAAATCAAATTTGACTACTTTTTACACTTTTGTGAGGCACTGTAGTGACATGGATGAGAACTGATGTGGCATGGATGAGCATGAATGGGGATGGATGAGCTGTGGATAGGAATGGCTGAGTATGGATGGGATGACTGAGCATGAATGAGTATGGCTGAGTATGGCCGGGTATGGTTGAGTACGGCTGGGTATAGATGGGATGGCTGGGTATGGCATTAGTATGGCTAGGTACTACTGAGTATTGCTGGGTACGGCTGAGTATGGCTGTGTACGGCTGAGTCAGTGGTGTATTTAGGTTTTGTGCTGCCCTAGGCCTGACTAAACTCATGCACCCCTCTAATTTAAATACGACCCACCCTTCCTGCCAATGCCACACCCTTTCCTGTTTAAGACCCACCCTATCATCTTTAAACCACACCCCTTCCTCTTTAGGCTCATTTGGAACCTTTCAGGAGGGAGGGGGGAACGGGTATCTGTTTTTGACAGGTAATGGGGGAGGAGGTAATGTATGACTGCATGGAGGTAGGAGGGAGGTAATGTATGACTTCATGGAGAGGGGGTAATGTATGACTGCATGGAGGGGGTGGGAGGTAATGCATGACTGCATGGAGGGGGGAGGAGGGGGGAGGAGGAATGTATGACTGCATGGTGGGAGGTAATGTATGACGGCATGGAGGGGGGAGTGTATACGAGAGCTTCAAATATATATGTGTGGGGGGGGTTAGTGTATGGGGGAACACTGACTACTTGGAGAGCATTCTATGTATGGGGGGGGGGTGGATGTCCATTTACCCGATCAGAGGGGTATATTGAGAGCCGTATACTGCCTGCAGTGAGATGAGCTGTCTCTGGATCTCCGCTGAAGATTTATTTTAGCTTTGCTGAATTCACAGGCCACAACCAGCGCTGGGATCCTCCTCGATTCTGGGCCATTCCGGCCCTCCTATGGATAATTAGGGAGTTGATGATAATGATATCCTCCGCCTCCTCCTCGATAGACCCAGCCTCCTCCTCGATAGACCCCCGCCCCGGACCGGGGAGACAATGCTGTGTAGAAAGCCGCACGGAGGAGGGTAGGCAAAGCTTAAGGCTCCACCTCCACCAGTCAGATTTATGTGGAAGGCAGCCACAGGACACGGAAAGATGGGCCGGGGGTTGTTTTTTGCGAGGGGCGGCTTTTCACTGCCCCCACAAATTGCTGCCCTAGGCCTTGTCGGCCTAGGCCAAGAAACAGCACTGGGCTGAGTATGGTTGAGTACGACTGAGTACAGCTGGGTATGGCTGAGTATGGCTGAGTACAGCTGAGTGCGACTGGATATGGCTGAGTATTGCTGGGTATTGCTGGGTATGGCTGAGTATGGACGGGTATGGATGGGATGGCTGAGCATGTATTGATGGATGGATGGACGGATGAGTATTGCTGAGGATGGATGGATGGCTGAGCATGGATGGATGGTTGAGTATGCTGAGTATGGATGACTGAGCATGGATGGATGGATGGATAAGTATGCTGAGTATGGATGGGTGAGCATGGATGGATGGATGGGTATGCTGAGTATGGATGGTTGAGTATGGATGGATGGATGGCTGTAATGGGCACAGAGCAGTGCTGTGGGCATTATAGATCCAGCCCACAGCGCTGCTGCCACCAATCTCTGCCCTCTCCCCTCACACTGTAACAATCGGTACAGAGAGAGGAGAGAGGAACCGGACATGACGCCGGTTAGTTTACAAGTGATTGCTCCATCATTTGACGGAGCGATGTGGTAAAACGGCCATTACCATTATCTGTGATACCACGGATATTCCGGGGTGTGCGCCCCAGGGGGGGGCGTGAGAACGGGATTCTGGGAGGATGTCAATGTACAAACCTCCCAGAGTTATCGAACCGCCCTGTAGCCATCATTCGGCTATTGGCCGGTTGGTAAGTGGTTAATTGAATAATTTTACAAATATATTGTTTATGTATAATATGGTAAAGTCTCCCCAAGTGGTGTTTTTCCGCAGAAAAATTGCAATCATTAAGAGAGTAGTAGTATTCCAAAAAATTTTTATTGAAAAAATGGCAACAAAGCATATACAAATCAACGTTTAAAATATGAGCTTTGGTCGGAGATGTGTAACATCATTCAATATATCTAACAGCGTATACCCATACAATAGTACATGATAATAGTCAAACATCTAATATGAAAATTTCCAACACGTTTCGACGTGCGTGGTCAAAGTCTTCCTCAGGGGACTCATTTGCAAAAAATATATATGTACATTATTTATACATGTTAGCACACAAAACATGTATAATGTAGAATATCTGAGGTATAGTTACCAACGAAAGATGTATATGGACAATCTCCAGGCCAGAATTCCTCTAAAAGTCTATCAGATAATCCCGTGTCCTCATGTTGCACAAGCTCCCAGGGAAAATACTCCATCCCTATGTGACTAACAAGGAGTCAAGCTGAGAGGGCAACCAACGAAAGAGGAAAAGGGGAGGGGGACCCGTTCACCTGCAGCAAAGGTCCAAATGAATATCAAATAAGTATACATTTACTTTTCATTTAACCCACAAAATGGACTATTAATCTTGTAGATTACTCTCTACATATTCGGGGTGTTAATAAAGCACCCCATGTTAAAAAATAATAATCAGTGTGGACAGTTATCATCAATACATTTTGAAATAATTGAATGAAAAAAAGAGTTATGATCAAAGGACCATATAAAAAAAAGGAAACCATCAAAGATGGATTCTGAGTGACAATGTATGTGAATGTGTATAAAGGTGAAAAAATACTGAGTGTTAAAGGTATAACGGTTAGATCCTAAAAATGTGATCAATGTATTAAACTTCTCTATGAAGTTAAATTCCAATAGTTATTAGAAATATATACCTTGTGATGAAAATCGTAATAGTCAACATACATAGCAATTATGGTCAATGCCCAGTTGGGGTTAGCGTAACCCCTAAACAGCCATATGTGGGCCCGATGGGTGTAGAAAATGTCTGTTAAAAAATGTTTCAAACAAAAAAACACAAATCAAAAAAATTATAAATTGACTAAGAACCACTGACTGTTTTTTCAGACAGGAAAAAACAATGCATATATACGCCAATGCCGCTACTCGCTGCATATATTATGTAAAAACTGACCTGTATTGAAGTTGCAAATGCCTGCAATTTGTATATGGACCATCGCCTCCAAACGTTGGGAATCGATGATAGATCCCCAGGCGTTTGAGGTTTAGGCACAATTTGCTGCAGGTGCACTGCAGTATTCCCCACCCTTGACACCGGGCGCATAAACCACATGGCGGTATGCTTTGCCCCCTCAGCATTCCGGAAGGCAGGAAGCCCCGGCTGCCGACGTCACTTCCGCTGTAACAGGGAGACGTAGTGACGGCACGTGCGCGATGCAGCAAACATCCAGAAGTGATCCGGGAAGCTGCCGGCAGAGGGATAGCTCCACCCCGTGGGTGGAAAAAGAAGTTCCACCCACCTGGGGCAGCATAAGGAGAGCGGTGGATGGCCCTCCCCCCTGCCGGGTAGACACTAAGCCGGGGATCACCCCAAGGAAAGCCAAAACGACTGGAAGGCACAGGAATCTGAAAAGCAAAAAAGAGAATACAATTAAATTAAACTTTTTTATGCAAAGCAACATTGAAATACATATCTCATATTTGCAGTATACCAAAGCAGGCAGATTGCCGGTGGTACAATACTCATCCAATTATGTTCATAAATATATGGCAATGTTAGCGTTTTATATTATTTATTTTAAAAGAGACAGATTGCATTATATTTTCCTTGTTACACAATAATGTGCTATAGACTAGAACTGTAGTAGAGAAATTAAAAGCTGTAACAGATAATTCTGTTGCCGTATGAGATTTTCACTGGGTCTTGCCTGATGAGAAGCCCTTTAAAAAGGTGCAAAGGAAATAGAATCATTCAGGCCCGGGGGCATAGTGGCCCAAAGTCTGAAGATCCACCTTCGCTCGAGCTGGAGCAAGGTCTTATTTCAGTCGCCTCCTCGATCAGGAATATGGATTCAATCCAATGCCATAAATTAAATTTTGGGTACTTTATAACAATGTTACACTACCGTATGTCTTCCTACTGGAAGATAACAATTTCCAATTTCCGTGCTATATACATGTTGGTAAATGCGGCACCGAAACCCCCTTTTGGTCTTGCCAACATAGAAGGCACCACATTCTCATACCATTAGATACACTACACCTCGGGTTTGACAGCTCATAAAATGTAACGGTTTAAAAATTTCATTAGTGTATCTGTCAAAAGTTTTAGTATGCCCAAATAGCAAAGACTTTTTTTCTAAAGTTCTACTGAGTTTGAAAAAGTGGGAAGAGATTTGGGTTTCAATCTGGTCCCCCTGTTCAAAATCTGTCCCATGTTTGGACATAAGACTAGCCCATTAATCACCTTGAAAATTACTCAAATAATTTGTTTAACATTATAAAAGAAAATATATAGCAAGCCAGTAATGCAGAGCTCATATCTTAACTCACATGTGTCAAAGGCGGAGAAAAGAGAGAGTATTTAGCCACCCAAAATTATATATCATAGGAAAGACACATCAACATGAGTGATATATCACAATATATATTACAATATGGGAAAATCTCCCCCAGTGGGGTCTTTCCACAGCAAATTTGCGATCATTAATAGAGTAGTAGTATTACAAAAAAAAATGTTATTGAAAAACTGGCAACAAAGCCTATACACATAAACATTTAAAATATGAGCTCTGGTCGGAGATGTGTAGCATCATTCAATATATCTACAACAGTGTATACCCTTACAATAGTACATGATAATAGTAAAACATCTGATATGCAAATTTCAAACGCGTTTCGACATACGTGGTCAAAGTCTTCCTCAGGGATTTAATTTGCTGTCAAAAAATATATATGTACATTATTTATACATGTTAGCACACAAAATATATGCACAAATAAAGTCCTTTGTGTTCACAAGGAAACGTAGAATATCTGAGGTATAGTTACCAACAAAGTATGTATATAGACACTCTCCAGGCCAGAATTCCTCTAAAAGTCTATCAGATAATCCCATGCCCTCATGTAGCACAAGCTCCCAGGGAGAATACTCCGCCCTTATGTGACTAAAAAGGAGTCAGGCTGAGAGGGCAACCAACGGAAGAGGAAAGGGGGGGGGACCCGGTCACCTGCAGCAAAGGTCCCAATGACTATCAAATAAGTATACATTCACTTTTCATCTAACCCACAAAATGGACTATTAATCTTGTTTACTAGAGATGTCCCCCCCCTTTTCCTCTTTAGTTGGTTGCCCTCTCAGCGTGACTCCTTGCTAGTCACATAGGGGTGGAGTATTCAGACAGCCGTCTAGGTGACACAGAGCCCCGATCACCTAGCCTCACCCAAATAATTAGGCTCTCCTAGCAGTCCAAGGGATCTAAGAAAATCCCTGCCCATTGGCTAAGATACCCCATTCATTCCTACTCTGTCCTTGCAATGCCCTTGTCTTATCTAATGTCACCAAGTACCCGGTCACTTAACGACAGAAGAGAGAGGTGCAGCAATTCCAGAATTAGGGTGAAATCATTTAACCTCCTAACAATTGGCTGAGGCCACTACTGCCTGGCAACTAAATTTAACAGCATCCCTGCCTAAACATCAGGGTGCTACATATGAGCTATAGGGGAGCCTGTTGGGCCAGTATGGCAAATAAGTTTGGCCATGCAAATAACTTGTAGTGAGTTCACAGCTTTACCAGTAGTCTGGTTTTAAGTTTCATAATCACTCATAATCATATGACACAGATGGTGTACAATGACCGAACCTTTGAAAAGGATATATTTGTTGTATGAATCACATAAATATTGCTATGGTAAACTCACATCTTGTCATGGATATATTGATAGATGCACAGACATCCTCCTCTGATGAACAGGGTAATTCTTCACCCTTACATGGACTCTTGTTTATGTGTTTAATCAGCATATTGTCAAGACCAATTGGTATTTTATGAAAGCTGGCGCAGGTTATGCAATTGAGTGAAGATACTGAAATAAGAGATTAAAAAAAGGATATAATGAGATCTGGCAATAATCTGTGTTAGTGTGTTATGACTTAAATTTAGTTAGCATATACCACTTAAAGGAAATTCTTATCCTATGTCCAATAGCTTAACCTTTTCTTTTCTATATCCTACAATATATCCTTAAGCGAAATGTTTTCCTATTTGATATCCTATCACATCCTACCTTATCTTATCCTACCCTATATAACACAAAGCGTAAGTTCTACTTTTATTTGCTACCGGGCTATTTTGCCTTTTCTTGAATTTAGTTGAACCAAGAGAGCTTTTGCAACCCCAGCACATCCATTGGTCATTTCTTTATATCCTGATGCCAGCACACGTGTAGGCAGGTGCAGTCTTTATCCCCCACAGTAGGTGGCGCTCAAATGAAGCAGCAATGCAAAAGGGGAAGGAAGTTGTGAGGAACTTGGTTCCTCTATGACTGTGGTAACAGTAAGGCCGCGTACACACGCGCGGACTGTTCGCCCAACTTTGTCCGTCCAACAGTTTCGGCAAACAGTCCGCTCAAACTTAGCATGGACGGACATGGCCACACACGACGGACGAACAGTTTGCTGAAACCGTGCGCGATGACGTGAACGGCACGTACGACGGGACGAAAAATACGACGTCCTATACACTGCATTATAGCTTTCGGCGTGAAAATCCTTTCTGAGCATGCGCGCAACTTTGTTTGACGAACAAGCCTACACACGGGCGGACTGTTCGCTCAAACAAGGTTTCAGCGGACAGTTTTTCGGAATTTCCGAAAAACCTTGTCCGTCCAACTGTCCGCTGAAACTGTCCGCTGAAAGCCCACACACGAGCGGACTGTCCGCCCAAACACTGTTCAGCGGACAAAGTTGGGCGAACAGTCCGCCCGTGTGTACGCGGCCTAAGACAGCTATCCGATTGGACGCTGGTGGCCCATGTGACTTTGGTGGCCACCTTGGGTCAGGCAGAGTCTGTTTAAGACTCTGGCTCCTGGGTTTGGTGTGCTTTATGTGAGTGGCTAGTGCAGGTACAGGATCCCCCTCTTGGAAGGGATGGTGATTCGAGATATGAAGAGGTTCTGGAAGGGGAGGGACAGCGCAGGGATTACATCTATATTGAATGAATGAATGAATGAAATACTTGTATAGCGCACAATGCGAACTGAATCACCTCTAGGCGCTGCTTCATGAAGCCTCCCCTTTGGGTGTGGACAGGCCAGACTGCATTTCACTCCTCAATCCGCATCTTTCAAGGCTACAGACCTCTGTTGTATTTTGTAAGTGACTCTGGACAGTTGTGCCTACCCACTGGGTCTAGTTGTACTGTGTTGAACCTTCTACAATGTATTGCTCGTGCCTATTTTGGACTCTGTATTGTTTACCGCCCACCAAACCACACTGTACCTCGCTCACACATGCACCCCACTTCTCAGTCTCCATGCCAGCAGTGAGATCGCCCCATCAGAGCTATTTTTCCTATAGCATTCCTTGCAGTACTATTAAATTAAATGCTTAACTTCAAAGTAATTTTTAGTGTGGATGGGGGAGTCTTCAAGAGAAATCGTTATGAGTATCGCCAACCTAAGCCATACCCTGTCTTTCAAGAGCTTGCCTATAAGGTTCTGTCATTAACACTGTCATGCATTCTGCATTACCCTTTGCCTGACTGTCAAAGTTTCTCAGAAATTAGCCCAAAACCCAGAACCATTAAAGGATTCTGCTTAACAATAAACTCAGAGGGGTTTGGTATGGCTCTTTAAACCAACACTGTGAATATGGAGTAGGGTAATCCTATCATACTACTGTCACATACTTGACAGTTGAGCCTGAGCAGAGGCCTCTCATACAGCCTCTGCTCAGGGACCACTGATGTTGTAGCAGTGACTGCGAGAGCGTGGCGGTGTATGGGTGCCTGGATCATCTTCCATGTGGTGGATATGTCACCAGGGTGGACCAGTAGGTTCAATGGCAGGAGTTGGCAGGCCAGCAGATTCTGGGCTGGTGGCAGAAGGAAGTAGAGACCAGGGCAGGTGTTGAAAAGAATAACTGCAAAGTTGCTTATACAAACTGAACTATATATATGCATTGTACCTTTCTATCTAGCAGGTGGCACTGCAGTGTTATAATGTGTATTCTATGGTAATGTAGTCACAGGATGTACGTTCTGTCTATGCTATATATACTTGTATGCTCCTTGTTCCTATTCCTGTTTCTAATGCTGCAAGACATGTTCTGATATTTCTCCATAAAAGTAAAGCCGTTTGATGTATCCAAGAAGCTTCTAGCACATAATTTCAATACCCTGCACAATAGGTTATGGGTCTCACATACCCAGGCATTGGAGAGGATAGTACAGGCACCCAGCAGCATCCAGGCACTGGAAAAAAATCTGCAGTGAGTCAGTGTATATTGTATACAAGCTACTGTAGATGGCAAACAGTTCAGATGTGAAGTTTGCAATTGCAAAGCTGAACAATGCCAATTACCAGCTGTGGAAGTTTAAACTAGAAATGCTTATGAACAAAGATGACTGTGCTGAATACAGACAGATCCACAAACGGGGAGATGGAGGACTGGGACAGGAAAGATAGACAGGCAAAAGCGACAATAAGTTTATTAGTGGAAGATGACCAGCTTATCCACATAAGAACAGAGAAAACAGCCAAAGGTATGTGGACTTCATCACAAAAACGGCATAAGCGTTCAAGCCTCAACAGTAAGCTGTTTTTGCTAAGAAAGCTTTACAAGATGAGACTAGAAGGCCAGCATATGTGTAACCATGTGAAAGCCATCGGAGAGGACATCAAAGATAACCATACTGTTGCACTGCTCCTCTGCAGCCTTAGGCCGCGTACACACGGGCGGACTGTTCGCCCAACTTTGTCCGCTGAACAGTGTTTGGGCGGACAGTCCGCTCGTGTGTGGGCTTTCAGCGGACAGTTTCAGCGGACAGTTTGACGAACAAGGTTTTTCGGAATTTCCGAAAAACTGTCCGCTGAAACCTTGTTTCAGCGAACAGTCCGCTCGTGTGTAGGCTTGTTCGTCAAACTAAGTTCCGCGCATGCTCAGAAAGGATTTACACGCCGAAAGTTATAATGCAGTGTATAGGACGTCGTATTTTTCGTCCCGTCGTACGTGCCGTTCACGTCATCGCGCACGGTTTCAGCAAACTGTTCGTCCGTCGTGTGTGGCCATGTCCGTCCATGCTAATTTTGAGCGGACTGTTTGCCGAAACTGTTTGACGGACAAAGTTGGGCGAACAGTCCCCGCGTGTGTACGCGGCCTTACAGAGACATATACTGCTCTTATTAACGCTTTAGAAACCAGACGCAAACAGGAACTGAAACTGGAATATATCAAAGGCAAGTTAATTGATGAATATAAAAGAAGGAAAGAAAACATGCACCATGATGACAAAGCTCTTAAGATACACAAAGCACAAAAAAGAAAGCAGAGCCTGTTTCAGTTGTAAAAGGACCGGTCACTTAAAAAAGGACTGTTCTATCTTGAAAGCCGAGCAGCGAAAGCTATCCACAAAAGAAAGAATCAAAGCAATTACAAAGGAAACTGAAGACACATCATGGAGTGTCTCCAATGACCTACACAGCAAATGTATTCACTTATGACACAGATGGCTGGGGCACAGAAGTCCACAAGCTATACTGGACATTATAAAGAGAGGTTTATCACAAGATTGACAATAGCGCCTTGCAAAGTACTCATAAAATGCAAGTGCTGCACTGAAGCAAAAGCCACATGTGCTCCCCTTCCACAGGCATCTCAAAGAAAAACTACCCACCCCCTGCAGCTCACACACAGTGATGTATGCGGTCCAATGAAAACTACCACATCAGGCGGGAAAAGATATCTACTGACTTTCATTGATGACTATTACAGGTACACAGCTACCGGTACTTATCTGATGAAACACAAGAATGAAACATCAGAGAAACTTCAAGAGTTCATTGCCATGTCTAGCAACAAACTCCAATGGAAACCAGGAATAATACACACCGACAATGGCGGAGAATACAAAAGAAAAGAAGTGGCCTCATACCTGAAGAGACAAGGAATAGTACACCAGACAACCACACAATACACTCTTGAACAAAACAGTGTAGCAGAAAGGAAAAATCACAATCTTGGCCAGATGCCAACCTACCACACAAGTACTGGGGAGAAGCAGTCATGACTGCAACCTACCTACAGAACAGACTACCCTTAAAAGCCATTAAAAGTACTCCATTTGAAATGTGGCATGGATCAAAGCCTAGCATAAGACACATCAGAGTGTTTGGATGTAAAGCATATGCCTATATTCCAAGTGAAAAGCGATCCAAGCTGGAGAATGGAGCCATAGAGTGATAAAAGACTGATAAAGTGACAATAAGCCATAGTGTTTATTTTGATGAGAGCCCATATATTAGAAACACTGATCCCTGAAAGCTGTGAAGTGGGAATGCCAAGTGAACCAGAAGAAAAGGTCGACCAATGTGAACATGTGCAGGAGTCAAAATAAGAGGTGGAACGCACAATGCCTAATTCAAGTTCCCCACCAGATCCTGCAGAACTGCCTGAAATCAGAAAATCCACCCGAACTACAAAGGGGACACCACCCCGCAAGCTCCAATATCCTGGGAAGACTTACCAGAGAGGGATTCTCAAGAAGTAAAGCAGACCCCTGTCTCTGCTCCTAGAATCAAGGAAATAGATGGATATACATCCTTATCTATGTTGATGACATTATAACTTGTTTTGAACAAGAAGGGGATTATAATCAGATAGTTGACAAGCTGAAAGAATATTTTGAAATCAAAGAGCTATGGATCATTAGCTACTATCTGGCAATCCAAATACAGAGAGAAGATGGAAGTTATCTTCTCAACCAATGTCAGATTATCTCTGAAATCTTGGAACAAGTCTATATGCAAGATGCAAAGGAAGTGAAATCTCCTATGGAACCAGGCTAAAGAGCAATAAAACAGAAAACAGCAAGCTGCTATATGTTGCCGTTGTCACAAGACCAGACATAGCCACAGCAGTGGGCATACTATGAAGGAAAGTCTCAGCTCCCTGTCAGCATGACTGGAATGCAGTAAAAAGAGTGATGCAGTACCTCAAGGGAAATATACAGATGAAGTTACTGTTACCAGCAAAATCCAATCCAAAACTGATCCAATATGTGGATGCAGATTGGGCCGGAGACTGCACAGACTGCAAATCCATAAGTGGATTCATCTTCCAGTATGGGGAAGGAACCATAAGTTGGTCTAGTCTAAAGCAAACAACTGTAGCTCTATCTTCAACTGAAGCAGAGTACATTGCAGCAACACATGCATGTCAAGAAGCGATTTAGATTCATCAACTTTTTGTGAACATTAGGATACACATGTCAAACCCAATTCCCATTTTTAAAAAGCATGAGCAATCAGAAAGGGTCAATACTAGGACCAAACACATCAACGTCAAGTATCACCTACTGAGGGACAATCAAGAGCAAGATGTTATTGACATTCAATATCGCCTGTCAGAGGAGATGACTGCTAATGCACTAACCAAGCCTTTATTGAAGGAATGTCATTGTTAAATCCAGAAGAAGCTGAATGTAATTTGACAAAGCACATGCTGTTGAGTAGGGGTGTTGAAAAGAACAACAGTAAAGTTGCTGATATAAACTAAACTATATACAATATATGCATTGTACCTTTCTATCCAGCAGGTGGCACTGCAGTGTTATAATTTGTATTCTATGGTAATGTAGTCACAGAATGTACATTCTGTCTATGCTATATGTACTTGTATGCTCCTTGTTCCTGTTCATGTTTCTAATGCTGTAAGACATGTTCTGATATTCCTCCGTAAAATAAAAGCAGTTTGCTGTATCCAAGAAGCTTCTAGAGCACAATTTCAACACTCTGCACAATAGAAGAGCAGAAGAGACACAGGATGCGTGTTCGGACAAGCCGGATTGGTAACAGACAATCATATGCAGGCATAGACTACAGTCAGGATGCGGGCAAGGTTTGGCAACAGGATATCAAGCAGTGATGAGATTGAGCAAAGTCAACAAGCCGGGGTCAGCATAATGGAAAGCAAACGTAGTCAGAGGAAGCCGGGTCAAACACAGGAATCAGATAATGATATACAGGGTACAAGCTACAGATCAGACAGCAAAGCACTAGTGAACCTGCTGCACTTATGTATGGCATTTGGGCACCAACATATAATGGTGTGTGGGCATGCACGAATATCCGTGTAAATGCGCAAATTTGTGTGCCTGACAGGGTGGGTACTTGCGGGATTGTGCATGTGTATTGGTGTCTGCCCTTGAGCAACAGTAATGCTATGGACAACATGTCCCTGACAACTACACTCTTTTTAATTGGTAAGTAAAGCAGCCTCAAATATCCCTCCCACACCCTCTCTATGCCCATCAAGCAAGAAGAAGCACAATTTCTAGGTGAACTGAACTTTCAGCCATTCACTGTTTGAACAACATCAAGAATACAATACATAACCTGCAGAGATAACGTGATAAGCTTTTTTCAGTTCTTGATTAGAGGTGATATAGGTTTTCACTCACCTGTAGTATATAGGGCCGAGATAAGGGACAGGGCAGGGAAGAGCCCTTCCATTGTTCTGATGTACTCGTGACAAGGATGGTAGCTCTCCAAACCTTACAAAGCAATGACTGAGAACATCTGCTTCAGATTCTTTTGGCTGACAACATATGGCAGATCCTCTGGGACTTGAGCTTAGAGAATAATTAAAGTGTATATCTGGCCTGGAAAACAGTGGTGGCTTGTGCTTTTTTTTTTTTTCATGGGGGCATCAATCAACCAACACCCCCCACCCGAGCAGGCCAACAGCACAGACTTTTCCAGCACCTCCCAGCCAGTGGGCGGCAGACAGCAATTCAGAACCCCCCGATCAGTGTTGCAACAGAGAAAATTAATTCGCTGTTGCCACACACCTGGGTGGGCTCCGGAGCCTATCCTATTTTGAAGCCTATGATGCCCTGTACACATGATAGGATTTTCCGACGACAAATGTTGGATGTGAATTTTTTTTGCATCGATACCTTGAGAGGGTGCTTTGGGGTAGCCCCCTAAAGCACCTTGTCCCCATGTTGATGGGGAGAAGGACCTCATCCCCACAACCATTGCTCAGTGGTTGTGGGGGTCTGCGGGTGAGGGGGTTATTGGAATCTGGAAGCCCCCTTTTAACAAGGGGACCCCCAGATCCTGCCCCCCCCCCCGTGTGAACTGGTAACGGTTGCAAATATACCCCTACCATTCACAAAAAAATGTGGAAAAATTGTAAAAAAAAGACAATACATGCCTTGGAACGAGTCCTTTATTAAAAAAAATAAAGTAATAAAACATTCCCACGGAGTCTTCTTCTTGCGTTCAGACGGACCGAAAAAAAAAAGCCGCACGCAGCCTACGATTTGCCTCAATGGGAGGCACCCACCGTAATGACCAGCCGACCTCAGATGACAGCTCTTTTATAACTTAGGGTGGGGCCACACAATGACATTTCGGGGTGACCCCGCCTCCCTCTGGCGCACAGGGACATTCCTATGGCTTTGCCATAGCGTAAGAGGGGGTGGGGCCTCCCAGTTACGTAACCGAGTGACCCCACCCATCTCTGACGCTACGAGGAAGCCATAGGGATGTTCCCCTGCGTCAGTGGGGGCGGGGTCACATGATGATGTTGCCGGGTGACCCCAGTTTTTTTTATAACCTCAGTTATAAAAGAACTGTCACCTGAGAGCAGCCGGGCATTACGGTGGGTGCCTCCCATGGAGGCAGATCGTGGGCGGCGTGCGGCTGTTTTTTTATTTTTTCTATTTCAGTCCATCAGAGTGCAAGAAGAAGACTCCGTGGGACAGTTTATATTTTTTAATTTTTAGAGGACTTGTCCCAAGGCGTGTATTGTCTTTTTTTTTTACCATTTTCACACATTTTTTGTGAAATGGTAGGGCTACCTCGTTACCATTTCACACAGGGGGGGCAGGATCTGGGGGTCCCCTTGTTAGAGAGGGCTTCCAAATTCTGATAAGCCTCCCACCCGCAGACCCCCACAACCACCGGGCAAGGGTTGTGGGGATAAGGCCCTTCTCCCCATCGACACGGGACAAGGTGCTTTGGGGGCTACCCCAAAGTACCCTCCCAATGTTGAAGGGATGTGGCCTGGTACGGTTCAGGAGGGGGGTTGCGTGCTCGAATAAGGGTCTGGTATGGATTTTTGGGGGGACCCCATGCCATTTAAAAAAAAAATTGGCGCGGGGTTCCCCTTAAAATCCATACCAGACCTGAAAAAACTGCCTTTTTTCAAACTTTTTTTTGCATTGATACATGGAGCAGGACCCAGGTCTTCAAACACTTTTTATGACAATAACTTGCATATAAGCCTTTAAAATGATCACTTTTGATTTCTCCAATAGACTTTTAAAGGGTGTTTCGAATTTGCTGCGAACACCCCAAACTTACATTCGGCAAACAGGCGAACACCCGAACTTACATTCGACTCGAACATCGGGCTCAAACAAACTTACGTTTGACTCGAACATCAGGCTCATTCTTAGTCGTACATGTTGTACATCACCGCGTTCTTGACGTTCGGAATTTCCAACAACATTTGTGTGACCGTGTGTATGCAAGACAAGTTTGAGCCAACATCCTTCGGAAAAAAATCCACGATTTTGTTGTTGGAAAATCCTATCGTGTGTACAGGGCATAAGAGCCTCTGGTTCTAATCAGGTGCTTCAAAAAACACCACCCCGCTCACCCCACCATAGGAATTCATGCTCCCGGCGTCCTGAAAGGGGACTGGCTCATGGATAGGGAGGACGGCGGAGCATGGATAGGGTTGGGGCGGCACCCGTGCACCCACAATGGAAGGGCCACCCCTGCTGGAAAAAAATTATATGCACTAAACTGTATATCTGCAAAATATGCACATATACCCATTGTTTTGTCTCTTTAACAGCTTCAGCTCCAGAACATTTACCCCCCCCCCCCCCCCTCCTGATTAGGCCAAATTTTTGCAGTGCGGCACTGGGTTACTTTAACTGACAATGGTGCAGTCGTCCAACGCTGTACCCAAATAAAATGCATGTCCTTTTTTTACCCACAAATAGAGCTTTCTTTTGGTGAAATTTGATTATCTCTGCAGTTTTTATTTTTTCCGCTATAAACAAAAAAAGACCGACAAGTTTGAAAAAAAATTTTTTTTTAACTTTTTGCTATAAAACATACCGTATCCAATAAAAAAATTCTAAATTCTTTATCAATGTAGGCCAATATGTATTCTGCTACATATTTTTGGTAAAAAAAAAATCCCAATAAGCTTATATTGAACCAGTGACAGTAATACAGTGATCAGTGCTAAAAAGTGCATTGTCACTGTACTAATGACACTGGTAGGGAAGGGGGTAACATTAGGGGTGATCAAAGGGTTAAATATGTTCCTAGGGTGGGCTTAATAACTGTGTGGGGGGTAGTTGTACTGCAGGAAGACAGAAATCCGTGTTTCAAGATTAGGGATGAGCTTCGAGTTCGAGTCAAACTCATGTTCGACTCGAACATTGCCTGTTCGCCTGTTCAGCGAACAGTGAACAATTTGGGCTGTTCGCGGCAAATTTGAAAAGCCGGAACACCCTGTACAAGTCTATGGGAGGAATCTAAAGTGCTAATTTTAAAGGCTAATATGCAAGTTACTGTCCTAAAAAGTGTTTGGGGACCTGGGTCCTGCCCCAGGGGACATGGATCAATGCCAAAAAAAGTTTTAAAAACGGACGTTTTTTCAGGAGCAGTGATTTTAATAATGATTAAAGTGAAACAATAAAAGTGTAATATTCCTTTAAATTTCGTACCTGGGGGGTGTCTATAGTATGCCTGTGAAGGGGCGCATGTTTCCCGTGCTTAGAACTGTCCCTGCACAAAGTGTCCTTTCGCAAGGAAAAAAATCAGTGGGGAACATCAGTGGGGAACCCCATGGCTTCCCTCATCAGCGTCAGAGGGGGCGGGGGCAGGGCCCTCCTAATATAAGAAATGTCAGCGCTGGGATCCCCGCAGTGTCTCCGCAGTGGAGACAGAAGACGGATGTATGGACAGTGCTAGACTGAAAATCACCCGTCGCTGGATCAGATCAGCCATCGCTGGACCCCGGAGAGATGATCATCCATCGCTGGATAGCAAGAGTGGATTACCACCGCTGGAATCTTTTTTTTTTTTTTTTTTTTTTTTTAATAAAGGAATTTTTCAAAAGTGTGTTTGTCGTCAATCCGATCGTGTGTGGGCTTCAGCTGACTTTTTCAGCATAAAGTCCGGCGGACTTAGAAAGTAGTTTTGCAGCCCAATCTTTCCGCTGGACTTGGGTTTCAGCAGACAATACGTTTCTGAGTATGCTAGTCCGGTGGACTAAGAATGACGCATGCTCAGAAGCAAGTACGAAAAGGAAGCTATTGGCTACTGGCTATTGAACTTCCTTTTTCTAGTCCCGTCGTATGTGCTGTACGTCATCGCGCTAGCAATCGCTGGACTTTCTGTGTGTCCGTGTGTGGCCAAGTCCGTTCGGTGGAAAGTCCGCCGGACAATTCGATCGCGTGTACAAGGCTTTAGAAGACTCTGCAACAGACTTGGTGGCACTGTAGGGGATGAGGCTTCTGAAAGAAGCTGGGGAGCACTATAGGGCACTGCTGGAAATTGGTGGCACTATGGAGGACTAGAGGGTCTGTGGAAAGCTGGGCTGCACTGTAGAGACTGGGGGCTTTCGGGGGGGGGGGGGGGCATGAGGGCACTGTGGGACACTATAGAAGTTTGAGGGGCACTATGGGAGTTTGTAAGCACTGTGAAAGGTTAAGGGATCTGCAGCTGTCTAGAGGCCACAGCCCAGAAGTGGGCCATGACCCAGTGTTTGAGATCCACTGATTTGCCCAACCTGTGTAAAAGACATAAGAAGGTGGAGGTGTTTGTTGTCCATATCAGAAAAGCAGCTTGGGTTGGCTGTGCTGCTGCCCTATTGACTACTGGCAGGATAACCAGGTGGAAACAAAGTCTAAAAAAAGAAAACAAATTAAACCCCAACATCCAAGGACTGCTAAGCAGCAATATATTACATTTTTGTTTTTAGGTTTAAATAGCCTTTTAGATTAATGCCCTGTACACATGGTCGGATTTTCCGACGGAAAATGTGCGATTGGATCGTGTTGTCGGAAAATCCGATCGTGTGTGGGCTCCGTCTGACTTTTTCAGTCGGAATTTCCAACACACAAAGTTTGAGAGCAGGATCTAAAATTTTCCGACAACAAATTCTGATCGTTTAAATTCCGATCGTGTGTAGACAGTTCCGACGGACAAAGTGCCACGTATGCTCAGAATAAATTACCAGACAAAAGCTATTGGCTACTGCCCTCTTTTTATTCTGAACGATCGGATTTTCCGACAACTTTGTGCGACCGTGTGTATGCAAGACAAGTTTGAGCCAAAATCCGATGGATTTTGTTGTCGGAACGTCCGACCGTGTGTACGGGCATTCGAGGTTGTATAAGCCCCGGTACACACGGTCGGACATTCCGACAACAAAATCTGTCGGATTTTGTCTGACAGATTTTGTCCGAAACTTGTGTTGCATACACGCGGTCGGACAAAGTTGTCAGAAAATCCGATTGTACGTAACGTGATGACATTATTTCGTTAGGACGGGACTACATTCAGGCTAGTAGTCAATAGCTTTGGTCTAGGAATTTCATCTGAGCATGCGTGGCACTTTGTCCGATCAGAATTCTCTACACACAATCGGACAAAGTCCGATCGGATCATGTTGTCGGAAAGCTCTAAAATTTTGTCCGTCGGATATTCCGACGGAAACAGTCCGATGGAGCCCACACACTTTCGGATTATCCGACAACACGGTGCGATCGGACATTTTCCGTCGGAATGTCCGACCGTGTGTACAAGGGCTAAGAGGTGGTACCCACATGTAGATAAAAGGGAAGTGATGGTGCACATGATGGAGAAGGTCCCTTTAATTGTGCTGATATGTTTTTAGAAGGATTCCAGCTTCTCACACTGCACAGAACATGGCCAGAGGCAACCAGCTCCGACACTGAGCTTCAGAAGGTGTAACAGGTCCTCTGGGACTCAAATGTAAAGAAGGGTTATTGAACACAAGCAGGTTGTAGAGGAAGAACACCTATAATTAAGACCATCACAGAAAATTGCCTTTCTAAATTAATCAAATCCCTGTTCTGGCAGCCTGCAGTAATGGAGGGAGCATGATGAAATCAATAATAACCCAACGACTCAACAAATCAATGAATCCATGCCAATAAAATCCAACACTACCCAATAAATTTTCCAGTGTCCATGTTAAAGATGAGCTTTGGGCATTCAAAATGTTCATGTAAATATATTCCTTAATATCTACAAATGATATAACTGTACTTTGTGTGCCTTAGCAAATCCAGGTATTACCTTGTAAAAGTAGCGGTGATATCATCACTATGCTGGATAAAGCTTGTGAGTGTCTGTATAAAGCTAAAGCGTGTCTGTTTCGTAAAACAATTTCCCAATTTCCTTTTGGGATTAATAAAGTATTCTGTATTGTGCAGTAGAGATGGGCCGCACACCTCCCTGTTTGATTTGCAGCAGAACTCCCGAACAGTGGAAGTCTATGGGAGCCAAACAGGAAAAATCATTATCAAGTGCCCATATTGAAGGCTTATATGCATGTAATTGGCCATAAAAGGGGTATGGGGGTCTGGGTACATGTATCAATAAAAAAAATATTTCTAAAACAATAGTTTTTTCAGGAGCAGTGATTTTAATTAAACTTAAAGTGCAACAATACAAATAAAAAAATTCCGTTAAATATAGTGCCTGGAAGGTCCCCTTAGTCTGCCTGTAAAGTGGGGCATCTGTAGCATATATAAAACATGCTGCAGCAAAAATTACATTTCTAAAGAATAAAAAAAGAATTGAATCCCATTTAAAATGGCTCACAATTGCCGGCACCCGACTATTGAGAAAATAAAGAAAAAAGCAACGTGGAGATGGAGCACTAGGCTGTCGTGGCTTATTAGGAAACTTCCCAGTCTGGGGGAGGGTGACCTTGGGCCTGGGGTTTGGGTGCAGGATGGAGCCCTTCTAACAAAGACAAGAAGGATCTGGACAGGGGGCACAGAGAGGAACCAGAAAGGTCAACAGGAGCTAGTGCTGCCGGGCAAGTCTTCAAGAGGGAACCACCGGTCACAGCCAGGAGGGCTGGTGAGTGACAGGCACAGTCAGGAGGACTGGGGAGGCACACCTGAAGGGACTGGGAGTGTGCAGTCTGGGATGGGTGCAGTGCCAGCAGAGAGGACTGTGATGTCCTGGGCAGTGAAGTTGGGCAGCTCCCGCCAGGAGGGTTGGAAGGGCCTGAAGAGGACTAGCTGGGAGCAGTAATCCACCAGTGGGAGCACAAAGATTTCAAATTTGTTTCCTACATTCCCTGCCTGCAAAGGGCATTTGTTAAGGCCTGGCTGAGCCAGTGCCAGAGCTGACCATGTGCTAGCTGACCCTGTGAAGTATAAGAGAGAGGAACTGTAACAGTCTGCAAGCAAGTGTTTTGCTGGAGGAGACTGAAGGAAAAGTATGTACAAGCATTGTACATAGTTGCCCCAACCAAGTGAATCTTTCTGGGCAACTCATAAATCCCTTTACCCCATCCAAGTTAATCCCCTCAATAAAACAAAGCTACGGACTGTTCACTGTCTTGGAGTGTTTGGGAAGTGACTGCTGGGCTGGGCAGGGTGACAGGTGGGCCACTACACTCAGCAGCCCCTATGGGGGTACCGCTACACATTCATCAAATTAGTCTTTCGTTCATTCGGATGCTTCCGAATTTGCAGAATATTATCTGAAAACGAATTTGTAATGAAACTAATTGTCTAGGGCTGAGGTTGTTCTTTAAAGTCTAGACGCAGAACAGAGAACACAAATTACCAAGCAACTCCTTCAGGGGTAGAGCTACACTTGTCTGTGTGTTTACATAAGATCTTAGGCTAGCGTGAAAGCAGGCTATTGTCTCTATCAGCCAATAGGATCATTTGATTTTCCAAGACAACGATATAACTTGCTGAGAGCAGTGTAAAGCTGGTCACACACCGTTTGTTTGATTTTTTTTTCTGTTTTTGGAACATTTGTTCGATTTTCTAAGAGCCCTTTCACATCGCGCCACCTAGGGGTCAGCAGTTTTGACCAGTTTTGGCAGGTTTTGACCCCCCGCTAGCGGGCGAAAAGGGGTTAAAACACCGCCGGAGTGGTGTTTTGCTGGCAGTATCGCAGCACTGCCCCATTGATTGCAATGGGGAGCAGTGGTGGAGAAGCAGTGAGTTCACCGCTCCAAAGAAGCTGCTGGCAGGACTTTTTCTGACGCCCTGCCAGTGCACCGCTCCAGTGTGAAAGCCCTGCTCTGTGACTGATTAAAGTGGTAATTAAACTCACTTGGTGCCTTAACTGCATTAAATTAGTCTCAGAACCTGTGTACTGTAATTCATAAGTGTTTGGGTTTAAAGGGATGAGGTGGTTACCCTAGCCCTATTGGTTTGAGGCCAGTCAAGTTCCTTCACCCCAAACTCGCTCATCCATGTCTTTATGGACCTTGCTTTGTGCACCGTTGTGCAGTCATGTTGGAACAGGAAGGGGCCATCCCCAAACTGTTCCCACAAAGTTAGGAGCATGAAATTGTCCAAAATGTCTTTGTATGCTGACATCTTAAAGTGGTTGTAAACCTTTACAGACCACTTTTTGCTACAGGTAAGCCTAATTATACCTAGGACAGTGATGGCGAACCTTGGCACCCCAGATGTTTTGGAACTACACTTCCCATGATGCTTAACTACACTGCAGAGTGCAGGAGCATCAGGGGAAATGTAGTTCCAAAACATCTGGGGTGCCAAGGTTTGCCATCACTGACCTAGGATATGCAGGTTTAGGAGATATCCCCCGTATTTGCATGTGCCAACATCATCGGCACATGCGCACTGAAGCAAACGGCACATACGTATCGTTTGCTTCAGTTAGTGTTCCGTTACCGGCAGCTCCCACGCACATGTGCGTGAGTGTCTTCATCCGGCGCTGTGATTGGCTGGAGCCGCAAAACCCAGAAGTTATGTCGCCGGCTGGTGCTGTGATTGGGTCCCACAGTGAGGGCTTCGATCTCAGGTGAGTATTACATATTGAGCTAGTATGCTATGCATACTAGCTCATTATGCCTTTGTCTTGCAGGTGTTAGTTCAAAGTGGATTTACAACCACTTTAAGAGTTCCCTTCACTGGAGCTAAGGGGCCAAGCCCAACCCCTGAAAAACAAGTCCACTCCTTAATCCCCCCTCCACCAAATGATTTGGACCAGTGCACAAAGCAAAGTCCATAAAGACATTGAGTTGGAGGAACTTAACTGGCCTTCACAGAGTCCTGACCTCAACTGGATAGATTTCCTTTGGGGTGAATACGAGTGGAGACTGCGAGCCAGGCCTTCTCATCCAACTATAAGTGCCTGATCTCACAAAGGAAGGATGGTCAAACATTCCCATAGACCAGGGGTCTCAAACTGATGGCCCTCCAGCTGTTGGAGAACTCCATGTCCCATCATGCCTCTGCCTGTGGGAGTCATGCTTGTAACAGTGAGCCTTGCAATGGCTCATGGGACTTGTAGTTTTGCAACAGCTGGAGGGCCACCAGTTTGAGACCCCTGCCATAGACACACTCCTAAACCTTGTGGACAGCCTTCCCAGAAGAGTTGAAGCTCCTATAGCTGCAAAGGGTGGGCCAACACAGTATTGAACCCTACGGACTAAGACTGGGATGCATTTAAAGTTCACGTGCGTGTAAAGGGAGGCATCTCAGTACATTTGGTAATATAGTGTAGCTTTAAGTGAGCATCTCATTTAATCAGCATGGTCTTGTGGCTAGGGTTGCCACCTCTTCCCCCGCCAATCAGCACTGGCCATTGTGAGCACTATGATGACTCCAGGGCTATGTGACACTGTATGGAACGCTACATCAGCAACATGGGACATTATGGTCACTATATTCAGGGAGATCCACAACGGTGGACAGGATATTTAGCATTAGTTTCTTTTCATTTTTCATGAAAAGGTGAGCATACCCTTTAAAGAGAAAGTAAACCCTGATGAGTTTACTTCCTCTTTCATTCCCTGCAAAGATAAAGCATAATGGACTACTATGCATCGCATAGTAGTCCATTATGTGCCACTTACCTGACACAGGAGCCAGCGATGTCACCGCTGCCCCCTGTAGTCTGGCGCATCCATCTTCTCGGTGGCTGTCATTCGGCGAAGCCGCGATGACGTCACTCCCAGGCATGCGCACGGGAGCCGCCATGCGTGGCATATCGCCGTTGACGGGTGCCGCGCTCAGTGCGCCTGCGCACCACTATCTACGGCGCATGCGCCGTAGACAGCGGTGCCTGTCTTTCGGCAAATATCTCCTAAACCGTGTAGGTTTAGGAGATATTTCTTGGACCTACAGGTAAGCCTTAATCTAGGCTTACCTGTAGGTCAAAGTGTGTTGTAAGGGTTTAGAACCACTTTAAGGGCTTTCCAACAAAATTAGTTGACTCTATAGTGGCACAGTCGAATGCTTTGAATAACAATTTTTTTTGTAATTTCAAACAAATGTTCAAATGAAACTCTACTGGTGTTTGGCCAGCTTAACCATTGCTTTGAGTCTGACACTTTGTGTGTTAATCTGATCACAGATTGCTTCGTTAATAAACCTCCTGGTCCCAGTACAGTCCCAAGGGCCGGTACGCAGCTTCTGTTATTCCCTTGAGAGGAGCATTGATTGTCTTCACCACCCCAACCTGTGCTCCACCATGATAATTAGAGGGCTGCACTCTTCCTGCTAAATTCAAAGTGACTTTGATAAGCTACGCTGGGTAAGTGTGTATGATGTGCTCAGTATTAAAGGCTGTAGTTTAGATCAGGTCTATCAGCTTTAATGGCAAGTGGATGTGGAACTATAAAAATGTTAAAGTATGTAAATCTCAAACTTTTTTGAAGTCTAGATTTAGAATGTTATATTAAGAAATGTAGCTGGGGATATGGGAACACCAAAAACTCCCAAAAGGCTCACTAAAGCTACTTTCAAACTGAAGCGCCGCTAAAAAAGGCGCTAACGTGTCGGTTGTTTTTGTGGTGCTTTTCGGGCGCTAGTAGGCTTTTATTTATTTTTTTGCTCTCATCACAGGACCTTTTTAAAAAATAACATATATAAAATCTCTTGTTTTGTGGCACTTTTAGGGTTTTTTGGAAGCGCTGCCCATTCATTTCAAGGGGCAGGGGCATTTATTGGGAGCGCTATTTATTGCGCTCCAAAGATTCTGCTTGCAGGACTTTTCCTAACGTCCTGCAAGCGCACCACCCCAATGTGAAAGAACACATTGAAGCCAATAGGAGGCAGTTTTCAGGTGCTATTTCTACCGCTAATACGCCTGAAAACTGCCTCAGTGTGAAAGGGGTTTTTACACCTGTTTGGAGGGTGGTTCAAAATACAATGGGGTAGTACAATGCTTTGCAGCCATGATAAGAATCACCCCCACCCCTGTCGCATTTCGTGGGCATTACTACCACCAAACACCAACCCGTTCTAGATAATAGAACTTTGCTGCAACTGCATGTGATGAATGTGGTTGTGCTGTAGCATTTATGGCATGAAAACTGGCAGTGAGAAGGTGACATGTCGATCGAGTCACTTTTTGGAGGTACGACAGTGACCACCGTATGTGTAAACCTAGCCAAATGGACAAAAATAAATAAATCATGAAATATAGCTATGAGATCCATTCACACTACAATGGGAGTTTGTGTATGTTCAGACCACCTTAACCACCTACCCCGTCCGTTTTGATTATGCCAAATTTTTTATTTTTATTTTTTCTCTCCCACCACCCCAATGCAGCTCAATGCCTGAAATGATAGGTTCTGCTAACATGTTTTTGTGCAAGGCAATGCAACAAGCATAGTCATCTGTGCATTGTGTGTATTCTCCTACTTCTGCCGTTGCACTGCTATGCACAACAAAGGAAATTGTTATTCATCAATATTCTCTGGTACCTGTTTACATCAGCACAACATGGTACGGTGCCATTTTTGAAAAGGTGCAGGTGCCTCTTTTGGTGCAGCATGGTGCCTTTTTGACCCCCTTGGATGTCAATGGAAATGCATTTAAAAAAAAAAACACAAATGTAAGGCCCCTTTCACACTGGGGCAGTGCGGGAGCCGTTTTAGCGGTGCTATTCAGCCGCTGGTGGGGCGGTTTTAACCCCCGCTAGCGGACGAAAAAGGGTTAAAACCGCCAGCAAATCGCCGCTTGCCAGCGGTATAGCCGCGCTGCCCCATTGATTTCAATGGACAGGAGTCTTTTTAACATCCTGCAAGTGCACCGCTCCAGCGTGAAAGCCGTCAGGCTTTCACACTGGACACACAGCAGCGGCTGTTTCAGGGCGGTTTGCAGGCACTATTTTAAGTGCTGTAGCACCTGCAAAGCGCCCCAGTGTGAAAGGGGTCTAAGCAGGGCCATCTTTAAGGCAGGGCAAAAGGGGCAGCTGCCCTGGGCCCTGTCATTGTTGTGAGTATGTTGTTGTGAGCCCAGCTGCTTCATACTTGCCAACTATCCCAGTTTAAATTCCCTTGTCCCTTGAAGTTTTAGTCCCGTGCTGTGTCCCGATATCTCAGTGTGAAGTGCTGCTACTAATTCTGCCCAGCTCTGCCCTATTGTTTGTGTACAGATGACTCACCTGCAGGCCCCGTGTTTACATGTAAATAACTGGCATTCGTATGTAAATAGCAGCAGCATTACTAATAAATGGCTGCGGCCGGTGGCATTGATATGTAAATAAAGGCATTCATATGTGTATCATGCTCCCCTGCAGTGAGGAGATGATGTACTGTAACTTCTAGCAACCAATCGGTGAGCAGTATTACTATACAGTAATTTCTAGCAACCAATTAACAAGCAGAAATCATTTGCTGTAACCTCTAGCAACTAATCTTTGAGCCGTAATGTGTGCTGTAACCAGTCATTAAGCAGTAATGATATGCTGCAACCGCTGTCAACCAATCACAATTGCTGGATGATCTGATACAGTAAACAGTTATTACACAGGTTCTGTGGCTAATTAACCACTCAGTACCGGGCACTCCCCCCGCCCAAGCCAATTTTCAGTGCTGTCGCAATTTAAATGACAATTGTGCGGTCATGCTACCCTGTACCCAAACAAAATGTTTATAATTTTGTTCCCACAAATAGAGCTTTCTTTTGGTAGTATTTGATTGCCTCTTGTGTGTTGTGTTTGTTTTTTATTTATTTTTTATTTTTTTTTCTAACTAAAAACACAGAATTTTGGGGGAAAAAAAAGGTTCTTCCTGTTTGCACCGTGATCAGCTGTGATTGGCCAAAGCTGATCACGTGGTAAAGAGGCTCCGGTGGAGGCCCTTTACCGAGATCGGTGTTGTGGTGTGCCAGACTGATACACAGGACCACCGATAGCCATGCTGTGCACCCTCACGGATGCACACTGGCTCTTAGTCCCATGACATTGAGTCAAGATAAGAAAATTGGTGATTAAAGTGGTAATTAAACACTGTGCCTTATCTGCATTAAAGTGATCATCATTGTATTTGAGAGCAGCGGGAGCCAATGGCTGAGCTGCTATCAATCTATCCAATTGAGAGCTGAGAACCCCGGTCAGGGGAAGAGTGTGTCTCCGCTGGGTGAAATTCCAGGGTTCAGGCAAGTAAAACGGTGGGGGGGGGGGGGGGGGGTTCACTGGCAGGAGTTTTTTTTTTATGGTGGTCGCTAGTACCCATAGAATTGCGTTGTAAAAAAATTGGTGATGACTTTCTATAGTTCAGCATCTTATGTCATATAATACAGAATATACTGTAACCTGTGCAGTATTTTTCCTAAATAAGTAACTTGCTGTGTGTGCTTGTGCCCCCCCCCCCCCCTCCCTCCCTCTCGTGCTTACAGCCGTGGCCTATCTGAATTGAATGTCTATTTCCATTATGAGTGGTCTCCTTCTCTGCATTGTGTTCAGCATGATTACTACAGGTCAGTTCAACAAGTCTATGTAATGGATCATAAAGTTGCTTCCGTGTTCCCCGCCCCCAAACCCAGCCCCCCCCCCTTTTTTTTTTTTTTTTTCCCCCTCCGATATCTTCCTCCTGTAGTCCTTTTTAGGTCTGCTAAATGCTCTCCATCAACACAAACTATTTGTAATCCCTATGCTATTAGCATTAGTAACGTATATTATATTTACTTTTAAACTTTTTATTTATTTATTTTTTTTCCCTTCAGTTGCTTCCTGGTTAAGGCCAAAATTATGTCATACGTCCCAGGAGTTTTCATTGGCTTTATTTTATTTATTTTTCATCTGGAGAAGCTAAAGGCAGATGGATTCCAGGAAGTAAATGCTACAATCAGGGATCCTCAAACTACGGCCCTCCAGCTGTTGCGGAACTACATCTCCCCACAAGGCATTGTAAAACTCTGACATTCATTCACAGACATGACTTGGCATGATGGGAATTGTAGTTCCTGAACAACTGGAGGGCCGTAGTTTGAAGACCCCTGATCTACATGAATCAGCTGCCCTTTCTCAAGATGGCTGCAGCTAGTAATGTTAGGGGCAACCCCCAATGACAATTGTGGGTTGTCATGAGACAGAGGGGAAGTCTTCCAATGGGGACACTAGTTCAGAGGACTAGGGATTTCCTATCCTTTATCCTTCCTGGTTTTTGCTGTGGGAAGCCACCAAACGTGGCAAAGATGGCAAAAAAAAAAAAAAATCTGACAAGGGTTCTAACCCTTCCTTACTCTACCCAAAATAAAGTTTTTTGCCTAATGGTTCTAAAATGCTGCCTTAAAGCCCCCTTGGTGAAATTTTTCTTCTTCCCCCCCCCCCCAAGTAGGGCTTACCTGTAGGTAAAATGAATATCCCCTAAACGTGCACTGTTTAGGAGATATTTACCTTCATGCAGCCACTGACGTCAGCCATGCATGCGCTCTGAAGGTCCAGCTTACAGTGCCGGAACTTCAGAGCCTCTTGCCGGTGTCCTATCATATAGAGTCCCCCATCGGATAGTGTCCGCTGTGTACTGCACATGCGCAGTACACAGCACACACAGATTCCGAAAATAGCCGAAGATGAACAGCGCCTGCGCTGTGAGTCCAGGTTCTAGCCCCACCATCCAAGTGGACATAGAGTTGGAATCTAAAAGAGCCGAGCCCGAAAATTGGCGAGCGAAGCGAACCCGTGATGGGCCCTCTAATATCGGCAGCCCTGTGTCCACTTGGATGGTGGGGCTACCACCTCGACTCTCGGCGCAGGCGCCGTTCATCTTCGGAGGTTTTCCGAAGCTTCCTCTGCTTCGTGCTGCGCATGTGTAGTATGGGGCGGACAGTATCCGATGCCAGGACACTATATGGCAGAACACCGGAACCGAGGGAGACGGAGGTACAGAGTGATGTCACAGTTCTGCCCTCTGGCAGCGCCAGAGCTCGCGATCCTGGAGAGAGCTTCATTCTAGGGTGAGTATTTCATAACGTGCTAGTATGTGATGCATTAAACTAGCACATTATGCCTTTGTCTTGCAGGGTTTTTTTTTTTCCCTAGGTTTACAACCACATTAACTATGTAACTTTCTAGAGTAACTTCATTGCATTTAAAGAGACCCTGTCGCCAACTTAAAAAAAAATAACCTGGTAAAATTTTTAAGTATTTTTAAATGCTTGATTTTGGAAAAAAAAAAAAAAAATATATATATATATATATATATATATATATATATATATATATATATATATATATATATATATATATATATATATATATATATATATATATATATATATATATATATATATATATATATATATATATATATAAATTTTTCAAAACAAATTTAAACTTTAGGTATTTCCTAGCACTGCTCCTTCCAAGTCATATCCCTTGCCTCTTCTTGAAATGTCTAATTACTGTCTATGCCAGCCCAGCTCCTCCGCTCGTCCCTTTTTACCTCACCATGTTCAAGGCCTTGAAAAAAGTATTCACACCCCCTTGAAATTTTCCACATTTTGTCATGTTACAACCAAAAATTTGTATTGGTCTATCACATGAAATCCCAATAAAATAAAGTGGCACATAATTGTGCAGTGGAAGGAAAATGATTTTCTATTTTTATTTTTTTACAAATATATGAAAAGTGTGGCGTGCATATGTATTCAGCCCCTTTACTTTGATACCCCTAACTAAAATCTAGTGGAAGTAATGGACTTCAGAAATCACCTAATTAGTAAATAGAGTCCATATGTGTGTAATTTTTATCTCAGTGTGAATACAGCTGTTCTGTGAAGCCCTTTAGGGGTTAGAGAACCTTTTAGTGAACAAACAGCATCATGAAGGCCAAGGAAAACACCAGACATGTCGGGGATAAAGTTGTACAGCAGTTTAAAGCAGGGTTAAATTGTATAAAAAAATATCTGAAGCTTTGAACATCTCACGGAGCTCTGTTCAATCCATCATCCAAAAATGGAAAGAGTATGGCACAACTGCAAACCTACCAAGACATGGCCGTCCACCTAAACTGACAGACCGGGCAAGGAGATCATTAATCATAGAAACCGCCAAGAGGCCCATGGTAACTCTGGAGGAGCTTCAGAGATCCACAGCTCAGGTGGGAGAATCTATCCAGCAGGACAAATATTAAGCCTCATGCACACGAGACGCAGTTAAACGCGCGTTCAGATGCAGTTGGACAGTTTTTTCAACTGCACCTGAACTCATTCAATGTTATCCTATGTGTCCATGCACACAGTCTCGTTTTTTTCCGTTTATATGCAGTTGCGTTTAATCTCGTTTTTCCAGAAGCAAAAAAATGCGTTCAGAAACAAAAATTTCTGCGTTTCAGACGCAAAACGCGGCAAAACGCGGTAAAACGCGGCAAAACGCCGCTACCGCGTTTAGCCGCGTTTGCGTTTATATGCGTTTTTAAAGGTGACCTTTTTTTTTACATTAAAAATCTCAAAAATGATTGCAAATGATGAAAAACCATTAGAAAAATATTTTAAACAATTGCAATTGCAAGTGGACAATCCACAACTTGTGGCAAGTGACGTGGCAAGTGGACAATCCACAACTTGTGGCAAGTGACATGGCAGGTGGCAAGTGATGTGGCAAGTGGACAATCCACAACTTGTGGCAAGTGACGTGGCAGGTGAAGTGGCAAGTGACGTGGAAAGTGGACAATAGACAACTTGTGGCAGGTGACGTGGCAAGTGACCTGGCAGGTGACGCGGCAAGTGACTTGGCAGGTGACGTGGCAAGTGGAAAATCAACAACTTGTGGCAGGTGACTGGCATGTGACGTGGCAAGTGGACAATAGACAACTTGTGGCAGGTGACGTGGCAAGTGACCTGGCAGGTGACGCGGCACGTGACTTGGCAGGTGACGTGGCAAGTGGAAAATCAACAACTTGTGGCAGGTGACTGGCATGTGACGTGGCAAGTGGACAATCCATAACTTGTGGCAGGTGACGTGGCAAGTGACGTGGCAAGTGGACAATCCACTTGTGGCAGGGGACGTGGCAAGTGACGTGGCAAGTGGACAATCCACTTGTGGAAGGTGATGTGGCAAGTGACGTGGCGAGTGGACAATCCACAACTTGTGTCAGGTGACGTGGCAAGTGGACAATCCACAACTTGTGGCAGGTGATGTGGCAAGTGATGTGGCAAGTGGACAATCCACTTGTGGCAGGTGACGTGGCAGGGGACGTGGCAAGGGACGTGGCAAGTGGACAATCCACAACTTGTGGCTGGTGACGTGGCAAGTGGACAATCCACATCTTGTGGCAGGTGACGTGGAAAGTGGTGTGGCAAGTGGACAATCCACAACTTGTGGCAGGTGATGTGGCTGGTGACGTGGTAAGTGGACAATCCACAACTTGTGGCAGATGGCATGGCAGGTGACGTGGAAAGTGGACAATCCACATCTTGTGGCAAGTGACGTGGCAGGTGATGTGGCAAGTGACGTGGCAAGTGGACAATCCACAACTTGTGGCAGGTAATGTGGCAAGTGATGTGGCAGGTGATGTGACAAGTGGACAATCCACATCTTGTGGCAAGTGACGTGGCAAGTGACGTGGCAGGTGACGTGGCAAGTGACATGGCAAGTGGACAATCCACATCTCGTGGCAGGTGACGTGGCAGGTGATGTGGCAAGTGACGTGGCAGCTGACGTGGCAAGTGGACAATCCAAAACTTGTGGCAGGTGACGTGGCAAGTGATGTGGCAAGTGGACAATCCACAGCTTGTGGCAGGTGACGTGGCAGGTGACGTGGCAGGTGAAGTGGCAAGTGACGCGGCAAGTAGACAATCCACAACTTGTGGCAGGTGATGTGGCTGGTAACGTGTCAAGTGGACAATCCACAGCTTGTGGCAGGTGGCATGGCAGATGACGTGGAAAGTGGACAATCCACATCTCGTGGCAAGTGACGTGGCAGCTGACGTGGCAAGTGACGTGGCAAGTGGACAATCCAAAACTTGTGGCAGGTGACGTGGCAGGTGACGTGGCAAGTGACGTGGCAGGTGACGTGGCAAGTGATGTGGCAAGTGGACAATCCACAGCTTGTGGCAAGTGACGTGGCAAGTGGACAATCCACAACTTGTGGCAGGTGGCATGGCAGGTGACGTGGAAAGTGGACAATCCACATCTTGTGGCAAGTGACGTGGCAGGTGATGTGGCAAGTGACGTGGCAAGTGGACAATCCACAACTTGTGGCAGGTAATGTGGCAAGTGATGTGGCAGGTGATGTGACAAGTGGACAATCCACATCTTGTGGCAAGTGACGTGGCAAGTGACGTGGCAGGTGACGTGGCAAGTGACATGGCAAGTGGACAATCCACATCTCGTGGCAGGTGACGTGGCAGGTGATGTGGCAAGTGACGTGGCAGCTGACGTGGCAAGTGGACAATCCAAAACTTGTGGCAGGTGACGTGGCAAGTGATGTGGCAAGTGGACAATCCACAGCTTGTGGCAGGTGACGTGGCAGGTGACGTGGCAGGTGACGTGGCAGGTGAAGTGGCAAGTGACGCGGCAAGTAGACAATCCACAACTTGTGGCAGGTGATGTGGCAAGTGACGTGGCAAGTCACGTGGCAAGTGGACAATCCACAACTTGTGGCAGGTGATGTGGCTGGTGACGTGTCAAGTGGACAATCCACAGCTTGTGGCAGGTGGCATGGCAGATGACGTGGAAAGTGGACAATCCACATCTCGTGGCAAGTGACGTGGCAGCTGACGTGGCAAGTGACGTGGCAAGTGGACAATCCAAAACTTGTGGCAGGTGACGTGGCAAGTGACGTGGCAGGTGACGTGGCAAGTGATGTGGCAAGTGGACAATCCACAGCTTGTGGCAAGTGACGTGGCAAGTGGACAATCCACAACTTGTGGCAGGTGACGTGGCAGGTGACGTGGCAAGTGAACAATCCACAACTTGTGGCAGGTGACGTGGCAAGTGACGTGGCAGGTGATGTGGCAGGTGATGTGGCAAGTGACGCGGCAAGTAGACAATCCACAACTTGTGGCAGGTGGCATGGCAGATGACGTGGAAAGTGGACAATCCACATCTCGTGGCAAGTGACGTGGCAGGTGATGTGGCAAGTGACGTGGCAAGTGGACAATCCACAATTTGTGGCAGGTGACGTGGCAGGTGATGTGGCAAGTGGACAATCCCCAACTTGTGGCAAGTGACGTGGCAAGTGGACAATCCACAACTTGTGGCAGGTGCCGTGGCAAGTGACACGGCAAATGCAAGTGTACAACTGCTCTCTATGCTGCTGCTGCTCACTCTGATCAAAATAGCAGAAATAGTTAAAAAAAATGCTTTGTGAGCTTGGGGAGGGTCTACATGATGTTATCTTTATAAACGCGTCTAAACGCAAACGCGTCTAAACGCGTCTAAACGCGACATGCAAACGCGGCAAAACGCGCGTTTCTAAACGCGCATTTCAGCTTTTTTTTAACAGAGGTTTCATCTGCGTCTCGTGTGCATGAGGCCTTAGTCGTGCTCTCCACAAATCTGCCCTTTGTGGAGGCGTGACAAGGAGAAAGGCATTGTTGAAAGAAAGCCGTCCGAAGTCCCATTTGCAGTTTGAGAGAAGCCATGTGGAGGACACAGCAAACATGTGGAAGAAGGTGCTCTGGTCAGATGAGACCAAAAATTTAACTTTTTGGCCTAAAAGCAAAACTCTATGTGTGGTGGAAAACTAACACTACACATCACCCTGAACACACTATCCCCACTGTGAAACGTGGTGGTGGCAGCATCATGTTGTGGGGATGCTTTTCTTCAGCAGGGACAGCTGGTCAGAGTTAATGGGAAGATGGATGGAGCCGAATACAGGGCGATCTTAGAAGAAAACCTTTTTAGAGTCTGCAAAAGACTTGAGACTGGGGCGAAGGTTCACCTTCCAGCAGGAAAACGACCCTAAACATACAGCCAGAGCTACAATGGAATGGTTTAGATCAAAGCATATTCCTGTGTTAGAATGGCCCAATCGAAGTCCAGACCTAAATCCAATTGAGAATCTGTGGCAACACTTGAATTGCTGTTTGCAGATGCTCTCCGTCCAAGCTATTTTACAAAGAAGAATAGGCAAAAATTTCACTCTCTAGACGTGCAAAGCTGGTAGAGACGTCCCCAAAAAGACTTGCAGCTTTAATTGCAGAGTAAGGTGGTTTTATAAAGTATTGATTCAGGGGGGTTGAATACAAATTTTTCACATATTTTTATTTGTAAAACATTTTGAAAACCATTTATTATTTTCCTTCTACTTCACAATTATGTGCCACTTTGTGTTCTATAGCATAAAATACATTTTACATTTTGGTTGTACCATGACACAATGTGGAAAATTTTCATGGGGTATGAATACTTTTTCAAGGCGCTGTAACATTGTATGGAGCTACTGGTGGAAGACTAAAGAGGGAATGCTGAGAAATGTCACTTGAGTGACAGCTCTGAGTCTGCTGGAGCTTCTGACCTCACATCCAAGATTACATCGTCCATCAGTCTTGATGGGTTTTGGATGTCCACTCAATGCAAGTTTTTGCAGGTAAAATACATTACATGCACATAGCCTTATGGAAATATTAATTGATGGCATAAATAGTTTGGTAAATAGTCTCTTTAAACTATTGTTGCCCCGTCATTGACAAGGTTGTAAGAGAAGATAAATTGCTACTTGACACTACGTAACATAAATAACTCTTCTGGAGTTCTCTGCTTGTCTCTTCTAGGACTCTCTCTGCTCTGTGTCCACTGTTCAAATAGAGTCAATGCAAGTTGTACAGGATTGTTGAAAAACTGCTCTCAAGACGAGCGCTGTGTATCCACAATGAAGCAAACTATCTTTGTTGGTAAGGGTCATACTTTATATAATTTATTTTATTTTTATTTTTTTTGGGGGGCGGGGGGGGGTTATATGCACGTTTAGTAGCATATTGTCCTAGACCGGACAAGATGTGACAACTACGACTTGTGGTCATAGATCACAGACTTGGATGTGACGACTACGACTTATGGTTATAGACGTGGCTGTGACAAGTATAATTTATGGTCATGATCAAAGACCAGATGTGGATATGATTACCGTATATACTCGAGTATAAGCCGAGATTTTCAGCCTCTTTTTTGAGGCTGAAAGTGCCCCCTCGGCTTATACTCGAGTCGCCGCTGTCTGACTGCTCGATCAGCGTATCGAGCAGACAGACGGCGGACATTAATTTTCAAAAGCCGCGCCTCCTTCTCCGCCTCCGCCTGTGATAGGCGGAACACTGAATTTCCCAGCAGTCAGTGTTCCGCCTATCACGGACATCCGCTCATTCTCATACTACGGACGAGTATGAGAGGATGTCTGTGATAGGCGGAACACAGGCTGCTGGGAAATTGAGTGTTCCGCCTATCACAGGCGGAGGCGGAATTTTGAATTGTAGAATGGCCGCCGAGAAGAGCGGCGATCCATCGGCACGGGACGGAGGAGGCACGGCACGGCACGGGACGGAGGAGACACTGGACGGAGGAGACACTGGACGGAGGAGGCACGGCACGGGGGAGGCACGGCACGGGACGGAGGAGGCACGGCACGGGACGGAGGAGGCTCGGGACGACGGCGGCTCGGGACGGAGGCTTGGGACACAGGTAGGCTGGACACACACACACACACACACACACACACACACACACACACACACACACACACACACACACACACACACACACACACACACACACACACACACACACACACACACACACACACACACACACACACACACACACACACACACACACACACATGGATGGATGGATACACACACACACACACACACACACACACACACACACACACACGGATGGATGGATACACACACACACACACACACAGGGATGGATGGATACACACACAGGGATGGATGGACGGACACACACACAGGGATGGACGGACACACAGGGATGGACAGCCATGTCTCACCCTCGGCTTATACACGAGTCAATAAGTTTTCCAGTTTTTTGGGGGTAAATTGGGGGCCTCGGCTTATACTCGGGTCGGCCTATACTCGAGTATATACGGTACTACGACTTATGGTCATAGATCAGACGTGGATGTGGCAACTACCACTTGTAGTCAAAGTTTAAAGACAAGACATGGACATGACAACTCTGACAAATGGCCACAGATAAACAGGTACAAGTTATGTAGGAGGATTTGTTTCATCTGTGTATCACCTAAGGCCAGACTGTCCTGCATTGAAAAGCCTTTTGGAATAGACCTGTGCAGACTAGAATATTTCGTTTCGTTTTTTCGTTTTCGTCCGTAAATTTTATTTATTTAGTTACTCCCGAAATTTGTTTTTATTTATTTCGTTTTTCGTGCAAAAATTGCATTCGTCCGAAAATCCACATGAATTGCGGTCGAATCTGTCTTGGAAGGCTTATGGTATCTGTCGAATGGATAAAGAAGATTCGATGGAGCTGCTAAACTATATAGCCTATAGGCGGAGCATTCGATTGCCGAAATGTACGATTGCAGTGTCGTATAGTTGCGACGATCCCGTCGAATATTATTATAAACGTGCAACGATCCCGTCGAATATTATTATAAACGTGCAACGATCCCGTCGAATATTATCATTTTTTTTTTTTTATTTACTTCCCCCACCCAATTCCAGTATCGTTTCTCATTGTCGATTCTGTTCTCTCTATGTCGAATATTTACTCTCTGTCGAAGCTTTTCTATATAATAGGACTAATAGAGGTAAACGAAACTTAGGCACATTCGACCACAGGTTCAATAGACATATGGAGTCACGTCGAATCTCCTATTCTATATCGAACGGTCACTTCGAATCTCCTATTCTATATCGAACTGTTGTAACAACGAAAACGAAAAAAAGCATTTATTTATGTCGGATCTTTCGTTTTTCGGAATCTGCACTTTCGTTATCGTTTGTCAAAACGAAAATACCTGAAATTCGGACGAAAATGCATTCGGACGAAAACGAATGCACATGTCTATTTTGGAATAGACATTCCTTCATTCTGGGTAGTGGACCTTCAGTTGGTAATGTGTTAAGGTGAGCTTCTGGCCAAGAAGTGTGATGCAATATGGTGAAGAGTCACCTACCGTACTTGTTGTAGAGATAATCTCATCTAAGATCTGGGGCAGATCCAGAGTCGGCATGAAGTAAACCATCAACCAATTAGAGAACCCCCCCCCCCCCCCCCCCCTGTAGAGTCAGATCGAAAATATTGGTACATTTGTAGCACTCAGATTGCAAAATCCCAAGCGTGCTTGCTCCCCATTAGTTCCAGGGTGTAATGAACAGCTCAATAGGACATTCCTCTCTCCACTAGAGAAAAGGAAGAGTTGTGTCCCTTCTCTGAAATTGTATTTTATATATTTTCATCATAAAATTTGTATTATTCCTACGACTGCATGCTTTGTGTTCCAAATAAAATTACCTACTAACCGGTCTCTAGGAGGAGAGAGGAACGTGAGAGTTGTCTCTCCTCTAAACCACTTTTTTTTTTTTCTTTATTTCAGGAGGTATGAGGACTCGGTTATTCGAGAGAGGCTGTGGCCCAGTAGATCAATGCAATTCTTCAAGCAGTCTTTCAAGTATGGTCAGCATATATCACCGTAGGACATGCTGCAGTACAAACTCCTGCATGCCGGTCCTACCAGTATGTGAGTTTACAAGACCTAACGGGAAAACCAAAGTCATGTTGCATCCTCTTCATAGATTGACTTGAGATCTGGCCCCTTATGCCGCGTACACACGGGCAGATTGTATGGCATACTTGGTCCGTCGAAACACATTTCAGCGGACAGTCCGCTCGTGTGTGGGCTTCAGCTGACTTTTTCAGCGTGCAGTCCGGAGTACTAAGTATTTTGTTTTTTTCGAAATTCTGTCCGTCGTACTTTGGTTTCAGCGGACAATACGGTCGTCGGTATGCTAGTTCGACGGACTAAGAATGGTGCATGCCCAGAAAGGATTTACACGGCGGAAGGGTGCTTTGCTGTGTCTTGGACTTCCTATTTCTAGTCCCGTCGTACGCGCTGTACACGTCATCACGCAAGCTTTCGACGGACTGTTTGTGTATCCGTGTGTGGTCAAGTCCGTTCAGTGGAAAGTACGACGGACTGTCTGTCGGATTGTATGACGGACTAAGTACGCCATACAATCCGCTCGTGTGTGCGCGGCATTAGAGTTAGAAGGGGAATCCTAAGCAAAACAGGATTTGGGCTGTCTTTCGCATGTGCTTTCTGGTTAGGTCTGTATGGTTTTTCAAATGAACCTGATCTGAAGCTCCTTGCAGCTTTATGAACAAGTTGATGTAAATGGATTTGTTGTGCATTATATTGATCTCTTCCAAGTTGATCCAGGTCTGGAAGGATTGCGTCGTCCTCTTCCATTTTTCCAGACCTGATGTGTGATCAGAGGTGATTCATTTACATCCAACAACCCATAGAACAATCGCAGGTCCACCATAATCTAAATGGGCACGCATCACACAACTGACATCTTCCCATTTTCACTCCTGCTTTTAGCAGGGGATCTGCTCGGTGTGAAAGGACCCTTATTGTAAAGATAACTGCCCATCTGAATATCTGTTAAACCATTTTGTTCTTGAATGCACTGCAAGGCACAAAAGCAAATTGTGTTTGTGGCCTTCTATAACATTAAAGTGTTTTGTAACCAAAGTACAAAAATGTAATGTCCTCTTTCACTTGAATCACTTGAATCTGTCAGTAACACACTTCCTGTCCCTGGATAATGCTCACCCACTGTACTCAGAGGAGTAGGGTTGTTGTCCCAGAACATGAAGTGTTAGGACTACAGTTCAGCTCTCCACTCCTCACCACCTCCACATAGCTTTATCCCCAGTTTACAGCCAAGTCAATGACTCAGGAAGAGAAATAAAAATGTAGCGCTAGTGGTTAAACAGTACTAGTATACTGTAAAGTACGTACATATCATGTGCTCAAAACAAATAATTAGTGACATAAAATACCAAAAATGGCCATCAACATAAATGGGCAAAATACAAACAAGTCCGTGAAAGGAAATGTGAAAACTGGAAATGAATCCAGAAAAGAGTCAGTCCCAATATTGGGGACAATTTGGGGTGGGGGGGGAGGGGAATACACTGGTGTTGGGACAAAGGCCATGTTGGGGTTTTAATTTTTACACTTATTTTTTTT